>NC_143018.1:107849127-108189127 GCF_055824585.1 Amblyomma mixtum
TCCATCCATCCATCCATCCATCCATCCATCCATCCATCCATCCATCCATCCATCCATCCATCCATCCATCCATCCATCCATCCATCCATCCATCCATCCATCCATCCATCCATCCATCCATCCATCCATCCATCCATCCATCCATCCATCCATCCATCCATCCATCCATCCATCCATCCATCCATCCATCCATCCATCCATCCATCCATCCATCCATCCATCCATCCATCCATCCATCCATCCATCCATCCATCCATCCATCCATCCATCCATCCATCCATCCATCCATCCATCCATCCATCCATCCATCCATCCATCCATCCATCCATCCATCCATCCATCCATCCATCCATCCATCCATCCATCCATCCATCCATCCATCCATCCATCCATCCATCCATCCATCCATCCATCCATCCATCCATCCATCCATCCATCCATCCATCCATCCATCCATCCATCCATCCATCCATCCATCCATCCATCCATCCATCCATCCATCCATCCATCCATCCATCCATCCATCCATCCATCCATCCATCCATCCATCCATCCATCCATCCATCCATCCATCCATCCATCCATCCATCCATCCATCCATCCATCCATCCATCCATCCATCCATCCATCCATCCATCCATCCATCCATCCATCCATCCATCCATCCATCCATCCATCCATCCATCCATCCATCCATCCATCCATCCATCCATCCATCCATCCATCCATCCATCCATCCATCCATCCATCCATCCATCCATCCATCCATCCATCCATCCATCCATCCATCCATCCATCCATCCATCCATCCATCCATCCATCCATCCATCCATCCATCCATCCATCCATCCATCCATCCATCCATCCATCCATCCATCCATCCATCCATCCATCCATCCATCCATCCATCCATCCATCCATCCATCCATCCATCCATCCATCCATCCATCCATCCATCCATCCATCCATCCATCCATCCATCCATCCATCCATCCATCCATCCATCCATCCATCCATCCATCCATCCATCCATCCATCCATCCATCCATCCATCCATCCATCCATCCATCCATCCATCCATCCATCCATCCATCCATCCATCCATCCATCCATCCATCCATCCATCCATCCATCCATCCATCCATCCATCCATCCATCCATCCATCCATCCATCCATCCATCCATCCATCCATCCATCCATCCATCCATCCATCCATCCATCCATCCATCCATCCATCCATCCATCCATCCATCCATCCATCCATCCATCCATCCATCCATCCATCCATCCATCCATCCATCCATCCATCCATCCATCCATCCATCCATCCATCCATCCATCCATCCATCCATCCATCCATCCATCCATCCATCCATCCATCCATCCATCCATCCATCCATCCATCCATCCATCCATCCATCCATCCATCCATCCATCCATCCATCCATCCATCCATCCATCCATCCATCCATCCATCCATCCATCCATCCATCCATCCATCCATCCATCCATCCATCCATCCATCCATCCATCCATCCATCCATCCATCCATCCATCCATCCATCCATCCATCCATCCATCCATCCATCCATCCATCCATCCATCCATCCATCCATCCATCCATCCATCCATCCATCCATCCATCCATCCATCCATCCATCCATCCATCCATCCATCCATCCATCCATCCATCCATCCATCCATCCATCCATCCATCCATCCATCCATCCATCCATCCATCCATCCATCCATCCATCCATCCATCCATCCATCCATCCATCCATCCATCCATCCATCCATCCATCCATCCATCCATCCATCCATCCATCCATCCATCCATCCATCCATCCATCCATCCATCCATCCATCCATCCATCCATCCATCCATCCATCCATCCATCCATCCATCCATCCATCCATCCATCCATCCATCCATCCATCCATCCATCCATCCATCCATCCATCCATCCATCCATCCATCCATCCATCCATCCATCCATCCATCCATCCATCCATCCATCCATCCATCCATCCATCCATCCATCCATCCATCCATCCATCCATCCATCCATCCATCCATCCATCCATCCATCCATCCATCCATCCATCCATCCATCCATC
Source organism: Amblyomma mixtum (assembly GCF_055824585.1). Taxonomy (NCBI): domain Eukaryota; kingdom Metazoa; phylum Arthropoda; class Arachnida; order Ixodida; family Ixodidae; genus Amblyomma; species Amblyomma mixtum. The sequence continues at coordinate 107,851,250 of NC_143018.1, forward strand.
CATCCATCCATCCATCCATCCATCCATCCATCCATCCATCCATCCATCCATCCATCCATCCATCCATCCATCCATCCATCCATCCATCCATCCATCCATCCATCCATCCATCCATCCATCCATCCATCCATCCATCCATCCATCCATCCATCCATCCATCCATCCATCCATCCATCCATCCATCCATCCATCCATCCATCCATCCATCCATCCATCCATCCATCCATCCATCCATCCATCCATCCATCCATCCATCCATCCATCCATCCATCCATCCATCCATCCATCCATCCATCCATCCATCCATCCATCCATCCATCCATCCATCCATCCATCCATCCATCCATCCATCCATCCATCCATCCATCCATCCATCCATCCATCCATCCATCCATCCATCCATCCATCCATCCATCCATCCATCCATCCATCCATCCATCCATCCATCCATCCATCCATCCATCCATCCATCCATCCATCCATCCATCCATCCATCCATCCATCCATCCATCCATCCATCCATCCATCCATCCATCCATCCATCCATCCATCCATCCATCCATCCATCCATCCATCCATCCATCCATCCATCCATCCATCCATCCATCCATCCATCCATCCATCCATCCATCCATCCATCCATCCATCCATCCATCCATCCATCCATCCATCCATCCATCCATCCATCCATCCATCCATCCATCCATCCATCCATCCATCCATCCATCCATCCATCCATCCATCCATCCATCCATCCATCCATCCATCCATCCATCCATCCATCCATCCATCCATCCATCCATCCATCCATCCATCCATCCATCCATCCATCCATCCATCCATCCATCCATCCATCCATCCATCCATCCATCCATCCATCCATCCATCCATCCATCCATCCATCCATCCATCCATCCATCCATCCATCCATCCATCCATCCATCCATCCATCCATCCATCCATCCATCCATCCATCCATCCATCCATCCATCCATCCATCCATCCATCCATCCATCCATCCATCCATCCATCCATCCATCCATCCATCCATCCATCCATCCATCCATCCATCCATCCATCCATCCATCCATCCATCCATCCATCCATCCATCCATCCATCCATCCATCCATCCATCCATCCATCCATCCATCCATCCATCCATCCATCCATCCATCCATCCATCCATCCATCCATCCATCCATCCATCCATCCATCCATCCATCCATCCATCCATCCATCCATCCATCCATCCATCCATCCATCCATCCATCCATCCATCCATCCATCCATCCATCCATCCATCCATCCATCCATCCATCCATCCATCCATCCATCCATCCATCCATCCATCCATCCATCCATCCATCCATCCATCCATCCATCCATCCATCCATCCATCCATCCATCCATCCATCCATCCATCCATCCATCCATCCATCCATCCATCCATCCATCCATCCATCCATCCATCCATCCATCCATCCATCCATCCATCCATCCATCCATCCATCCATCCATCCATCCATCCATCCATCCATCCATCCATCCATCCATCCATCCATCCATCCATCCATCCATCCATCCATCCATCCATCCATCCATCCATCCATCCATCCATCCATCCATCCATCCATCCATCCATCCATCCATCCATCCATCCATCCATCCATCCATCCATCCATCCATCCATCCATCCATCCATCCATCCATCCATCCATCCATCCATCCATCCATCCATCCATCCATCCATCCATCCATCCATCCATCCATCCATCCATCCATCCATCCATCCATCCATCCATCCATCCATCCATCCATCCATCCATCCATCCATCCATCCATCCATCCATCCATCCATCCATCCATCCATCCATCCATCCATCCATCCATCCATCCATCCATCCATCCATCCATCCATCCATCCATCCATCCATCCATCCATCCATCCATCCATCCATCCATCCATCCATCCATCCATCCATCCATCCATCCATCCATCCATCCATCCATCCATCCATCCATCCATCCATCCATCCATCCATCCATCCATCCATCCATCCATCCATCCATCCATCCATCCATCCATCCATCCATCCATCCATCCATCCATCCATCCATCCATCCATCCATCCATCCATCCATCCATCCATCCATCCATCCATCCATCCGTGCTACCGCGCAGCGTTCGCGGCTTTGGCCTGGCGTTGGAAACTAACCATGCGCTGCGCTTTTCGCTACGCAGCCCATCTTTCTCCGTGCTTTGAGAGCACTTTTGTTCAAAACCTTTCTCGACGGAAGATAAACTCAACGGCCTAGCACTGTCCGTAGAAAATCATCAACCGAGATAGCGCCGCAAGACCGACGATGCGTTGTACAAGGACTGTGCACTATACCGATTTACTACCAGATCCAATCTGTAAAATTTTTATTCTTTCCACTGTACACTGAACACGCTGTACACTGTACAGAACCGCTGAAGCGAAAAATAAAGGTAAATTAAATGCCGAATATCCAGCGGAAGGCTCAGCTTACCAACTTCAAACAAACACCGAAGGCTGACAGCTGCGGCCACAGTATCCCCGAAAACTCTCCGATCCGGATTCGTTGCTGATACATGGGAACTTTCGATCACGATTTTACTCGATCCGAATCCAGTCGACTGCGATCCGCGCATCTCAACCGCGGCTGTTGCGCGCACTGTCATGCTACGTGATCTCAACCAGCTGCATCCAGGTGGCTGGACCGCGCAGCGGCGACCATTCTTAAATCGCGATAAAAAAAATTTCACCCCAAACAGATCGATAGCGATCGGAAGCGCCCGTGTGACACTGGTATTAGGAAATAGCATCCATAACTTTTGCAAAGGTTATGACCCAAGTGATTTCAGTTCCACAGTCCAGTGCTACACTTCTGGATATGTTATGCCGATGTTCTTTCCAGTTCAACCGCGCGTACTGCAATTTTGATATATCAGTCAGACGATGTTTAATAGCGTCGTGTATGTGCAAAAAAAATCGCAAGGGCTGTTTCCCAACATTGCGTCTGTTTGCGATGATCGTATGTAATGAAGACAAGCAGCCTGAAGAGGACTCGTTGGATTTTATTTGGAAGTCAGAACTGGCTTGATACAGAAGTAGTTTTTATGCAGGTGTCTGCGAATTTTCTTTCCCTCTTTTAAGGGGAGAAAAGGCAAGAACGAAAACAAAATAGTGATCCTGTCAGTGATTCTCTTCTACAAAGGGCTACAATGTAGAGCAAACTGCAAAAAAAAGCTACAGCCATAATAAACATGTAAAAATAACTGGTCACTGCTACAAGTTTGTAACAAAGTAAGCAAGGCATTGAATTATTTATTAACTGAACAACAAAATATCTGAAGTTGGTCGCTGGAGAGACCGTTCATCAACAGTTATAAAGAGAAGCGCCTAGAAACAGTACACAGCCATACCATTTAAGCAAGGCACTTTACACATACAGAAAGGAAAAACACTGTATTTATATTAGCAAACTAGTTGTAGTGTCTCAACTTGAACAATTTTTTTCGTTGCCTTTGTGCCTCTCTGTCTTTGTTTAGCCCTTTAACATAAAACCTAATTCTTAGCAAAACATAAAACAACATTGACAGCCTGGTTATTGCTGCCTCGTGTTCGGGGCAACCAAGTTTTGGCAAGGCAACTGAACTGAAGCAACTTAAGCATGATTAGTCGCTGCAACTTTCACTTCATGGGCTCAAATCACAGCGCAAACAAAACCAAAGAACGCGCAGACGCAAGCTAAACACACTGCACAACACAAGGCTTGGCTGGGCAACTGCAGCAATCCGGCACCTTTACGACAGGCAGCGCCCTCTGGCGGCGAAAATTGGAAGGCAGCGCCGGCGCTGCCACCTCCTCCCATGCGGAGACCCCTCCGCTCGAGACACTAACCGCGCTTTCCCCGCCGCCGCCTGTCCGCGGCATAGAACAGGCATATGGGCAGCGCATGTAGCATGAAGGCAAGATAACCAATTATCGTTAGGGTAACGGGCTGGATTCAGAGAGAATGCAAGCACAGCAAAGAGGATCAGGGCAGGTGGGCAGATGAGGTTCGAAAGTTTGCTGGGATAAGGGGGCCGCCGCTGGCACAGGGTTAACTGGAGAAATTTTTGGCCTGCACTGGACATGATTACAGTGTTGACATGATGATAAAAAGCGGGACTCAAGAAGTTTATTCTCAAGAAATATGAGGTTACACATTCAGCTACACAAATGCCTAAGCTATAGTTCAACATTCCAATAGTTAGTTATCATTGCTAGCGCGATTAGCAGATTTAAGACATTTTTGAGAAAAAATAACTCCCAAAAATTGAACTGAACCAATTTATGTACTTTAAATAGTTGGATAAGTTGAATAAAACATGCTTAATCAGAAAAAATGGTTATTATATAGTCCTGGCTGCTAAATAACAAAAAAGGTTTTTAGTGTGTCCTCACTTTTCAGTGTGGTTGAGATAGTTGCAGGCTGTAGCACAAGGTATAAATTGGAAGTAAGAATAGTTATGAAATAACAATGCGAATCCTGACCAAAGTGACTGGCATTTCAAACCAACTGCGTACAGTTAAAAACCTGATCCGTGTGCATTCAGATTTGTCTTTACTACTTCCCGTATTTTTCTTCTTTCTAGGTAGGATAATGTTGCCGTGAAGCGAGCACGAAAAAACACAAAAACACAGGCAGCGCTGGTCATGCCTCCAATTTGTAGTCAACAGCGATTTCCAACTTTAAATGCAGTAGAGCAACACGAAATATCGAACGATTGAAAAATATGGAATTCTTAAATTATATCTCACTTGTCACAGGACGTGACAAGTAACTATCTACGAGGAGTCTAGGTTTAAGGCAGATATAATGTTATGGGTACGTCTCCAGCTTTTCCACGAAAAAAGGTTGGTAAATAAGACGTCTGAGAGATTTTGCTTTGGACATCTGTGGGAGGTTTGTGGTTTGCTGGGGTACTTGTTTCATAGCTTGTTTGTACCGAGCGACACTAGTCGCTGCCTTGTTGTTTTTGTCTTTGTCAGGGACTGTGGTCCCTTTGTATGAATTATGGGTCCAATAAGCTTCTCTTCAAAGCTTTTCGCTGCTCCTTGTAAATATGTAAATAAATTCAGACTTCTTTCGCCATCTCTTAACCCCTTCGCCCAGCGGCACGCCTGTCCTGGTGGTGGGAACGGGCGTCGTCTTGACCGTGGTTCCGTCGAGCCACGACCCCGAACCTTCATTCCACAATAACTGGTTGGCAGCGGTTGGGTCGACCATGCGGCGTTGCTGCTTCTTTGGCTGAGTGCTCAGACTTTGCTTGAGATTTGCCAGGCTTCGAATGTTTGGGTAATTACTTTGAACTGCTGGGAATCGAGGGAAGTTGTTCGGTGAGGCGTGCGTTAACCTCACGACAACAGTTGAACAGCAAAGCCGGGGCTAGGAGCAGCAAGTATATCCCAACAAACACAAAACCTCCTCAAAATCTCCCAAAAATAACCCATCGGGACATTTGGAATCTCCCCAGGAGGTGCTCATTTTTCCCGAACACATCCAAAAAACGTCCCCACAACTAGCGATGTCCAAAAAGTTGTGCGTCCCATGGAAAGCCCCAAAAGGTTAATGCTCGATTTCTCGGCTCTGGTTCAATAAAATTATTCCTCCTTTTTCATGCAGCCTGCAGGCATCCAAGCGCACATATCAGCCAAATTTCAGGAGCATACTTACTTTACAGGTGATGTAATTCACCTGTCCACTTGTGTGAATGCGTGCTGGCTCGGGCGTTCCGTACTGTGAAATGTCCTAGCATTTTACACACAAAGGAAATACGAATTCAAAAAGTCACCCCATCTTGCCCATATGAGAACAAATAGCAGCACCACACAGAAGTCATTTCAGTTTACTAGCCGTACTCTTAGCACGAATTGTCAAGGGCGTCCGCAGAACTTTTTCCAGGGGGGGGCACCTGAAGTCCGGGGATGGGGGCGGCGGTAGGTTAGCACCAAAAAGAAACTAGTGCATAAATAATATCCGTAATTCCAAGGGGGGGGGGGGGGGGGGGGGGGGCGACCGTTCCCCCTTCCGGACGCCCATGCGACTTGCAGCCTCCATACCGGCGACAGCACTATACACCACCACAATCAAAATGCAAGTCAAAGAAAAACAGTACAGACGAATTGAAAGTCCGTGCTGAATAAAACTTCCGGTCAACGGCGCAAATTTGAATGAATACAAACAGCAGACGCAAACGTAGGCACCTTTTAATACACAATTTGTACATAGCACTACGGCGCCATGCATGTAATGATGGCCACTTTTTTCTCTAGCTCTGAGAAATCTGCAAAATGAAGAAAGTAAAACAGAACATGGGCTGGAAGTTGATGCACCTTAAACAAGTATTCTAAGGGCTACAAAAGCAGATATGCACACGCAAAAGCAAACGTACGTAAAGAGCAACTTGGATGACAAAAGAAAAGGCGAGATGAGCGTACGCTGCAGACACGCCGTTTCAGGTCATGGATTTTCTTCAAGTTGAAACTCCCCTCTCTCGGAACAAGCTTCAGCGACATGTTATCAAAACAGAAAAAAAAATAGTTCAACCAGGCGATAATAAAAAAAGTGCGAAAAGGCCCTGCTGTATGTTTAAATAAATAAATAAAATAAACCAACATCGTGGTGGAGCAGCGCAAAGGACGGGACACAAGAAACAAGGAAGGACGTACACAGGCGCTGACTATCAACTGAATTTTTATTGCGAAATACAGAGAATATATAGCAATCATGAGGGGGTGGAACATAGATAAAAGGTTGCTCGGTCACCGGAATCCAGAAGACAGTCACGTCAGTAGATAAAGTATGTTGGTGAATGTGGTGGCGGTGAAAGACGATAAAGAGAAGCGGAGGGTGTATAGGGCCAAGGCGCGAAATAACGGATGATCGGTAATGAAAGATGAGGTCGCCCAAAAGGGGCTAGAAGCTATAGACAATCAATAACAGAAATGATGGCATTAAAAAACATAAAAATCGTTAAGAACATTAAAAAAAAAACACTTTAGAAACGTTAATACCTGGTAGGCTGGGAGGTATGAAGGGCCGGCAATCAACAAACACATTAAGGCCTCACGGAAGATGAATTTTTAAAGAGGCCAAAAAAGGGGGCTAAAAGCATGAAACAACTAAAAGGAGGAGTAAAGGCCTGCGACGAATAAAAAACTAACCCTATGTCTTAATTAAAAACCCGGGGGAAAAAGAACACTAAAAAACAGGAAGGGATAAAAAACAAACGCCAAGATTCACAACCCATGCCCTGCTGTTCTCAGAAATTCCAATTCTTTCTGAGATAAACTAATGGAAGATGTACTAACACAGTGAGGCTTGCAACATTTTTTGCAACAAACAATTGAGGCTTGCAACATCCGTCGTACAGAAGACCACTGTGTTAGTACATCTTCCATTAGTTTATCTCAGAAAGAATTGGAATTTCTGAGAACAGCAGGGCATGGGTTGTGAATCTTGGCGTTTGTTTTTTATCCCTTCCTGTTTTTTAGTGTTCTTTTTCCCCCGGGTTTTTAATTGTGACATAGGGTTAGTTTTTTATTCGTCGCAGGCCTTTACTCCTCCTTTTAGTTGTTTCATGCTTTTAGCCCCCTTTTTTGGCCTCTTTAAAAATTCATCTTCCGTGAGGCCTTAATGTGTTTGTTGATTGCCGGCCCTTCATACCTCCCAGCCTACCAGGTATTAACGTTTCTAAAGTGTTTTTTTAATGTTCTTAACGATTTTTGTTTTTTAATGCCATCATTTCTGTTATTGATTGTCTATAGCTTTTAGCCCCTTTTGGGCGACCTCATCTTTCATTACCGATCATCCGTTATTTCGCGCCTTGGCCCTATACACCCTCCGCTTCTCTTTATCGTCTTTCACCGCCACCACATTCACCAACATACTTTATCTACTGACGTGACTGTCTTCTGGATTCCGGTGACCGAGCAACCTTTTATCTATGTTCCACCCCCTCATGATTGCTATATATTCTCTGTATTTCGCAATAAAAATTCAGTTGATAGTCAGCGCCTGTGTACGTCCTTCCTTGTTTCTTGTGTCCCGTCCTTTGCGCTGCTCCACCACGATGCAACAGCACCAACTAGCCCAGCAACTTGCTCTTCCGAAACCAACATACCTTGACAACTTTGCTTACGGAAACTCAGGGATGAAATAGAAGGCTGCAACAGCTGAAACCATGAATTAAACGCAGCCTTCTGTCCTGTGCCTTCTCACAGCACAGCGAACGCTCAAACATACGCGTTACACCCTCGTAACGATCCTGGGAGTTTTATTTTCTTGTGACTAAGTGTGGGGATAAGACTGCTTGAAGCTAGGCGGGAGGGGGGACGTCTTGAGGCAGGTGCGGTGGCGCGCTGCATCCATGGTGCGGCAGACTGCGCATGCGGCACAGTCCGGCGTGGGAGTCGAGATCAAGGCACGATTAATCTGGTGCGGGAGAGTCAATATAGCCACGCGAACGCAGCACAAACTACACCGCTGCGACAGGATGGCTGGGCGGTAGCGAAGTAGGTAGAGCAGGCTAATCCATGGGCACTCGCAGAAAGAGAGTGGTGGGTCTCCGAAGGTCCTCCCGCCTATGACCGCAGTTGAGGGCCACGCTTCCACCACCAACGCGCTGCAGTCGTCGGAGGCGCTGAGGAATGCAGGTGCGTATGAGGAGTCGCCTATTGCCACGAACTCCACCGCCTCGAACAGCGGCATCAGTAGGGCCGTGAAGCTGCGCAAAGGACTTGCGATGCGCCGCCGCTGCATCAGTTCCAAAAAGAAAGGTATGGGCACGCCGAGATGCGCGGGAAAACTGCCGTGAATCCGTAGCTACGAAGTCCACGACAACCCAGTTGGCGTAGTGATAAGAGCAAGAACTGCCGCGCGCTGGGGCTTGTGCTCGAACGGCTGAGGCAGCGCGAATAACAGCGCGCAAGATGGCTTCCGTCCAGCGAGGAAGCCGGGCGAGCGACGGGAGGCCATTACTGCACTTCTGCTAGACAGCGGCGCAGCTAGGAGCGCCAATAGCCGGAGATGCCTGGAGGGGCCACCACACAGTGTTGCAGCTGGACGGCAGCAGGGGAAACGCTAGAAGACGGGAAAGTTGGTGACCGCCGCTTACGGCGGCGCGATGAAAATGGAGACCGCCGTCACCTGCCTGCAGCATATGGAGCCGACGGCCCACGTGCAAGAAACGCATGCGCCAAGAGAGATGCGGGGCTAACCGCTTCCTTCGGCTGTTCGAACCCAAGCAACCACCGATATCCTTCGGACGGCCGACAGAGGTCTATTTCGGATGTTCTGTACGTCCGCTGAACATCCGCAAACAGCCGGTAGACGTCCGTCGGCTGTCCGAAAGGTGGCCAAAGGTATACGGTTCGCCCGCCGACGGACGTCCAGTTGAGTACGTCCATTGGCGGATCTTTCTCGAATATTCGCGTATATGGTGCATGCGTGCTTTTTTCACTCCGCGCAATGCAATAAAACCAAAAACAATTTGATGCATAGCACGCATATTTTATTGTGGTTGATGATACATCAGAGCAATGGGCTACATTCAGAAAATTTCTTAAATGTGACTCTTCAAATGTGGCAAGCTTGGGACACACATCCGTAATCTTCCCACCCACAGGATTTCTGAAATAAAAAAGAACGCGGCAAACATCAGTCATATGAAACAAATGGCACAATGCAGTAGCCCAAGTAAAAACATTGGAACCAATTAATAGAAGTGTTTAACGCTGCAAGTATAACAGACAATGCACTAACAAACACCTCAATAAGTATAAGGCAATAACAGCTCTCACTTTTCCACACCATATTAGACAATGTATCTGTTCTTTATTTATTTTCATGGGCCTTAGGGCACTAACCTGCGCAGCACTGTACGCGACTGTGCACAGAAAGCCGCAAAGCTTCCGTTGCGAACCACTGCGACCTCACGTGCTTCCTATGGTCTGCCTTTCGCGCGTTGTCACTCTTTATATACGCACAGTGAACATAGCGATGCCTTAAAAATTAACAAGATGCGAAAACACTCCGTCCCGCAACTTTGAAGAGGAGTGGGAATTAGCCGCGCGAGTTGAGGGCTCCCGCAGCTGTGTGATGTAGGCTCCCGAAAGTGTGAGAACAGCACACACTTGGGGAAGCCATCTCCTCGCGCTTACTGCTCCCACTGTCCTGTGAACGAATGTTATATCAGCATGCTGCATTGTCCTAGAAGCAAAGTTCCAAGAAGTGTACTGGATACATACCTTCGTAGGCAATCACATGTGCACTAAGCCTTCTTTACACCAAGGTCGACGCAGTACGGGATTCCGGTGTTCCAGAAGAGCTTCAGGCACTTCCCGTATCTTTCGAATTGCTTAATGTTACATACAACTTTTGTCCACAGACTGAACAAAGCCACATTTTATAATAACAGAGCTATAAAGATCTGCGCGACAACACTACGCGACATATCATGGAGGAAGGAAAAAAAAGAGGAGAGGCCGTCACGTGACATTTTGTGAAGCCGGAAACAAGCTCGGCGCCATCTTACTCCGGCGGGCTTCTGTTTACATTTCGCCGCCGCGCCGATTGCGCGCGCGTTTCAAAGCCAACGAAGGAGCGTGCTACCGCATGGGAGCAGGCCCCCGCGCGAGTGGCGCTTGGCTGCTTGCCGGTTTAGGGTGCCCTATGTTGGTGTTCGTCAGCGGAAAAGTTAATAAAGCGGAAATACCCGTGTCAGACAGGCGGCTACTTCCAGTTACTGCTTCGTACTGCGTCGTACAATGCTGCCATGCATGACCACACCCCACCTTAGAGTTCAACCTGCCTTTTATTGCAGCTCTTGTCGCTGAATGTTGCAATCTGCCTCCATTGTGTATGTTTTGGAAGCTGGCAGTGTCAACAGTGCCTTCTGTTGCAGCAGTGAGGATTAGAAAAATTCTGCAGTATTTTTTTGTTGGTGTTGAATACCATACTTATCTTCATTGCATGTTTTCGTGCGGCTGGCCATGCAAGGAATGCTTTCTCATACAGCAGTGAGGATGGGCAAATATACTAATAAGTTTGAGTTCTTGACCCTGAACACAAAATGTAGTATCATAACGTGTTGTAATGAATGACTTTTGATTCACAACTCCAAAAGCCATTCATAGAGGCGACAGAAACGGAGAGGGCCAAAGTGCGTATAGTAGACGGCAGGGGAGGATTTATGGATGGGGGTTGGGGGGGGGGGGGGGGCGTCGCTTCCCTCCAAAAGACTGAAATTTTACATAGGACAACCATTCTGAACACCTTTTTCTCAATTAAAAAATTTCAGAAAATATACGTTTAAAATGTGACTGCCCCCTCCGTAAATCCACCCTTTGTAGCATGGCAACATCGCATATGTTTCACATCCACAGATCTAGTATTGTGCATAATATATATGACCGTAACTTTTCAGACTTCTAGAAGTTTAGGAGTCCCCAGTGGCTGCAGTGTAAGTTTCATGGTGTTGTGCCTCATTTCAATGCTGTGTATTTAATGTGCAGAGCTGCAGCTGTACGCTCCACTTTTCTCTACTTGGTGAAATACTAGCTTGTAATGTCACTGCATAGTAGCACACTTTACTTGTGATCGACAATACAGGCAATGAAAGTCGATCTGTTGTACGTAATGAATGCATCAAATTATTTTTCTTCAACATAACCACAGGCCCTTTTGCTGGGCTAGTTGGTGTGACATTATGTTCAGGAAAGTAAAAACAGCATAAATTTTACACAAACCACACAGAAAGATGGACAGGACGGGCGCTGTCCGTCTTTCTGTGTGGTTTGTGTAAAATTTAGCGCTGTTTTTACTTTCCTGATCACAATGACCACCACAAGCATCAATGAAATTCAGCGCACATGCGGATCCTCATTTCCCCACGTACTTTTTACGACAAATAACACTATCACAGGACATGGGCACAATAAACGCATGTGAGAAAAGGCCTCCAAATTCAGTTAGAGCTTCGCCTTTTTCGCACTTCTTGACCATGACATCAGCTAGAAAAGCAATTGCAAACCTGCTGCAGGAAACCGGTATAAACATAGCGCGTGACCAAAAGCACAGAATTGGCCACGATATTGATACATGCATTCGAAGAGACAGAAGTAGTGCATGCACTAGAAGAGAAAGAAGTTAGTTGGCTCTCGCTCGCGCGCTCGGACCACTGAGGGACCGCCGCAGTTTTTCGTACTCCGGTGTTCGATTTCGCGTTGCACGCTACAATATGAACGAATACACTTGAGCCCGGCACGTCCCAGAGGCAAATAGCTCGCTAGACGCTTCAAACGTTACACGCTTCAAACGGGCATGTAACAAAGTGTCTGTATACTAAGAGCAAAGCGAGCGCAGCTGCTTCCTTTACAATATCGCTCTCCGCCCATGTCATGGCCCCCGCCGCTCAAACAAGCGCAATCGTCGAAAAACGAAAATGACAGTTATACCGACGTCAGTGACAATCGCTGGAGCGTTGCAAGAACACGCATAGGTAGCAACGAGGTTTCACTGCCGATGTAAACGGGAGCGCGAATGGCACACACACACTGCACGTACAGGACGCGAAACGTCCGCACAATGCGCCGACGACCGCTCTAGCGCACGCCGTATTGAATCACTGGTGAACGAACAGCGCGAATGCAGCGGCGGTCTCCCGACGGCTCCGAGCAGTGACGCAGTAGACGAAATTCTGCAACACCTGCTTCTCCTCAGATAAATTTAGCTCGATGGCGGCTCTTGCACTGCAGGTAGGAGTGGTATCGTACCAATTTACAAACGTCTTCGCGTCAAACCCTCCAACTGATGCAAATAAAACAGTATACATACACGAAAGACTCGAATTTTCTGTGAAATAAAAAACGTCCATACTCATGGCCTGGGAATATACTTGACCTTACATCCTTCGGACGTCCACCTCGTCTCTCATGCGGATATACAAAAGTGGACACTGTCCGTACGTCCAGCGGATGTACGAATACGGATATCCGAAATCGGATTGTGTTCATACGTCCGATGGACGTCCGATCTCGGCAAAGGACGTTCGGATCTAGCTCGTACGTCCGACGGATATCTGTGGTTGCTTGGGAATGAAACTGCCGTTTCATGTCTCACAACGACGCGTGCAAGAGCAAAACCTCCTCTCGCCGCAGCTTGTGGCGCGAGGGAGAGAGAAAAGAACGCGAGCAGTCGATTTTTGTTTCTTGTTGAAAATCATTGGTCCCGAAAACGTTATGCCCAGTTACCTTTCTGGGACCAAAATCCATTAACTCGCTTTTGTTGCTGCTTAAAACTCCAGAAAAAACGTTTCTAGACCTTTAGTGGGAGCACTGCCTTTTTGCTTGTGTTTCTATGTGTTGCCTCTATGGTCTGGAAACGTTTGAGAAACGTCGTACTGGGACTGGGACATTCCATCCTTTCTAGGCGCACATGGGGAGGTCTTGTGCTTCTTGGGATGGATCTCGTGACATGGACGGACGCAGATTTGCTAGCCCTGTGCGAGGAGTTGGGTGCGGTTGCACAGGAAGAGATGGAGAAAGCCGATATTTGTAAATCGCTTTTTAGAAACATGCCGATGAGGAAACAATCAGGTTTACGTGAGAACTACTCAAACCCGGCCGAGCTGTATACAGCGGAGAATAAGCGGAAAAGAGTAGAAGAGCAACAGCTAGCGGCAGAGCAACAGAAGCGGGAAATAGAGGAACAGGAGCGGGAGTTGAAAAGATTGCAGCTTGAAGTTGAGATGCTACGAGAAGCAGTCAGGAATGAAGGATGCATGCGTAACTTCGACAAAATCGGAGAGTGAGAAAGCAGAGTGCCAAGAACAGGCACAAGTAGTCGTAAGCTTTGCGAAAAGACGCAAGGCAGAGCACAAACGCATATGGCAAAAGTCGACCAGAGCATTGGCGAGGGAAACTGGGATCTGGCGCAATCTCAGCTGCGAGTATTCCAGAGAGGCGAAAACATTTCAAAATTTCTTGACGGTTTTGAAAGCATTTGTGAAAAGTCAAAATTGGACAAAGACATTTGGAGCTACATGCTAGTGTTCCTTTTGCCGCCTCAGCCTGCTAATGTCGTTCTGAGCCTGTCCGATGAGGATATGGATGACTACGGAACAGTATAAGGACAGCTCTAGTCCGTCACTTCGGAGTTGTGACAGAGTTCCTAAGCGGCCGGACGCGCTCGAATGCTGAAGGAAGCATTTAGGCGCGATGCGGCTTCTGTCCAAAGAAAGCCCGCTAGGCAACAGGCTGTCGCGGAGCGCAAAGGTCTCAACGCTGCTAATAAGAATCAGACGCGTGAGCGAGAACTCTAGACAGAGGTTCTGAAGATGCCAGAGAGACCGCTGCCGAGCTCGATCGACGAGACGCTCGGATAAAGGGACAATGCGAGCGTCTGGCCGGAACGAAGGCGCCGCAGGAAAAGGGGAGCACATGACTCCAGAAATCGTTGCCGAACCGGGTCATCGCGTTAACCTGAAAGGGGGTCAGTGCAAGCGTGCGACCGGCAAAGAGGTAAGGCTGGAAAAGGGGAACACCTGACCCGACAGCCTAAAGGGGCACCGTGACGTAGATTTAGCATGCAGTTTTTATTCTTTGTTTGCGGTGGATGGTGCATATTGATGCTGCAACGACCAGTGAGAAAGGCGAAATTGTAACGCTTAATATTTTACTCAGACCCAGAAGTCGACATTTTGCACTGACGCGTGCGGCACACAACGGCAATTTTTGTCAGCGGATATGACGTTAAATTTTCAGTTGGGCCATGAGTTGGGCGCTGGCTCAGTGATTGGCGGAACTAGAGTACAGAGGCTAGAAGGTTTTCCTAGTGTCGTGAACGGCCGCCGTTTCAAGGGGCCCCTGTGAAACCGGTTTGGATGCACAGTGTAGGTGGCGCTGCAGCTGCCAGGCGTGCGGCTTTTGGCGCGCCGTTCGCCCAGCCAGTTGGCAAGTGCGCGCGGGCGATTTGTGACATTGAATGTGATGCCACAAATCACGCAATCACATATGCATCCAAACGCATTCGAAAAAATGCGAGTAAAACTTGCATTTCAGCTGTTCAGTCAGGAGGTATGGTATTTTCTTTTACCGGGACCATTTGCAAAGGGACAACGTCAGAAACATCGAACCGACAGAACGGCTTGTAAAACTAATGGAAAGACTAATTTTTATAATGTCATCTAGAATCCCATCAAAAGGCCTTCGTGCTGATTCAAGAAGTGCACAGTTTTTCAATGAGTTCATTGTTTTCCTCAAGGAATGGGAGGAACATGCTGCACAGTATGGTGGCGGCTTTTTAAGTGCAGGAACTGCCCTTGGGCTGCGTGTAACGGTGCAAAGCATACTGTCGCTTGTAAAATACCTGACCACGTCGCTGCAATACAAGTACTTGTTGACTGCAAACCTAAGCCAAGACAGGATGGAGAAATTTGGGATTGTGCGCCAGTGCTTCGGTTGCAATGATCAACCAACTGTGGGGCAGTTTTTGATAATTATCAATAACCTTTCTTTCTACAGCCTCGCAAAGCCTCCAAAAGGAGCAAACGTACCTGCAGAAGTCGTGACTGCCCTCTTGCAACTATCTGATGTTCCCAAAGAAAAAAATGAACGAATAACTGAACTTGTCGATAATTTACTGGATGGCGGAAACTTGGCTTCTGCTGCAGAGCTGCTCGAGGAGCACAGCAGCCTGAGCGATCATCAGGGCTGTGTAGACAAAAAAAGTGACAGCAGACTAATTTTTTATGTAGCTGGTTATGTTGTAAGAAAAATCCTTAAAAGATTTCCTTGCCCCGAATGTGCAACTTGTTTCAGCACTTCGCCTTTGCAAGCCGAGTCAAACAACAATGCCTCACTTACTCGAAATTTTGACCATGGAGGCTTAGTTTATCCATCAAGGCCAATTGAACAGCTCATAGCTAAGCTTGAGGACGCATTTACGGTGTTTTTCAGCCGCAATGAGCTACACGCAGATATATAGCATGGTCAGCTTTCTGCATTTTCTTCAGGGACGTGAGCTTCAAGGTGTGGGCTGCGCGGAGCATGGACGTCGAATTACGACAGAAGTGGTCAAGTTTTACGCCTTGACTAGGATGCATTTCCTTGTAAAGTCGGTAAACGAAGAGCGCGGCGCGCAGCGAGAAAAGAAAAAGTTGCTGAAAATGAGGCGCTGTCAGTAGCCTCGCACAGGGCACTTCGCACAAAAAAAGGCATTAGTACATTGTTGTCATGGAACCTTGTGTAATAAAGACCTTCCACCCTGCAATTTGTGCCGCTTCGTTTTCTCATTTCGGTATCATGTACAAAATGCGTTTTTACGCTTCTTTACGGCGCAGTAGGTGAGGCCCGACGTGACGCTTGCTTTGCTCCTGCCGCGGCACACTGTCGCTGTTACAGCTAGTCCGTGTCGAATCTAAATGAGAAGAGAACCTATGCCAGTGTTTGTACCGCGTCTTTAACACTTTAACGCCATGTCAAAGCAGTGATAGCAACCCACACACCATCAACCGACTGAACCAGCGCGCGCACTACCCATAGCGGCTTCTTGCGCCCGCCCGCACGCCAGCGAGCGGCAGCGCCATCTGCCTTGAGCATAGCAAGTTATTTCAGCTGCGCCGGCCCGGTCGCGACACTAGGAAAATCTTCTAGCCTCTGTAACTAGAGTGTAGCTGAACTTACACCCTGTGCTTTACAAGTTAACTTTCTGTGGGGCATTAAAAGAAAAATAAACAAAGGATGCTTTATCTTTGTGTGCGTTCATTTATTTATGAAACAGACATATTTAAAAATCAATAAATTATGCGTCACTTTACCTGCGCTGATCTATTATTTGCTTCAAGCGCTTCCATCAGTAGAGGTCAAATATTTCTCTATGCATTTCAAAACTACGTGAGGTGGTTGATCTATGCACTCACGCTTCTGAGCTCCATTCCTCCATGGCTCTCTCCTTTCATACATCCCTGCTGCTCAGTTAGGTTCCTCCGCTCTTCGCTCACCGTTATCGTCGTTTTCTTTTTTCATCGATCGCGCATACGTGATTCTTTACGTGTGCGTACAATGTCTAGGAGGCAGTGCGCAGCGCCAGGCTGCATGAGCACCGAAGATTCGGAGGGAGTTTCGTTTCATAGCTTCCCGACTTGCAGCGAGCAACGGAGACTATGGTTAGAGGCCCTTGGTATTGCGCCGAGCCTAATTGCGCGCAGGGTCTGCTCCCTGCACTTTGACCACAGTGCCTTCACAAGCCCTCTCGTAAATGTCGCAACCAAACGCCGACGGCTTCGTTGCGGCGCAGCTCCAACGAAACGCCTACCTACACGCCTACCTGGTGCTGTTGCTGTTGAGCAACCTACTGGAGCGCGCGAGGTGAGTACTCAAAGGTAAACTCAAAGGTGGATCGCAGCTCCGCTTGCTGGCGTGCTTATCGTGGACGTCGCTGGAACTAACGGCGCTGCAGTCGCGCTTTTCTACACATCTCGCGCGTCGTACGCTACACACTCATAAAGAGGGGCGGCGCTGTGCCCATACCTGGAGGTAAATTATTTTTTTTTCCGGCGTGAGCAAACAAGAATATGGCATAACTGGTGTTGGTACATGGCGAAAAGCTGTTCCGCTTGGAAGGCACAAGAGTGCAACCACTGGGGTTTGGGCGAGCGATATCTGAACGAGGCACTGCACGAGGTGCGCTGTGGTTTTCTTCCTCACTCGAACCCGTCTTCGCAAACGCAAGCAACGCGCACAGATTAACTGCTTCAAAAAAAAAAAAAAAAACAGCAGTGTTTGTGAACACCTTCAGACTTCGTCGGCTGTTCATCAATATTTGTATTTACTCTTGCACAGATATCTATAAGTCATCTGCGATGCCTATGGTCTAGTAATGGTTAATACGGAAATAAAACTCGAAGGAAAAGTAACATGGGTAAGAAATAACTCCCACTCAACTACTGACCATTGCCTTAATGTCACACAAACTGTATGACAGATTAAGAGAAATGAAAATTGACGAAGAAGGTATGAAAAGCCTGAAAAGCTACCACAGAAGAATCAAAATTACGTTTGTTAGTACAATATCAGCACTAGGAACTCAGGAGAGGGAAAGCAAACATAACCACACTGATGCACAGCTGCAGGAAGTGTCGGGACACATTGAAGACATTGTATCCAAGCATCCGGATAGGGAGTGGACATATGAGGCCCTAGTGGGGGTTTTTCAAAGGGAGTTAGAGGAGGCCCAAAGCAAAAAGAGAAGAACAAAAGGAAGGCATACACCAAAAAGCTGGTGGGACAGGGAAGTGAAGGCAGCCATAGTGCGACGACAAGAGGCATCTAGGGAACACAGATTTGCAAAGAAAAGGGGGGCCCCACCAGGCGAAGTGGATTCAAAATGGAATAATACCTTGAGAGCAAAAGCGAGGCAGCGGCATTAGTCCAAGCCAAAATAGGAAACGCAGGAGTCCAGTGGACGATGGAGGTAAATAAGAAAGATAGGAATGTTGCAGAGGTTTTGGGAGCACATAAGGCTACAAGGGAAGAGGACAGAGGGAATCCAACACACTCTGACCATACAGGATGGAAAAAGAGGGGAGGGAGACGAAGCACAAGAATTTATCAGACAAACAGTCGAAGCAGCGTTTGCAGAGCCTGTGGTGGACGGACGTGAGGAGAGCAAGGACAGCAATGGGACAGGGGAGGAAGAGCTTAGGGAGAGGACAGCAGAGGACTGGGGCAGAATAGAAGGCAAGGATCCCATCGGAAAACAGCGACAGGACCAGACTGCATATCTATGAGATTAATTACCATACTAGGCGAAAAAAAGCAAATTGAAATTACGACAGGTCACTGAAAAAGTAGTAGGGGGAGGCAACGTTCCAAAAGACTGGATGAGACTAGTATACAAAGGGAAGGGAAACAAGGACAACATTAAATTGTACCAACCAATTATGGTCACATCAGTTATATACAGACTAGCAGTGCGGATGGTGAAAATGAGAATGGGAGAATGGGCAGAGCGCAAGGAGATCTTGGGAGAGTTGCAGAACAGTTTCGGAAAGGACAGACAGTTGGAGGACAATCTATTTGTCATAACTCAGTGTATAGAGATAGTTGAGGCAAGTCCTAGGCCCCTATGGATGGCATTTTTAGACATTAAGGGGGCATATGACAATGTGAATCAGGAAAATCTTTGGGTCCTATTGAAGGGATATGGTGCAGATAGAAATCTGGTTGACTTTCTACAACGTGTATGATCAGACAATGGCGTGGTAGTAAGTAAGATATAAGGAAGAAACCACAAAACCAGCTAAAATTAAAAGAAGGCTAAGACGGCTGCCCACTGTCGCCCCTACTTTTCATGATATATACGTGAGCCAAATGAAAAAGAGGTTGGAAGAGAGTAGGGTAGGAGTTGATGTGAGTTACATGCAGGAAGGTCAGAAGGTAAACCAAGTGCTGGCCGGACTAATCTATGCGGATGACATTGTACTACTAGCAGACAAGCGAGATAGGATGCAGGAACTAGTCAAGATCTGTGGCGACGAGGGCAACAAGCTAGGACTCCAATTCAGAGAGAAGTCAGGGATAATGGTATATAATGATGAGAGGGGAGACCCACTAGAAATACAGGACACTATGATAGACCATGTGAGGACTTGTTTTGTCTTTAACAGTGGGCTACGACAGCGTGTTGCAGCGTTGCCAAGGGGTCCACGGAATGCCATCGCCTGTTCTGTGCAATGCCATCCCCGAAGGAGAGGAAATGCCTGTCTTTCATATCTCGATGGACACCTGAACCGCACTGTAAGGGAAGGAAAATGAAATGAAAGTTGGTTTTAAGGAAAGAAATGGATGCCTGTCTCTCTCATATCTCAGTGTACACCCGAAAGGAATGGACACCACATTACATGCACGGCCCCTTGATGCAAAGCGCAAAGTGAGGTGTGCGCTTTGCATCAAGTGGCCATGGTACAGTCGCGAGCAAAAAATATTAGCACAGATCATTGGCGATCAGGATTCGTATATCTCACCACGCGGCGCTGCGGTACGCAGACTTGCCTATCGGGCCGTTTCCATGTTTGCAGCGAAGGGGGGGACGGCATGAAGTAAGCTTTATCAAGCGTGCACCGCCCGAGCGTTGAAGTGCCGACCCTACGTGACTGTGCTTGCAGCATTTATTTTGGCTCGGTTATCATGAGCAGATGGCTTCTTTTTATTGCTGTTTTTTTATATCCGCGATGGTTTCTCAAAAGGAACTCGCGGGAACAATAGATGATAGCGCTGCTTTTAGCCAGTAATTTTGCTGTCCGTGGCAGTCCGCTGAACCCCCCTAATACAGTAGAATGGGAACGGCCCAGCACTCTCGTTATCAGCCTTTTCGCCACCCGCAGCGCCACGCGTTGTCATTCCGGCGCTCTGGTGTTCCGTCATGTGTGCTAATCTTTTTTACCCGCGACTGTACATATCTCTAAAGCACCCTCTAAGACAACACCCGTATTCACTAGACGCGACTTTGTTCATTCCAAACCATCGAGCTGGCGTGGCTGAGTGGTTAGCGTGCTCGCCTTGCTCTCCGTGCCCTGGTTCGATTCCCCAACTCGACCAATTTCCTGCTCGGTTTTATTTATTAATTAATGCATCTGAGATTTTTCGCTCACGGCCAACACCGCCGCCGCCGACACCGGCTTTTCTGCGACACGGGGCCCTTAACGCTGTCGCGTTAAAAATATCTGGAAGAGCACGAGAGGATTCTGAAGGATAAAGGAAAAAGGAATTCAGACATTATGAAGCATATAGAGCACTATGAAACTATAATAGGTATGAGGTATTTAGAGGGGTATGGGAGGGAATCATGGTACCGGGCCTCACATTTGGAAATGCAGTCCTGTGCATGAAATCAGAGATACATACAAGTCTAGAAGTCAAGCAAGTGTAGGAAGGCTAGCCTTGGGAGCACATGGGAACACTCCGAATGAGGGAGTCCAGGGAGATATGCGCTGGCCGTCATTCGCGGTTCGAGAGGCAATCAGCAAACTGAAATATGATCACAGGCTAACCCAAATGGAGGAAACAAGGTGGGTAAAAAAAGGTGTACAAGTATCTATACATGAAAAGTATTAGCACAAAATGGACAAATAGAACCCAAAAGCTAAGAACGAAGTATTTACAGCTGAGGGATGGGGCGCAGCAAAATACTAGCGTGAAAGCGGAGGTAAAGGAGACAGAAAGAAAGATACATCGTGGGAGGGAACAGCGCGAACAGCGATGTATCAGTACAAACTCGCCCAGTTATCCATCCTTCTTCAAGAAAGAAAGATGTGGAAAGAAAGAATGCAGGAAAAATTGGTGCTAGGTATATATAGGACACGAAAACAGGACATCAAAAAAGAGTGGTTATTTGATAATTCATGGGGCAGTTCATTGCTTTTTGAGGCTCTCTGAGAGCAAAAACATATAGGTTCAAATTTGAAGAAGTGGATATTTTGTGCTCTGCTTGTAAAACGGAAATGGAGACCATAGGGCATGCCATAGGGCACTTGGTTCTGAGGTGTGCAGAACTACGCCCAGCCCTCCCAGAGGGAACAGCAACACACATAGAGATAGCACTGGGATTTGCTGGGGAGGACGGGCGAGTGGATGGGAAAGGTGTGACAATGAGAAGGAGATGTTGGAAGATTGGTGGAGGACATCAAGGGAGGAGTGACTTTGGAGAGGAAAAAGATATCCAAACTGGACATTCTAAGAGCAGAATTGAGAGGAAGGGAAAAGAAAAATCAATTAACAATGGGGGAAGTATAGGCTAGGTACCGCAAGCTGCCGCCCGATATAAAGGGTAAGGCCATTATCATCCATTCACCCTAACGAGGCTGTTTGTAGGGGCACGGCTGCTTGATGCAAAGTGCGCTTTCCATCAAGCGGCCGTGGTGGGGGTATCTCGATTATCAGTTTTTGTTGCAAAGGTGTTCAGGCGTGGTGCGTTGTTTAAAATGCCCCTGTGGCCTTGTGTGAGACCCACTTTACGCGGATCTGACATTTGAACGTTCAGGGCTGCGTCGGAGCGGCAGTGCGTACGGTGGACATGAACCCAGACAACCAAGGCACAGGGCATTCGTGGCGGTCCCGCTGCGTCGGAGCAGCAGTGCGTACGGCGGACATGAACCCAGACAACCAAGGCACAGGGAATTCGTGGCGGTCCTGCTGCGTCGTGTGTGGCCTCGAATCGGCAGCGAACGTTGTGCTGCACCCACTGCCCCCAGCCAATAGTCGCCAATACCAGGCGTGGATCGACTTCGTGCGGCGCACCCCCGGCCGTGGCATGCATGACTGGACACCGTCAAACCGTGAGCCCACCTACGTGTGTTCGCTACACTTCACGGCGCGCAGCATCCATCCGATGAAGAAGGAGGAGCGCTGCGGCACCATAGTTTACGTGAGGCGCCTCAAACCGGGCGCCGTGCCTACGATCTACCCGAAAGCTGCCAACGCCAATACTAGTGACGTGGTATCCGCAGTCCCGGTCACGCCACTGCTTTCGGGTGAGCCTGAGACTGATGCGGGACCGAACATCGAAGACGACAGCCAGAAACTACCGGTGAGAACGCACGACTCTTTAGCCTCACACATGCTCTCGCTCTGAGAAGTCTATGTGCACTGACGGGCACATGTTTACAGTGGACAGATTGTGTTAGATAGGCTATGTGCTTTGACAGGGCACATGTTTACAGTGGACAAATTGTTCTAGAACGGCTATGTGCACTGAAGGGGACATGTTTTACAATGGACATATTGTGCCACAAAGGCTATGTGCACTGACTGGGTACATGTTTACAGTGGACAGATTGTGCTAGAAAGGCTATGTGCACTGACAGGGCACATGTTTACACTGGACAGATTGTGCTAGAAAGGCTATGTGCAATGAGAGGGCACATGTTTACACTGGACAGATTGTGCTGGAAAGGCTATGTGCACTGACAGGGCACATGTTTACACTGGACAGATTTTGCTAGAAAGGCTATGTGCACTGACAGGGCACATGTTTACACTGGACAGGTTTTGCTAGAAAGGCTATGTGCACTGACAGGGCACATGTTTACACTGGACAGATTGTGCTAGAAAGGCTATGTGCACTGACAGGGCACATGTTTACACTGGACAGATTGTGCTAGAAAGGCTATGTGCACTGACAGGGCACATGTTTACACTGGACAGATATTGCTAGAAAGGCTATGTGCACTGACAGGGCACATATTTACACTGGACAGATTTTGCTAGAAAGGCTATGTGCACTGACAGGGCACATGTTTACACTGGACAGATTTTGCTAGAAAGGCTATGTGCACTGACAGGGCACATGTTTACACTGGACAGATTGTGCTAGAAAGGCTATGTGCACTGACAGGGCACATGTTTACACTGGACAGATATTGCTAGAAAGGCTATGTGCACTGACAGGGCACATGTTTACACTGGACAGATTGTGCTAGAAAGGCTATGTGCAATGAGAGGGCACATGTTTACACTGGACAGATTGTGCTAGAAAGGCTATGTGCACTGACAGGGCACATGTTTACACTGGACAGATTGTGCTAGAAAGGCTATGTGCACTGACAGGGCACATGTTTACACTGGACAGATAGTGCTAGAAAAGCTATGTTCACTAACAGGGCATATGTTTACAGTGGACAGATTGCGCTAGAAAGGCTATTGCACTGACAGGGCACATGTTTACGGTGGACAGATTGTGCTAGAAAGTCTATGTGCACTAACAGGGCACATGTTTACAGCTGACAAATTGTGCTAAAAAGGCTATGTGCGCTGACAGGCGACATGTTTACAGTGGACAGATTGTGCTAGAAAGGCTATGTGCACTGACAGGGCACATGTTTTTGGCAGACAGATTGTGCTAGAAAGGCTATGTGCACTGACAGGGCACATGTTTACGGTGGACAGATTGTGCTAGAAAGTCTATGTGCACTGACATGGCGCATGTTTACAGTGGACAGATTGTGCTAGAAAGGTTATGTGCCCTGACAGGGCACATGTTTACAGTGGACAAGTTATCCTAGAAAGGCTATGTGCACTGACAGTGGACATGTTAACAATGGACAGATTGTGCTAGAAATGCTTTGTGCACTGACAGGGCACATGTTTATGGTGGACAGATTGTGCTAGAAAGGCTTTGTGCACTGACATGGCACATGTTTACAGTGGATAAATTGTGCTAAATGGGTATGTGCACTGACAGGGCGCATATGTTTACAGTGGACAAATTGTGCTAGAAAGGGTATGTGCACTGACAGGGCATATGTTTGCAGTGGACAAATTGTTCTAGAATGCCTATGTGCACTTACAGGGCATATGTTAACAGTGGACAAATTATCCTAGAAAGGCTATGTGTGCTGACATGGGACATGTTAACAATGGAGAGATTGCGATAGAAAGGCTATGTGGACTGACAGGGCACATGCTTGCAGTGGACAGATTATGTTACAAAGGCTATGTGCACTAACAGGGCACATGTTTAGAGTGGACAGATTGTGCTAGAAATGCTATGTGCACCAACAGGGCTGATGTTTACAGTGGACAAATTGTGCTAGAAAGGCTATGTGCACTGACAGGGGACATGTTTACAGGGGACAGATTGTGCTAGAAAGGCTACGTGCACTGACAGCGCACATATTTACAGCAGACAAACTGTGCAAGAAAGGCTGTTGGGGTTCTGATATCTTCAGATCATAAGTACACTGTTTTCAGGCTGTCAGTTGTAGTACTACTTATGAGTCATTTCGCTAGGGAGAAGTCATTATGTAGACGAATGCAGCTTACTTTAAGCTCAAGAGATCGAATGCACATATGTTCCAGAGCCATGCTGGTGCTTACAGGAAATGCTGAGATATCAGTCTTGGAAAAAGTTTTCTGTGTTCATTTTGCATGCCTGGCTTGAAGTAGTTCCGTATGGCTTGTTGCAAAGGGCTCAAAATATCATCTGTTTGCAGAAGACTTTCTGCAATTTTTAGGCGTCTCGAGTTTGAAGAATGCTTTTATTAATATCCATATGTGTTTTTTAGAGTTTCGCAAATGCGAATAACCTTGCCGCTGGGGCTGAACAAACTTGGGCCATTTTTTTGTGCCATCTAAAAATTGCGTGCCTGCGGAGAGCAAAAGACGACGTCTGTGAAATGAAATCGCGTCGCCCCGGGGTGCACGTGTCACGCAACAATCTCTGCCCTGCCCCCGCTGTGCTACTCTCCGCTTCTCGCCACTTCGCTGCTTCAGCGCTGCTCCAGTTAGCCTGTATCGATAGCCTGTGCCATCCTATCGACGGAGAGACCCCTCTCACTATAAATGGGGCTATTATAAGCTAGGAAAGACCAATATAAACAGTTGTCTCCATCACTGGTTGATTTTTCAAGTAAACGGCATCCATTGGCACCGAATTTCCGCCTTGCATCCCAGAGGCTGTTCTACTCTGCCATTCACATCAAAATAATGGCATTCCGTCCTTCTGGGCATGGATGTAATGAGTTTAGCTTTAATGACAGGAAAATCTTTATATTCACATGAGGTTCCATAGCACATGTGAATTATCTTCATGTGGATTACTCACTAGCCCTAACCGTCACTCTTCTTTAAATTCAATTTTCTCACCCATAATTGGCTTTTTGCTGCTGAACAAATGTCAGTGTACCCTGGAAGAGCCGGAGAATTGATGTTTCCTAAGGGCAATTATTGGTTGAATTTGTCCTTAGTGTCCCTTTAATTGAGTGCCCTGAACATTCAGAACCTGCCTATAAAGTCAGTGGCTCCGTCTCATGCAGGTACAGTGAAATGTGTTTGTAAGCTTCAAGTAAAGATGGGCATCTACATGTTTTATGGCACAACGAAAAATGGTTCTTATTTTTGTACAATCTTTTTTTTTGAAGTGTTGTTGAGAAGCAGAAGTTCGTTTCCCACTTGAGGACATAGTTGAGCTTAGGTCATGTCCACGTTTGAGGGCACAGTGCCTGCAGGTGTAGTCATGACATCATTCTAAGGAGAGTTATGACTCCGCCACGTGCTAACAAAGGGAGAGCGAAGGCAGCACCCCGCTGCTGCTGGCACACTTTAGTCACCCCTGAAGAAGGGACCGAGTTGGTCCCGAAACGTTAGGCAAAATTAAAGTATTGTTTGGGGTCAGTTTTTTTTTTTTTCTCAACTATGACATCATCACCTTCAATCTACATTCTAGCTCCTTTGTTCTTTTTTCTCCCCCTTCCCCTTGTGTGGAGTAGCAGACTAGGGTCATGTTTGCCCCTACCGAGCTCTCCAACCTTCTTCTTGTTAAGTTTGTACTTTTGTGCTCTTCATGGCATTGGAGCTTGTACTGAATGGTTCCTTTGCGCGTTGATAAAAAATGGGTGATGTGACATTTCCTTGTCACCCACTGCGGCACATTTGACAGCATGCATCTTTGGAAAAATAAATCAATAAGTGTGCCGACTTGAAAACATGGTTTCGCATGGAGTAACTATCTTAATTTGTATCCGTTTGCCCCGATGCAGAGGGCTGCATTCACCATAGAGGAAGATGCCTACCTCATCGACCAGGTCAAGAAACGACCTGTTTTGTGGAAGAGAAATCATGCGGAGTACTTTGTCCAGGAGCTGAAGGGAGTCGCGTTTGGACAAATAGCCTCAGCTTTTCGAGGGAAATTCACAGGTGCGTACCAGGGGGGCAGGAAGGCAGGCCGTTCTCTGTGCGGTGTGACTTAACCAGGCCATTGAAGCTCGCCTGGTATCCAGCTACTCGTCCTGTGCCATGCAACAAAGATTTTGGTGCAGTTGACCTTCATATACCAGACTCTCTACTCCAACTGTCTATTAGCAAGTGCTGTGTTACTTGAAAGTCGGCCAAACCGCGAAACTTTCATGATGATAGAACACAAACTGATATGAGATGATTGTCTATGATCGCCTTCAGCAACCGCAGTTTTGGAGCCCGTGATGCACGTTCTAAGGAGAGTACATACTACATTGTGCTGTTGTGAACACCTGAGCCAAATACTACATTTCTACATGCACTGGGGAACACGCAATCTTGCAGAAAATTTGGCAAGCCCTTTCCGCAACATTTTCATACTCGAATCTTCCTCCGTTCCACTCTCCTGCTTATGTCGGTTAAGACATAGCTGCCAGTTAGACTCTTTCAGGTGTTGCACAGCTGCCATGTCTGTGGCCATTCAGCCGCGTCACTCCGGCAGGTCAGGAAGCTCCACCCCTGGGGAATTGCCACGTGAATTCCCTGAACTTTCAATGTGCAAAAAGTTACGAGAGGAGATGGAAAGGTGTGAAAATGGTGAAGTTCAAATTTTGACTACAGATAACTCAGGCTCTAACAGGTGTATTAAAAAAATTCATGCTGGAGAATATTTGTGGAATGGCATTTTTGAACATCCCAGGCATAGTGCAACTTTATTGAGAGCCTCTTTAACAAAACGCGACGTGCTGTAGCGGCATCACTGCCTACGCTGTAGTCTCTGCTTTTGTAGCATCAAATCTTATGTCGCTGCTACAGTTGATGCTGTATATCCATGACCACCATTATATTATGTCTCCAAACCTGCTAAAATGTGCACTATATATCTGAACACAGAAGCAAGGCCTCTGGATTTTGGGATTACATGCACGATTGCTTCTCGTGTTGCGAACAGCTGTCTGGGCTTACACAGATGAAAGCAACAAGCTCGCAATGGTAGACCTTTGTGGATAGCTCCTGTGAAGCCACCACCCTTGTGGCATGTCCTGGTCTCGTGCTCATAGCTTCTACTGCAGTGCCCCAGAAAGTTGACCACAACTGTATAGTGTACCGCCCTCCTCGCTGTCAGCTGCCTGTTCGGTATCCAGAGTTCATGTTGGACTCAGGTTTGCTGATGAACTAGACGTGTTGTTCAGTCTGGGTTTTGTCCAAACTTTTTTTTTGATAAAGCTTGTTCCCTCTATACGTAGCCGTGACCGTTGGTTTTCATGAATGCTATCATTTGTAAGTTGCCCTTGCCAGGCAAGATGCGTGCCAAAAAGGCAGAGAGAAGCCTTTCTGCTGACTTCTCCTGCTCCCTGGTGTTGAAGAGAAAAAACTAATGTGAAGCCTCGTTCATCTGTCGTGGGCTAGCACACTGAGCTAGAAGATGAGACCTCATACAGCCATGGTGTTGTTAGCAGTCCGTAGGACTCCTGTGGGTGCACCACATAAAGGGCCTGTCACACTAGCACGGCACGACACGCCGCCAATGCCGACCCGACAAACACATCGAAGGTCGGCCAACCTGGTCGGTAGGCAGTGTCTGTGGCAGGCTTAGCTGTCACACTAGGCCGACTACGACACCAGTGCGACCGACGACCAGGCGTCTTCGCAGTGTGACATGGTTCGAGACCGGCGACGGAGACAAAACCAGTCTGGCGACCAGGTCTTTGCGAGATTGGCCGTCGAGCAAAAACATACTCGAAATAAGGTCCCATTTTCATATCGAGACTGCAGAGAATAAATTTAGAATACATTTCAGCGCCCACGAAACCTTTTAACTATCATGACAGCCGCACTAAGATCATGTCAACATTGTTTTGACCCTGCTGTAAAATGCATGCACAGCCGCACTGAGATCATGTCAATATTGTTTTAACCCTTCTTAGGACTGTAAAATGCATGCGCTTGTCGTTTCAATCATAGTAGCTCTATGTTTGAATCGACACGTTTGACACCTCGCATGTCTGCAGTAACACTTTCAACGCAAGTGGAGGCGGAGCTCATCTCTCTAGTTGAAGAGCGTCGCCTGTTACGGGATGTGAAAGACTCGCTTTATCACTGCCGCGACCTGAAAGAAATTTCATATGTGGAGGTATGCGAGGCACTGGGAGGCCGATTCACCGGTATGTTTGAAAACATATGTCGCGCGGATACTCGAAGACTATATCTAATGCTGTGTTCTTATCCTTCAGCCGCATCCCATAATTTGAGCACTGGTTGCTGTGGCGTCGTGACTTGCCGACCGCACGAGTAGTCAAAGAACAGCCGCCAACTTTGTTTGACTTCCACGCTGTACCCATTGCTCCTTTCCTGACATTACTTTTCAGTTGCCCAGGTGCGCTGGCGGTTCGAGAACTTGAAACATCTATTTAGGCGTGAGAGGCGCAAGATAAAAGCCTGCTGCGGCGCAAGCCCGGATAACGTACCTCAGCCCACGTGGGCTCACTACAGGCGCATGATGTTCTTGGCTAGCCCCTACTCTTTGGAGCCAACACTCCGCACACAGGAAGAAGAGGAGGTATGTTACTTGTTAGCTGGCGAGTATGCAAGGGGCATTTCTAAAAGTGTTGTACTGAAAGCTGCATTTTGAGTACAGCTTCAATTTTTCGGGCATCCAGGAAAACGTCTTATATCACTGAATCTTGAAATAGAGCTTAAGAATGTTCAAAACTCATTCTGATAAAGCATGTTTGAGGACGAAAACTGGCATGCCTTTTGAAATAAACTTTTGCGTCATGCCTCCCATCAAGCTGGCCTGAACCAAATTGTTGTGGCCTACACAGATTACATGGAGAGATTTGTTCCAGGCCATGTTACATTACGTATACACTGGTATACAGTTGGGCTGTATCAGTACAGCATTCTTCAGTATGCACGGCTCGAGCCATGAACAAATTTCAAACTTTTTCCATTCGTTTTAAACTTCTTAATGGAAACTCACTGTCCAGATGGTGGACAGGGTGGAAGTATGAACAGCCTCTTGCAAATCTTGTCACATTAAAATGAACAGCACTGAGATCGAATTCCCCAACCAGATATTTCCGTCTTGCATTTGAGTGCTTAACACTCGTGCAAAGGAGTGAAAAAAGCCAAAATGATGGCTGTTCTGTGGTTTCCATGTCGTGGTGCCTGGTCAAAAGGCCACATATGGTTGTTCTCTGTGTTGCTTTTTTACGTCAAAACCTCGTTCAGCAGCACTTCAAACTGTATCTCAATCATACTTCGCCAAATCACGAGTGCTCAGTCACTGAAGTTCAGTCAACCTATGGGCTAATTCAAACTCACAGAGGCCTGGGCTCACTCGAACTTATTTAGCTTCACAACCCACTCGGGCTCACTCAAAGTAATCTCGGCTCGCTCACTCATTTCAACTCTAGACTCACCTGGACTCGCTCAGTTCGACTCACGACTCATTTGCGCTCACGCATTCGGGCTCACTTGCGTATTTCAACTCATGACTCACACAGGCTTAGCTTGACTCAGCACTCCTGTAAGTTCACACATTGGACAGCTGAATCATTTTTACGTCCAACAGTGCGAGTTACGCGCCTAAAATGCGAAAGAAAAGGTGTCAGAGATGCGGTGGTGCGATGAGCTCTTGACTGCAGCTTGCCTGTAGCAAGGCCTGGCTACCAGGCCTAGAGGCCTAGAGCTGCCGCTCGCGGGACATAAAGATCTAAGGCCGCTGCATGAGTTGTGCAACCAATTAAAAAACAGAAAAGCAAGAACTAGAGCAACCGCTATACAGCAAGCCACAGCTAATATCTAACGAGACCAAGCGCGGCTACTGGCACTTGGCTGCTGACTCGAAAGACGCGGGTTCAATCCCAGCCACGGTGGCTGAATTTCGATGGAGGCGAAACTCTAGAGGCCCATGTACTGTGCGGTGTCAGTGCACATTAAATAACCCCGGGTGGTCGAAATTTCCAGAGCCCTTCACTACAGCATTGCTTGTAGCCTGAGTCACTTTCGGACATTAAGCCCCCATAAACCAAACCAAACCAATTGTGGCTACTAATAAACTTTTGTCGCCTTTCAATAATGTTCTAGAGCGCAGCAGGAACAAAAATTACATACCACGAATCAACAAAATTGCTCTACATCATCATCTTGACCAAAAGCCCATTTAGTATTACGAGCGCACAGGAAACCCTTTTATGAACATTCAAACTCATGCCCAATCAGCATCATGGATTCACTTGGGAACATGGGATTATTCAATTTCACATCATGGACTTATTTGATTTGATAGGCCCCCTCACTGCCGGACTGAACAGGACTCAGATCACGATCTGAATGTGAGCCCGGACTCATGACTCACAACATTATCTGAATGTGAGCCCGAACTCGCCATTCAGATCATGATCTGAATCCGAGTCCGAACTCACGGACAACTCAGATTATGATCTGAATGTGCATCCGAACTCACGACTCAGATCATGATCTAGAATGAGCCTGAGTGACTAGACTCATGAGTGAGTTCATCGACCTATTATCTCAATATTTTAAAAGTAATGGCAGCTGCAATAACACACTTGGAACTTCCCATCTTTTGACTTGTGACCCCTTCACTGTCTGCTCCTATGCACAGAAACATTAATCACAAACTGTATTTTTCCTGAATACAGTAGCCGGCCGGTTTTTCGGACTCCAATAATTCGGACTTGCGCAATATTTCAGACTTCGCTGAGGAACCGTCACACACCTCGTAGGAAGGTGTACATTTTCACGACCGATATTTCGGACTTTGTGGAGTCTAGGAGTTCGAATTTTTGGACTAAAATAGACGCCAACAATGTTGTGGAGATCGCTTTTCAACTGAAAGTTCCTTATTTCGGCCTAATATAGACACGAGCGGGCATTGCTGTCGCAACCAACCCGTTCCCCGCCACCGTGAAAGGCGCCATCTTGGATTGAAACGAAATCGGCGGGCGCAATCGAACTGGCTTGGATAGGCCTGGCTATTTGTTCTCCATCGTTGCCATTCGAGATAATGGGATGCTCTGCTTTGCCATCGAGATGGTCTACAAAGAGAGCGTGATCACATTAAAAACGGGACAGTGGGACAGCTGCAGCATCCACCGCAACTTGGACGACGCTCTCCGCGGTGCGGGGTAGAAAACTCGGTAGAGGTGGGCAGGGTGACTTATTGTTTCACGCAGCGAGTGCATTCACTCGCGGCATGACTGCGGCCGCATCGCACTCTATAGTATCATGATGTGATAGGGTACGGACATGATGAAAGCATGGATATGAGTCAGAAAGAGGCTAATATTATCGCTTGTAGGCGGAACATGGGGAGCGGCGATTTTCGTGATTTTGAAAGCAGGGTTTTCGCAGAAAAGTTTTTTTTTCTAAGTTCACGAATTTTTCGGACTGTTCGATTATTCCGACCATTTTTTGGGCCCCGCCGAGTCTGAAAAAGCGGTCGGCGACTGTACTGTTCCTTTTTTTCAATTTCTTGATGACAGATATACAAAATGAACATACTTAAGGTTAACGAAGTTGATATTATGTTCTCATGGCTGTCCACGTTTAATGCCAACAAGATTACATGGACTCCAATAGGCTCTATTCTCACAGATGGCTTCCTTTGTAGACTTCTTCGCGTTGGGAACTAAGGTGTATGTATTAACGAAGCACGACTGCATTACCTGATGTCAGCATTACCTATGCTGTCAAAACTGTATGGGCAACTTATGGAGAGTTTGTAAAGCGTTAACTTGAACAGAATGTTAACCTTTTAGGATAATTTCTTGAAACAAGGATCAGAACAAGCATCGCTGAGTATGAAAAACAAAAACAAAACTTATTCAACATCCTCGCAGTTCTCTGCAGCATTACGTCCTCAACGAATGTGACTGCTTCCGCTGTGATATTTTCACGTGCCCAGTGGCACTGCAGTAAAGTTTTGCTGACATTTTTTTCACCATGCCAGGTAGTTTTATATTAACAGCCCTTGCACTGTGTTTTGCATTTCCACGCCTCATTAACGTTAGCACGAAATACAACTTGTGTTTATTTGCAACTATGGCTTGCCAGCCGTACACACATTTCTTAAGATGTACTGATAGGGTTAGTTCCACAGCAATGGGACCCTCCATTAGAAAGTACAAAGAGAACACTGCGTGAGGAGAATAGCAGATGCTTTTTATATAATCAAGGTCGAACAACCACTTGTACACATCAAAAATAAGGTTACAGCAGAACAAAAGAACACAGCAAATGAGAAGATAACAGTTCATAACGAAGCTTACACACAAAAATAAATGCACAAACAAGAATAGTGAAGGTAACAGCTTAAGAATACATGCCCAGTCAATACTCAAGAACTCTGTGAAAAAAACGGCAATGAAATAATGAGATAAAGGTATCAGGAGCCACCAAATTTCTTAAATTCCCTATTACCGTATTTTCCGGTGTACAAGACGCACCCTTGTATAAGACGCACCCGCCATATATGCAGGCTGTCATTGAAAAAATTGGTATATAAGGCGCACCCGTGTATAAGACGCACCCAAATTTACCCAGTTTGGCTAGTGAGGCTTAATTAAGCATGCTATGCGACCATCGCAAAATGCACCGTACGTGGGAGAAGTTCTTAAGCAACGCTAAGTGATCGAAAAAGGCAACACTCACGCTATACCCGCCCACGTTTTAGCACAAAAGAAAAAAAAGCGAAAGAACTCTATTTATGTCCACAACAATTTATTTTTACATAAAACCTTCAAAGTCTTCATCTTCGGATGCGCTATCGAAAAGGCAACGCGGCTGAAGCATTCTCTTTGCACTACATACTTGCAAAGGGTGACTAAAAAAAAAACATCGGCTTCACTTGGCTTGTCTTGACAATGGCTAGAAGCGCGACTGTCGCCATCTTTTGGCTTTTCACATTACCTTTGCTTGGGCTCTCCGAAACGGCCGCGTGTTTAAGATCCCGGAAGTGGTCAACCCCGCCGTTTCATGATAAAGTTCACCTAAAAAAGTTGCGCACGGCGGTCCCCGTATTGAAGTATTAACCATGTTACAACCGCGTTATTGGTAGTAATATTTTTTCGGTGAAAAAAGCTTGAACATGAACCAGAGTAATTTCTGAACTCGCAAAAAAAAAACCGGAAAATTCGCATATAAGACGCACCCTTGTATAGGACGCACCAGCAAGATTTTTGAAAAAAACCCGCGTCTTATACACCGGAGAATATGGTACTTTGCAAAAATTTTATTCACGGATGAGTGTTTAAACGGCCTTATGTAACAACAGATTTGTGTCTTGCAATATGCTGCAGCTCACTTCATGAATGAAAGCAGTGCTCTGGGTACCTTAAGACGGGTGGCAGAGAACCAGGGTTTTCATCACAAAGCATTACAAATGGATACAAAAGCCTGTGATGTCCAGCAATTAATCACACACAAAAAAAAAGCAAGACGAGCGAGCAGCAGTTGATTGGGCAAACAAAAGGAAGGCTGTAGAAATGGAGCGGCACACAGAACGTTCTGAAACGTACATGGACTCTGAGCACAGACTGGTTTGTATACGTGTGAAAATGAAAGGAACTGGACAGAAGTGCGCAATGAGTGGCTGACATGGTCTCTGCCCCCCCCCCCTTCGCACGTCAGTCAGAGAGATGGCAGAAATAGATACTGTTTCTGCTGGCACGTCATCGGCCAGTGTAGAGGATGAGGAGGTTTGGATGTCCGAAAGGATTGAGAGAGCTTTGATATGTGTGTTTGATGCTTTCCAGCGTGCATTGCTGTATTATATTGTTGACTATCTCCAATACCTGATCGAAGCAATGGAAAATGTCATTCCCTGATCAGTGCCCCTTTAACATCATTTTTCTTTTCTTGCCATGTTATGTTAATAGTAGTATTCTCTATATCAGGAATAATATTGAAATACACACAGGGAATTAAAATAACATTAATCACAAAATTCATCTTGCACGCTCATTGTTCCAATAGATGGCATTTGTGCACATCTTTTTTTTTCTTTACATCATACAGTTTTTCCAAGACTGCATCCACAGTATTCACCTCAATATCTTTATCAGTGGCTTAGTGGCAATTGGCTGCTGGGCCCAAGAATGAAGGATCAAGTTCAGATCATGGCTGCTGCATTTTGAATAAAGCAACACGTGAAAATGGCAGTGTTGCTGGGTTATGTCAGTGTAGAAGAGCCGCAGGTAGCCTAAATTAATTAGTAACCCTACACTAGACCATTTGGCATACCCTATGTGTAGCTTTCAGCATTGGCAATTACTTTATGGGATAAGTTAGTCACTAAACCCTAGTACTGCCGCGACAGTGGTTAGGGTGCTTGACTGCTGAACCAAATAATGAGAGTTGAATCCCAGCCACTGTGGTCGCTTTTCGATGGAGGCGAAAAGCAAGGCACCTGTTCACTGCGATGTTAGTGCATGTTAAAAAAAGCACAAAGTGGTCGAAATTTCCAAAGCCTTTTACTACGGCGTTCCTGAGTCGCCTTGGGAATGTTAAATACTAGCAAAACTTTGTTGCAGTTGTGGTCTCATACCTTAATTAAGATAAACAGTTCAGCCTGTGTCCTTCTGTTTCAGGAGCGGCAGTGTGAGCTTTGCAATGCTGAATCCACAGATCCGGAATTGAGTGCTCCCGAGGTGGACGGTTCACCACAGTTGCGTGCAGCGCCACATCAGCTAGCACAGCAGAGTGGAGCTGGGTCGTCATCGCAGCAGAGTCCAGCTGAGTCTCCAAGGCCTGCACAAAAGAGAAGACACAACGATGAGAAGAGAGAGCAGAGAAAAGTTTTGCTGACGTCAGTGGTGGAAACTTTACAAAAGAGTCAGCAACGCCTGGAAGCCGCTGACGAATGCGATGCATTTGGCAGGATGATTGCCCACGCCGTTCGCCAAATACCACCAGGGCCAGACCGTCAGTTGGCCATGCTACGTGCCCACCAGGCTGTCGTAAAAGTTAATTTGTCACAGCATAGTACCGCTGTTCATTTGTTAGGTGTAACTGACGTGCACGAATAAATGCGGGTTTCCATTTCATTGTATGAACAATAAATAACTGCACAACAAGGACGGGACAGGCTCTTGAGGGAAGGAGGCGTTGGTGTAATAAACCTGGGGCGCCATTACGAGTCGCTCAAAATCGTCTCAATTGGAAAGTGTCCCAAAAACTGTCTCATTTGCCCTGTTCCTATTGGTCGGCCGTGACCAGCGGCCATATTGATTTTTTGCGTCACCGGCTGGCATCATAAATGTGCCAGAAGTGTTGATATTGCTTACCTAATTATGCGAGCCGACTGAGACGATTTTTTGCAACCGGAACGAGTGGTCTCAAACTGCTGATTGCAGAGTAAATGCTTGGCAGTGGCACTCCTCTAAAGGCCTTCCAAAAGTAATAAACACTGCTGCAAAGTAGAGAAGACTGATTTGACAAGTGAAAATATTGAAAAAAGCATTGCACATAACAGGACACAGGCGGAAATGGTCTGTAGGGCTGGCAGTAGTTGTTCCTGTAGAACCGAAACACTGAAGTGGAGAGCCGTTCAGATATGCAGTCGTGACAAATCAAGACCTGTGCATGTTACATTAACAGCAAAGGAAGCTAGGAAAACGTTGCACGACATCTTTTTTTTTTTCATTTATTTACCCTAAAGGCCCACCAGGGCATTACATAGGGGAGGAACATCACGAAAGAAATACAAAGATCAAAATACAATGCATAAATTCAAATAACACAATACAAATACAAAGATATACAAAGAACAAAAGATGACAGGTAAATCAAAAGGTAAATCTTACATACCTACTCTGCCCCACTATCTTTTAGTATTGAAAGAAACTGGTCGCAATCAATAGTATTAACTACAGAATGTGGGAGGGCATTCCATTCTCTTATCGCCAGGTAAAGAAACGAGAATCTGCCTGTGTCAGTTCGCGCAAATGGAGGTTCGACTTTTTTATTGTGGTCAAGTCGATGAAATGTGCGCATGGCAGGCCTAATTAGTGGTGCGGACTGATTTGACAAGGCTGTGACCAGCCAGAAAATTACTGAACAAAGATGAGCTAATTGTGACGTACCGTGCTTCTAACACCCTCCAAAGGAAGGTATGGTGCCACTTATTTAATTTTATGGCATGCTTTACAGCTTTTGCATCTCGAAAAAAAAAAACTCTAATATGCCGGCCATTAGCTATACAAAAAAATCCTGCAAGTGACATTACAGCATTTTACATTCTGTAGCATGACGAATGCATATGCCTGTACATTTTAAGTAGGCACAGCATTTCCTGCTATTTGTCCTGATAACTTAGTGTCCAAGAAGGAGGACTATGCAGCTACAATTAGGGATATGCACATGTTTGGACAGAGGTGAATAGGACATGCTATTGGCCCCCAAGCCATATTTATACAAGGTCTAAAACTGGACGGTATCGGATGCGTAACCTGGTAAAGCCTGCTGGTGCTGTCTGAACAGGCGAGCAAAGATTGCACTTGCAAAAGGGTACAGTGCTTCCTTTACTGACCTCTGGCCCTGTGCATACTCTGACGACCAGTATTCCAAATACTTGGAGGCCAGTGCTGTTCACACTTAGAGGGAACATCTAGTCACAATACCAGCAGCAGTTGCAGCTTAGATTTAACATAATCCTAATAGCTAATGATAACATAGTCATAATCGATATTAATCATCATCATTAGCCCGGCTGTATCTGCAGTAAAAAAAAAAAAGATGGCATTGGATGCTTGCCACGTTCGCTCCACCCACGGCTTATGGTCAGAGCAGCCCACTGAATGAGTTGCTGCACTCTGCCACAAGCCATACCTTCACACTTCGTGACTTTGCCAAAGATCCTCCTTGCGAAGGAAGACGGGCATATGCGACTGCCCGTCTAGGGCTGGCCACCTGGGTAGCATTTCGCCACCGGCACCGGGGACATTGAACCCGCTGCCTCCCATATACAGGACAGCCTCCTATGAGTCGACATGTATCTGGTAGTAGACAGGGGCGTACAGTGGCCTTATATATGAGTGCGTTGCGATGTTCAGCATCCGTAGTCAAGGTACCGCCCAATTTGCATACCCATTTCATTTCTTTCCACTGTAAACATTTGCCAGAAGGTTCCAGGGTGTTTCGTGTTACGCCTGAATAACCCAAGCAATGCTCCGGGGTAATGTTTTAATCAGTGTAAATGCTGTTTTATGGAGCCTTTGTCAGTGGAGTTTAGATTGTGAACCAATGTTCTTGTTCCCGTCTTTTGCCCCTTGAGATTGACACTTACCCGCACATAAAGGTGTTGTTATTGTTGGCCTTAGGAAAGATTGCATATGGAGGTCATCATTCTTCGTTCGTTGCTTTCATCTCCTTATAGCTCTTTCAATGGGCTCAAAACGGGGGAATGAGCCAGCACGAGGAACACGGAGAGCATGCGTTGTGTATTACTGCACATTATTCCGCCAATTGCTCACGAACTGAACACTTGTAACATAATGCGCTGGTGTCCCACAAATCACACGAAAAAGTGTAGATCCATGGGTGCTGCGAGACTGCAGAGCTGGAAGGTGGGGCAGACAGGACCTACGACAGAGGGGAATCGTGATCCCACGCACCACAAGGAATGGAGAGAAGTGTGCACTTTTTCCAGAGGAGTCTCGCGAAAGCAAAGTGTCCTCGGGTATATTTATTTCTGTGTGCTTAATTTGCAGCTGTTTTCTCTGCGACCTAAACTATTCATTCATGGAAATCCAAAAACCAAGATAAAACCGATAACGTAGTTTTCCAGAACGTCCTTTATTGCACCTTTAAGGGCAGTGACTGGCGCCTCCTGCCAAATAATCTGAGGCAATTGTCGCAGTATGATGCACAGCTGGTAGGGCAGATCGCTCTTACCCAATCCGTGCTTTAAAAGTAGTTCACATTTAATTACAACAGCGAAACTTCCGTTTTCGCTTTTGTTTTGTTCTTTTTGTTTCGATGAATAAGTGGTGTCCGTCGCAGACAACATAGCCGCAAATTAAGCCCACTGAAATAAAAGAACCGGGGGACTCTTTTTCTCTCTCTCTCTTCCCATCCTTGCGATCCTTTGCCGGCCCAAGATCAACGCGTTTTTGTATGGAACAGCACAGGGAGCCGTCACTTGTTCACGATGGAAGACGTTTTGCGACAGGTCGAAACAGTTACCGTAAACATGCTATCCCATCGCACGGAGCCAACCGATTGCAACGTAAAGGGCTCGCAAAACACAATTGTAAATCCCTCAAATGCGCTTATCGTTCGCTGATGTCGGCGACAATTTCGGCGACAGCACGGAGCTTCACATCGCTTGAGTAAAGGACGAAGGGCGTGCATATATACAGTGGAATCGCAGAACATTCGTCCCATCAACTAATCCCGGCAAAGACATCTTATCTTCGCAAGGTAGACAAAACGTTCGGTCTTGTACCCAGGACCCCTCCGCCATGCTAGGAGCCAAGTAGCTATAGCCTCTGCTCACTTTTCTAACCTCTGCCAAGTGAGCTAACCAGAGTAACTAGAGGATGACGCGCTCTAATACAGAATTAGGTAAAATATGGGAGTAACTATATCACTTAGTGCTTGCGACGAATAATTCCTCAATTTGAAGACCATTGCCGATGTTCCTTTTCAGTTCGTCCTTGAGAGTAATGGGAGCTCTTCTTGGGAATAATAGCAACTCTCCAGCTGTGGGGTGTACCGATCTGAAACGACACATGGGCTATGAGGGACGCCGTAGTAGCGGGCTCCGGATTAATTTAGACCTCCCCTGGTGGTCTTCAGCACTTGCTGACAACACACAGCACACGAGCGTTTTAGCATTTAACCTCCATCAAAAAGTTTGGTTTGGTTTGGTTTATGGGGTTTAACGTCCAGAAGCGACTAAGGCTATGAGAGACGCCGTAGTGGAGGGCTCCGGATAATTTCGACCACCTGGGGTTCTTTAACGTGCACTGACATCGCACAGTACAGGGCCTCGAATTTCTCCTCCAAAGAAATTCAGCCGCCACGGCCGGGATCGAACCCGCGTCTTTCGGGCCAGCTGAGCCACCGCGGCGGCCCCATCAAAAAGTGGCTGCTACCTTAGTATAAGACACTGAACGGCAAGGCCACTGAGCCGCCACACCAACTTAATTCCTCCACCTTGTCAAGTTGCGCAATGAAGTTGGATGGATGGAAGATGGGAGCATCCCTTTTGAAACTTGGGGGTGGCTGTTGCCATCGTGCTCGGCTTTTTTTTTTCTCTTCATATTTCTTTAAACAGCACGTCGAACATTACAGTACTATCTACAAGTTCACCGTTTATCTTTAGATGCACTTTTTAATCTCGAACTTGTAACCTTACATTACCACCATTCTTCTGAGCCACCATTTTTCCACTCGCATTGCCGCAGGGTGCCTCACTGTAGCGCACCGCCGTGCGGCGAACGCTGGCGCACGAGGCACCATCTAGTGGCCATAAGTGTCAGCCAAGCTCACAGTCGCAGCACATTCGTCCAATCAACGAATCGCGGCCCGGACATCCTATCTTCGCAAGTTAGGCAAAACGTTCGGTCTTTTACCGAGGACCCCTCCGTTATGCAAGGGACAGCCACCTCTGTGTTACAACCTCCTTCCTCAGTGTAGCTTTCAACGTGAGCATTTCCATCGCAGTGGGCGAAACTTGAGGCATATTCCAGTCGTCAATCCGGAGCAGAACCATGAATCCTGAAAGGAACACAAAATCCACCTCTACCAATAAAAGCTCGGGATTTGAATCTAAATCGCCCGTTGAAGCACGCTTTTCGGTTAGCGAAGCTAGGAACGGAAACGTGCTCCAGATCGCTGGATGGAATGCGTGTTTCTCTGGACATGTTGCAGCATTCTTGCTGAGTCACACGTTTTGTTCGCTCCCCGTCTAGGCAGTCCGCGTCATTCATTTGGCTGCGCGAAGGAACAAAGGCGTATTCCCACCGCAAAGCATAGTAACTTGATGCAGTTAGTAACGGGAGACGGCATTTAAATGCGGCACCGGAGGTCTTGAGATTATCAAATAGAGGAGGGTAAAACCTCGGTTATAATCTTTGTAATTATTAGAACTTAGCTTGTTTGGAAGAAGAAATTTCTTTGCGTTTCCAACCATAAGTATTTCGGATTTTTAGTGATGGAAATCTAACCCAGGGCTTGGGCAGAAAAGCGGGCCCCTGAAAGAAAAGGCTCTCAAGGACCGCTTACTCTCCTTTTTACTCCCATATAGTCCGATTTGTGTTTAGAGTGTACAGTGCCGTGCACACTTAATGGGAAAGCGTGCTCAGTATAGTGTAGCGCTGGTTGCAGGTCAAGTTTAATACGGAGTCCTGCAGTCTAGTCTTGGTGGGAGGAGAGGTGGATAAGCGGTGTACAGTCATGAGCAAAATGAGAGGGAACAAACTTCTTGCACGAAATTGGCTGGTTATTTCTTCGCTAAATTTGATATTCTGGCTATTGTACGCCAAGAGAGAAAACTATTTCGAAAACACGCAAAAAAGCCCTGCTTGTTACTTATAACTATGGAATAATGAATAATCAAACTTTGTTCCCTGTCATACTGCTGACGACTGTACAGCACTGTCTATGCTTAGAAGAAAAGCCTATTAATATTTCAGGGCTGAATAACCTCAGATTTAGCATAGAGTCTCGCACATTAA
Organism: Amblyomma mixtum; assembly: GCF_055824585.1. NCBI lineage: Eukaryota > Metazoa > Arthropoda > Arachnida > Ixodida > Ixodidae > Amblyomma > Amblyomma mixtum. Next base: position 107,892,763 of record NC_143018.1, read on the forward strand.
TCTTCCTGCAGTGTACCTTGCCGCATTGGTGAGGGAGAATAGAGAACGAGGAGGTCACCGACTTACAGTGCTGCGCACACTTAGAGGGAACATCTACTCACTATACCAGCAGCGGTTGCAGCTTAGATTTGTTAATCATAATCGGTAATGATGACACAGTCATAATCGATAATCATCATCATCATTAGCCCGGCTGTATCTGCAGTAACAAAAAAAAGATGCCATTGGATGCTTGCCAGGTTCGCTCCACCCACGGCTTATGGTCAGAGAGCAGCCCACTCAATGAGTTGCTACACTCAGCCACAAGCCGTACCTTCACACTTTGTGACCTTGCCAAAGATCCTCCGTGCGAAGGAAGAAGGGCATATGCGACTGCCCGTCTTGGGCTGGCCAACCTGGGCAGCATTTCGCTACCGGCACCGGGGACATTGCACCCGCTGCCAACCATATACAGGATAGCCTCCTATGAGTCGACATGTATCTGGTAGTAGACATGGGCGTACAGTGTCCTTATATATGAGTGCGTTCCGACGTTCAGCATCTTTCGTCAAGGTACCGCCCAATTTGCATGCCCATTTCCTTTCTTTCCACTGTAAACATTGGCCAGAAGGTTCCAGGGTGTTTCGTGTTACGCCTGAATAACCCAGGCAATGCTCCGGGGATAATGTTTTAATCAGTGCAAAAGCTGTTTTATGGAGCCTTTGTCAGTGGAGTTTAGATTGTGAACGAATGTTCTTGTTCCCGTCTTTTGCCCTTTGAGATTGAAACTTACCCGCACATAAAGGTGTTGCTATTGTTGGCCTTAGGAAAGATTGCGCCTGGAGGTCCTGATTCTTCGTTTGCTGCTTTCATATCCTTTTAACTCTTTCAATCGGCTCAAAACGGGGGAATGAGCCAGCACGAGGAACATGGAGAGCATGCGTTGTGTATTACTACACATTATTCCGCTAATTGCTCATGAACTGAACGCGGCGGTTGAATTTCTTTGGAGGACAAATTCTAGAGGCCCGTGTACTGTGCGATGTCAGTGCACGTTAAAGAACCCCAGGTGGTCGAAATTTCCGGAGCCCTCCACTACGGCGTCTCTCATAGCCTGAGTCGCTTTGGGACGTTAAACCCCATAAAACAAACCAAACCACTTGTAACATAATGCGATGGTGTCCCACGAAACACACGAAAAAGTGTAGATCCATGGGTGTTGCGAGACTGCAGAACTGGAAAGTGGGGCAGACACGGGAGCTACGAAAGAGGGGAATCGTTATCACCCACGCACCACAAGGAATGGCGAGAAGTGTGCACTTCTTCCAGAGGAGTCTCGCGAAAGCAACGAGTCCTCGGGTATTTTGTTGCGAAAACAATACTGCTCTCACTTTCGAGCCATTAGCGTGGTCGTGGCGCTTCCACCATTGACGTTTAGCTGACCCCTGTGGTGACGTCACGCCAGACCGAGAGAGACAGGGCCCCAGATCGCGCGGTCAGCATGGGCGCGGCGGAGCTGCCACGGCGCACTGCGCAGCTACCGCGAGAGGGCGCACGTTGCTATGACGTCACACCAGGGGGATAAAGCTGAGGGAGCAGCTCGCTTGCTCCCAGTTGCCGTTGTGGAGCTACCTCGGTATATCGGACGATGTGTATGAGGTAAAGCTCCAACGAAATGCAGCAGCCAGGAAACGCCGGCGCGCTGAAGAAACAGATGAAGAGGTGGTGGCTCGGCTCGAGCCAGTAGGCAGGCCTCCGCATTTGCTTTTCATCCTTCTGCCAGTCACAACAACAACAACCGTCGGCGCAGAGCGGCGGTAGACACGGCGGATGCGGGCTGAAGTAACGGATGAAGTTGCTTTCACAATTTCCAGGCTTAACCAAGCTGAGCCTCTGCCAATTTTTTTTATTTCTGTGGGTTTAATTTGCGGCTCTGTTGTCTGCGACCTAAACTATTCATTCAGGGAAACCCAAAAAACAAGATAAAACCGATAACGTAGTTTTCCAGAACGTCCTTTATTGCACCTTTAAGTGCAGTGACTCGCGCCTCCTGGCAAATGATCTGAGGCAAATGTGGCAGTAAGATACACAGCTGGTAGGGCAGATCGCTCTTAATCAATCCGTGCTTTAAAAATAGTTCACAGTTAATTACAACAGCGAAAACTTCGTTTTCGCTTTTGTTTTGTTCTTTGGGTTTCCATGAATAAATGGTGTCAGTCACAGACAACATAGCCGCAAATTAAGCCCACTCAAAATAAAAGTACCGGGGGACTCTTTTTCTCTCTCTCTTTCTCTTCCCTTCTTGCGCTGCGTTGCCGGCCCAAGATCAACGCGTTTTTGTATGGAACAGCACAGGGAGCCGTCACTTGTTCAAGATGGAAGACGTTTTGAGACAGGTCCAAAACAGTTGCTGTAAACATTCTATCCCAGCGCACGGAGCCAACCGACTGCAACGTTTGGATTGGAAAACGTTTATTGTCAGCACTGAGCCCTAGTGGGCATTATACTAGGTGGCTTCGAGCCCATGGCTCTTGGCGGCCTTGTGAGCCCACTCAGTGGCCCGGACTTGCGTCAACGGGTCTGAGCTGGCCAGTACAGCCTCCCACCGCTCTAGTGAAGGGACTGGTAGTAGGTCCGCCGGTGGCGGCGCCTTTTTGCAGCTCCATAAAACGTGGTCATATCCGACTATCTCGCCGCATTGTTTGCAAGTAGCGTTGTATTTTGTTGGATACATGTGTGCTAGTCTCGACGGGCTAAAGAAGGCTCGCGTCTGGAGCCGACGCCAAGTTACCTCCTGGCTTTTGTCGAGCTTTTTGTCTGATATCGGATAGATCCTCCTTTCCAGTTTAAACTGATTGGTGTATTCGTGAAATGATATGAAATCATCTCTCGCGAAGTTTGGGGACTCAACCCGGCTCACTGCTCGGCTGACATAACCTCGAGCTATACTGTCAGCCAACTCGTAAAACGTTTGGGTCTTGTACACAGGACCCCTACGCCATGCTAGGAACAGCCACCTCTACCATGTGAGCTAACCAGCGTAACTAGAGGATGACGGGCTCTAAGACAGAATTAGGTAAAATGGGAGTAACTATATCACTTAGTACCTGCGACGAATGATTCCTCAATTTGAAGAGCATCGCCGATGTTCCTTTTCAGTTTGTTTTTGAGAGTAATGGTAGCTTTTCTTGGGAATAATAGCAACTTGCCAGCTGTGGGGTGTACCGATCTGAAACGACACATGGGCTATGAGAAACGCCGAAGTAGCGGGCTCGGGAGTAATTTAGACCCCGCCCTGATGGTCTTCAGGACGTGATTACAACGCACAGTACACGAGTGTTTTAGCACTTAACCTCCATCAAGCTCGCATTCTTCGACGAATACAGTTTAATCTCCTACGTACACCAGCCAAACTTTATCTGTACCGACACACTTCCACACCTCATTGCCCAAACTGTCCACACACATATGCAGACATAGAACACTGCCTTACACAATGCCACGCAGCCTTCCAGTCCCCCGCCTATCCTTTCCCGCCACCCCCACCGTGGCCCATCTGGGTTGCCTCCTGGGACCTGAACCTGCAACACGCCCTCGTCACCTTGGCCCAGGACCTATTGAACGCCTAACATAAAGGCTGTTAATAAAAAGTGTCACACCACCACCACCACCACCATTTAAATTTGGCTGCGACCTTAGTATAAGACACTGAACGCCAAGACCTATGAGCCGCCAAACCAATTCAATTCCTCCATCTTGTCAAGTCGTGCAATCAGGTTTGATGGATGGAAGATAGGAGCATCCCTGTTGCAACTTGGGCGTAGCTGTTGCCACCGTGCTCGGCTTTTTTTTCTCTTCATATTTCTTTATACAGCACGTCGAACTTTACGGTACTATCTTCAAAATTCTCGTTTTTCTTTAGATACAATTTTTAATCTCGAACTTGTAACCTTAAATCACCGCCCTGCTTCTGAGTCACCATTTTTCCATTCTCATTGCCTCAGGGTGCCTCACTGTAGCGCACCGCCGTGCGGCGAACGCTGGCGTACGAGGCACCATCTAGTGGCCATAAGTGTCAGCCAAGCTCGCAGTCGCAGCACATTCGTCCCATCAACCCATCCCGGCCCAGACATCTTATCTTCGCAAGTTCGGCAAAACGTTCGGTCTTGTACCCAGGACCCCTCCGCCATGCTAGGAACAGCCACCTCTGTGTTACAACCTCCTTTCTCGGTGTAGCTTTCAACGTGAACAGTTCCATCGCAGCGGGCGAAACTTGAGGCATATTCCAGTCGTCAATCCGGAGCAGAACCATGAATCCTGAAAGGAACACAAAATCCACCTCTACCAATAAAATCTCGGGATTTGAATATAAATCGCCCGTTGAAGCACGCTTTTCGGTTAGCGAAGCTAGGAACGGAAACGTGCTCCAGATCGCTGGTTGGAATGCGGGTTTCTCTGGACAACGTTGCAGCATGCTTGCTGAGTCACACGTTTTGTTCGCTCCCCCTCTAGGCAGTCCGCGTCTAGGCAGTGCACGAAGGAAGGAAGGCATATTCCCACCGCAAGGCACAGTAACTTGATGCAGTTAGTAGCGGGAGGAGGCATTTAAATGCGGCACCGGAGTTGTTGAGGTTATCAAATAGAGGAGGGTAAAACCTCGATTATAATCTTTGTAATTACTAGAACTTAGCTTGTTTGGAAGAAGGAATTTGTTTGCGTTTCAAACCATAAGTATTCCGGATTTTTAGTGATGCAAATCTACCCGAGGGCTTTGGGCAGAAAAGCGGGCCCCTGAAAGAAAAGGCGCTAAAGGACCGCTTACTCCCTTTTTACTGCCATGTAGTCCGATTTGTGTTTAGAGTGTACAGTGCCGTGCACACTTGATGGGAAAGCTTGCTCAGTTTAGTATAGACCAGATTTTTGAGCCTTTCCTGGGCGCGGCCATTTTGCACCGACTGGCGCGCCGCGGTGCGGGCGTTTCTTTGGGGACTGCGGGCCTGCGGCAGTTCCGCGGCCGCGCCTGCAGATAGCCGCGCTTCGGGCGCTAAAAAAACATTGTCGAGCATACTTCCGCTGCGTGGCTGTGTTGCAGGAAGTATTTACGTTATCAAAGCGATAACATTGACGCGTTTTAATGACATTTAGTTTGACATTCAGGTTAATTGTGCCGGCGCTTAGAACGCGCTCGTGCTTATATCGAATTCCGTCTTGGTGCTCCACCGCAAAGAAACTTTTTATTCAATATGAAGAATTAGGTGTGCGGCTAGTATGCAGTTCCAATTCCCATGCACTCTTATTCCTTCCTGCCGGCCATAAAGCCCCCCCCCCCCCCCTTCCACAAACGGCTTTCTTGTCGCCGCGCCAGTTTATCAACAAATTACCGCTGTGAGCTCAACTGAGTCGCAGCGCCAACAGAAAAAAACAAATTTTGTCATGGTTTATGCAACCTGGTGCATAAAAACGTACTTTCGCTTAATTTATAAAAGCTTGAATAGATATGAGCAGCTAATTCAGCTTTCACTAATTCTGAGGTCCGAAGTCGCGTTATGTTATTCAGGAGCTCTCGCCGCGTGTGAGAGCGTTGCGTAGGCGTTTGGCTAAGTGTGGAAAATGTAATGAAATCGCGCATATTTTCCTATGAATAATGTAGATACCGCAGCGGTGGCTCAGTGGTTACGGCTCTCTGCTCTGGCCCAAAAGACGCGGGTTCCATCCCGGCCGCGGCGGCCGAATTTCGAAGGAGGCGAAATTCTAGTGGCGCGTGTACTGTGCGATGTCAGTGCACGTTAAAGAACCCCAGGTGGTCGAAATTTCCGGAGCCCTTCACTACGGCGTCCCTCATAGCCTGGGTCGCTTTGGAACGTAAAACCTTAATAAACCAAACCAAGCTAAGGTAGATACCAACAGCAGAAAGATACTATAGATAAACCTTTACCCCCCAGATACCTCTGACATGTGTGCGGAAAAAGCAGCTGGATTCGGTAGCGGTCGTGTTTACAATCCTGTGCATGAAATGTGTTTAATGGGAACAAGAGCAAGCTCAGAGCAAGGATGCCGAACACGTACTAGTGATCGAAAACACGCGCTCCGTCGGGACAACCTTCAGTCTGCAGCTCGCCTATCCAGTTACTATTCCACTGAGTCAAATCAATAGATCTATATTCTGATGCATAAAATTATCATAGATGATATCGCACATAAAAGGCGACAACAAACGACACGACAGCGCAGAAATCTGCTTCGAAGTGCCGGTTTCCAGTCGGTACACTACCTGGTCGACTACCCTCGGATGTCACGTTAACGAGTAACTGCGCACAAGATAACCGCAGCACTGTCTGGAAGAGGGCAAATGTGAGTAGTGACGCACAGCACACACCCTCATACGTTAGCTGATGGAGCACAAAACGGCAGAAGCGAACACGTAAACATGCGTTCTATGCGCGGCGCCGGCGCGACCCGCAGTCCCTCGGGCCGCGCGCGCCGACAGATGGCGACTGGCGTCGAGAGTAGGCGCGCGTCCGCAGCCTGCGTGCGAGGGTAAAAAAATCTGGTCTATAGACCAGATTTTTTTACCCTCGCACGCAAAAAATCTGGTCTATAGACCAGACTTTTTTTACCCTCGCACGCAGGCTGCGGACGCGCGCCTACTCTCTACGCCAGTCGCCATCTGTCGGCGCGCGCGGCCCGAGGGACTGCGGGTCGCGCCGGCGCCGCGCATAGAACGCATGTTTACGTGTTCGCTTCTGCCGTTTTGTGCTCCATCAGCTAACATATGAGGGTGTGTGCTGTGCGTCACTACTCACATTTGCCCTCTTCCAGACAGTGCTGCGGTTATCTTGTGCGCAGTTACTCGTTAACGTGACATCCGAGTGTAGTCGACCAAGTAGTGTACGGACTGGAAACCGGCACTTCTAAGCAGATTTCTGCGCTGTCGTGTCGTTTGTCGTCGCCTTTTACGTGCGATATCATCTATGATAATTTTATGCATCAGAATGTAGATCTATTGATTTGACTCAGTGGAGTAGTAACTGGATAGGCGAGCTGCAGACTGAAGGTTGTCCCGACGGAGCGCGTGTTTTCGATCACCATGTACGTGTTCGGCACCCTTGCGCTGAGCTTGCTCTTGTTCCCATTAAACACATTTCATGCAGAGGATTGTAGGCACGACCGCTACCGATTTCAGCTGCTTTTTCTGCACGCATGTTAGAGGTATCTGGGGAAAGGTTTATCTGTAGTATCTTTCTGCTGTTGGTATCTACCTTAGCTTGGTTTGGTTTATTAAGGTTTTACGTCCCAAAGCGACTCAGGCTATGAGGGACGCCGTAGTGAAGGGCTCCGGAAATTTCGACCACCTGGGGTTCTTTAACGTGCACTGACATCGCACAGTACACGGGCCTCTAGAATTTCGCCTCCTTCGAAATTCGGCCGCCGCGGCCGGGATCGAACCCGCGTCTTTCGGGCCAGAGCAGAGAGCCGTAACCACTGAGCCACCGCAGCGGTGCGGTATCTACATTATTCATAGGAAAATATGCGCGATTTCATTACATTTTCCACACTTAGCCAAACGCCTACGCAACGCTCTCACACGCGGCGAGAGCTCCTGAATAAAATAACGCGACTTCGGACCTCAGAATTAGTGAAAGCTGGATTAGCTGCTCACATCTGTTCAAGCTTTTATAAATTAAGCGGAAGTACGTTTTTATGCACCAGGTTGCATAAACCATGACAAAATTTGTTTTCTGTTGGCGCTGCGACTCAGTTGAGCTCACAGCGGTAATTTGTTGATAAACTGGCGCGGCGACAAGAAAGCCGTTTGTGGAAGGGGGGGGGGGGCTTTATGGCCGGCAGGAAGGAATAAGAGTGCATGGGAATTGGAACTGCATACTAGCCGCACACCTAATTCTTGATATTGAATAAAACGTTTCTTTGCGGTGGAGCACCAAGACGGAATTCGATTAAGCACGAGCGCGTTCTAAGCGCCGGCACAATTAACTTGAATGTCAAACTAAATGTCATTAAAACGCGTCAATGTTATCGCTTTGATAACGCAAATACTTCCTGCAACACAGCCACGCAGCGGAAGTATGCTCGACAATGTTTTTTTAGCGCCCGAAGCGCGGCTATATGCAGGCGCGGCCGCGGAACTGCCGCAGCCCCGCAGTCCCCAACGAAACGCCCGCACCGCGGCGCGCCAGTCGGTGCAAAATGGCCGCGCCCAGGAGAGGCTCAAAAATCTGGTTTATAGCGCTGGTTGCAGGTCAAGTTTAATACGGAGTCCTGCAGTCTAGGCTTGGTGGGAGGAGAGGGGGGTAAGCGGTGTACAGTCGTGAGCAATATGAGAGGGAACAAACTTTTTGCACGAAATTGTCTGGTTATTTCGTCGCTGATCTTGCTATCCTGGCTATTGTACGCCAAGAGAAAAAACTATTTCCAAAACACGCAAAAAAGCCCTGCTTGTTACTTATAACTATGGAATAATGAATAATCAAACTTTGTTCCCTGTCATACTGCTGACGACTGTACAGCACTGTCTATGCTTAGAAGAAAAGCCAATTAATATTTCAGGGCTGAATAACCTCAGATTTAGCATAGAGTCTCGCACATTAATCTTCCTGCAGTGTACCTTGCCGCATTGGTAAGGGAGAATAGAGAACGAGGAGGTCACCGACTTACAGTGCTGCGCACACTTAGAGGGAACATCTACTCACTATACCAGCAGCGGTTGCAGCTTAGATTTGTTAATCATAATCGGTAATGATGACATAGTCATAATCTATAATCATCATCATCATAACCCCGGCTGTATCTGCAGTAAGAAAAAAAAAGATGGCATTGGATGCTTGCCAGGTTTGCTCCACCCACGGCTTATGGTCAGAGCAGCCCACTCAATGAGTTGCTACACTCTGCCACAACCCGTACCTTCACACTTTGTGACTTTGCCAAAGATCCACCGTGCGAAGGAAGAAGGGAATATGCGACTGCCCGTCTTGGGCTGGCCAACCTGGGCAGCATTTCGCCACCGGCACCGGGGACATTGCACCCGCTGCCTACCATATACAGGATAGCCTCCTATGAGTCGACATGTATCTGGTAGTAGACATGGGCGTACAGTGTCCTTATATATGAGTGCGTTCCGACGTTCAGCATCTTTCGTCAAGGTACCGCCCAATTTGCATGCCCATTTCCTTTCTTTCCACTGTAAACATTGGCCAGAAGGTTCCAGGGTGTTTCGTGTTACGCCTGAATAACCCAGGCAATGCTCCGGGGATAATGTTTTAATCAGTGCAAAAGCTGTTTTATGGAGCCTTTGTCAGTGGAGTTTAGATTGTGAACCAATGTTCTTGTTCCCGTCTTTTGCCCTTTGAGATTGAAACTTAACCGCACATAAAAGTGTTGCTATTGTTGGCCTTAGGAAAGATTGCGACTGGAGGTCCTGATTCTTCGTTTGCTGCTTTCGTTTCCTTTTAACTCTTTCAATCGGCTCAAAACGGGGGAATGAGCCAGCACGAGGAACATGGAGAGCATGCGTTGTGTATTACTACACATTATTCCGCTAATTGCTCATGAACTGAACGCGGCGGTTGAATTTCTTTGGAGGAGAAATTCTAGAGGCCCGTGTACTGTGCGATGTCAGTGCACGTTAAAGAACCCCAGGTGGTCGAAATTTCCGGAGCCCTCCACTACGGCGTCTCTCATAGCCTGAGTCGCTTTGGGACGTTAAACCCCATAAACCAAACCAAACCACTTGTAACATAATGCGATGGTGTCCCACGAATCACACGAAAAAGTGTAGATCCATGGGTGTTGCGAGACTGCAGAACTGGAAAGTGGGGCAGACACGGGACCTACGAAAGATGGGAATCGTGATCACCCACGCACCACAAGGAATGGCGAGAAGTGTGCACTTCTTCCAGAGGAGTCTCGCGAAAGCAAAGTGTCCTCGAGTATTTTATTGCGAAAACAATACTGCTCTCACTTTCGAGCCATTAGCGTGGTCGTGGCGCTTCCACCATTGACGTTTAGCTGACCCCTGTGGTGACGTCACGCCAGACCGAGAGAGACAGGGCCCCAGATCGCGCGGTCAGCATGGGCGCGGAGGAGCTGCCACGGCGCACTGCGCAGCTACCGCGAGAGGGCGCACGTTGCTATGACGTCACACCAGGGGGATAAAGCTGAGGGAGCAGCTCGGTTGCTCCCAGTTGCCGTGGTGGAGCTACCTCGGTATATCGGATGATGTGTATGAGGTAAAGCTCCAACGCAATGCAGCAGCCAGGAAACGCTGGCGCGCTGAAGAAACAGATGAAGAGGTGGTGGCTCGGCTCGAGCCAGTAGGCAGGCCTCCGCATTTGCTTTTCATCCTTCTCCCAGTCACAACAACAACCGTCGGCGCAGAGCGGCGGTAGACACGGCGGATGCGGGCTGAAGGAACGGATGAAGTTGCTTTCACAATTTCCAGGCTTAACTAAGCTGAGCCTCTGCCAATTTTTTTTATTTCTGTGGGTTTAATTATCGGCTCTGTTGTCTGCGACCTAAACTATTCATTCAGGGAAACCCAAAAAACAAGATAAAACCGATAACGTAGTTTTCCAGAACGTCCTTTATTGCACCTTTAAGTGCAGTGACTCGCGCCTCCTGGCAAATGATCTGAGGCAAATGTGGCAGTAAGATACACAGCTGGTAGGGCAGATCGCTCTTACTCAATCCGTGCTTTAAAAGTAGTTCACAGTTAATTACAACAGCGAAAACTTCCGTTTTCGCTTTTGTTTTGTTCTTTGGGTTTCCATGAATAAATGGTGTCAGTCACAGACAACATAGCCGCAAATTAAGCCTTCTCAAAATAAAAGTACCGGGGGACTCTTTTTCTCTCTCTCTTTCTCTTCCCTTCTTGCGCTGCGTTGCCGGCCCAAGATCAGCGCGTTTTTGTATGGAACAGCACAGGGAGCCGTCACTTGTTCAAGATGGAAGACGTTTTGAGACAGGTCGAAACAGTTGCTGTAAACATTCTATCCCAGCGCACGGAGCCAACCGACTGCAACGTTTGGATTGGAAAACGTTTATTGTCAGCACTGAGCCCTAGTGGGCATTATACTAGGTGGCTTCGAGCCCATGGCTCTTGGCGGCCTTGTGAGCCCACTCAGTGGCCCGGACTTGCGTCAACGGGTCTGAGCTGGCCAGTACAGCCTCCCACCGCTCTAGTGAAGGGACTGGTAGTAGGTCCGCCGGTGGCGGCGCCTTTTTGCAGCTCCATAAAATGTGGTCATATCCGACTATCTCGCCGCATTGTTTGCAAGTAGCGTTGTATTTTGTTGGATACATGTGTGCTAGTCTCGACGGGCTAGAGAAGCCTCGCGTCTGGAGCCGACGCCACGTTACCTCCTGGCTTTTGTCGAGCTTTTTGTCTGATATCGGATAGATCCTCCTTTCCAGTTTAAACTGATTGGTGTATTCGTGAAATGATATGAAATCATCTCTCGCGAAGTTTGGGGACTCAACCCGGCTCACTGCTCGGCTGACATAACCTCGAGCTATACTGTCAGCCAACTCGTTTCCCCTGTTCCCCGAGTGTGCCGGCACCCATATTAGTTACACCTCTCTTTGGTCCCAGTCTTTATGTCTTAGGATTCGTTCTGCCTCCTGGGAGATCATACCCCGCGCAAAATTGTTGATAGCCACCTTGGAGTCGCCAATTATGTTGACTGCTTTGGTGCTGGCCATTGCCATGGCGATAGCCGCCTCCTCCCCTGTCCCTGAGTTTTTTGTTTTGACCGAACCGGCCGTTAATGTTTCACCCCAGTCGTTCACGGCCACGACCACAAAGGAGTCGCCTCCTTCGTGTTCCGCCGCGTCTACATAGGTTGTGTGTTCCGAGCCTTCGAACCTGGCTTCAATGGCCCTTGCTCTGGCTCTCCTCCTGCCTTCGTGAAAAGCAGGGTGCATGTTTTTTGGAAGTGGTTTAATAGTGAGTAATTTTCAAACTTTGGTCTGTAATGTTGCCTGCGCGTTTCTTTCCGGAATTCTATCATGTAATCCTAGGTTGCTCAGGATCTTTCTCCCCGGGGGTGAGGTCGCAAGCCTCCTTAATTGCGCAAATATATGTGCCTCGCATAGTTCCGTACTGGTCTTGTAGATCCCCAGTTTAAGAAGTCTTTCCGTAGGAGTGCAGTGGGGCAGCCCCAATGCTGCTTTATATGCTTGCCTTATGATCCCATCGATTTTGTTCTGTTCCGCCAGCCCTAGCTTGAGGTAGGGAACGGCGTAAACTATTCTGCTTATCACGGAAGCCTGAACCATTCGGCAGAGATATTTCTCTTTGACTCCCCGTCTTTTGTTAGCTATTCGCCTTATGAGCCTGGTTGTCATGTTAATTGTGGACTTAAGCCTGTTTATTGTCTCTGTGTTCTTTCTATTGTCGTGTATTATAAGTCCTAGGACCCTGATTTTGTCAACTCTGGCTACCGGAGTCTCATTTACCAGCACGTGAATGTCTCCTGCGTTGGTATCGCGTTTGCTAGCCCCCCCCGGATCACCAGAAGTTCGGATTTGCTTGGCGAGCATTTTAGTCCTGCCCATTCCGCGTATTCCAGGACAATATCGATCGCATGTTGGAGATTTTGTTCTATTTCCCCATCGTTTCCTGTATGCGTCCATATTGTTATGTCATCCGCATATAGCGCATGGTTTATACCTTCGACAGTCTTCAATAGCGGCGGTAGGTTCTTCAACGCCAGGTTGAATAAGAAAGGAGAGAGCACTGAGCCCTGCGGAGTTCCCTTGACTCCCAGTTTAACAGTTTCTGACTGGATGTCTCCTAGATTTATTTCTGCGGTTCTGCCGGTTAGAAAGTCCCTTACGTAATCGTAGGCCCGCTTTCCAGGGGCAATCTCCGCCAGATTAGTTAGTATGACCTCGTGTTTGACGTTATCGAAGGCTTTATGTAGGTCTAGGCCCAGTATAGTTTTCGCGCCCCATTTGTTGGGCGGGTCTATGATGTCTGCTTTGAGCTGGAGCATGACGTCCTGCGTGGACAACTTGCTCCTGAAGCCTAGCATCGTTTAAAGAAATACCTCCCTTTCCTCTGCTTATTCCTGGAGTCTGTTTAATATGACATGTTCCATCAGCTTCCCCAGGCAGGACGTTAGCGATATCGGCCTGAGGTTGCCCACTTCAAGTTTCTTCCCGGGTTTTGGAATAAAGATTACTTTGGCATGTTTCCATTGTGGAGGTAGACTACCTCGTTTCCATATCTCATTTAGGTAATCTGTGACTGCCGTGACCTTAGACTAGATCTAGGTTCCTTAGCATTTTGTTGGTTACCAATGGTAAATCCCTCAAATGCGCTTATCGTTCGCCGATGTCGGCGACAATGTCGGCGACAGCAGGGAGCTTCATATCGCTTGAAGAAAGGACGCAGGGCGTGCATATATAGAATGGAAACGCAGCACATTCGTCCCATTAACCAATTCCGGCCCAGCCATCTTATCTTCGCAAGTTAGGTAAAAACGTTTGGGTCTTGTACACAGGACCCCTACGCCACGCTAGGAACAGCCACCTCTACCATGTGAGCTAACCAGCGTAACTAGAGGATGACGGGCTCTAAGACAGAATTAGGTAAAATGGGAGTAACTATATCACTTAGTACCTGCGACGAATGATTCCTCAATTTGAAGGGCATCGCCGATGTTCCTTTTCAGTTCGTTCTTGAGAGTAATGGTAGCTTTTGTTGGGAATAATAGCAACTTGCCAGCTGTGGGGTGTACCGATCTGAAACGACACATGGGCTATGAGAAACGCCGAAGTAGCGGGCTCGGGAGTAATTTAGACCCCGCCCTGATGGTCTTCAGGACGTGATGACAACGCACATTACACGAGTGTTTTAGCACTTAACCTCCATCAAGCTCGAATTCTTCGACGAATACAGTTCAATCTCCTACGTACACCAGCCAAACTTTATCTGTACCGACACACTTCCACACCCCATTGCCCAAACTGTCCACACACATATGCAGACATAGAACACTGCCTTACACAGTGCCACGCAGCCTTCCAGTCCCCCGCCTATCCTTTCCCGCCACCCCCACCGTGGCCCATCTGGCTTGCCTCCTGGGACCTGAACCTGCAACGCGCCCTCGTCACCTTGGCCCAGGACCTATTGAACGCCTAACATAAAGGCTGTTAATAAAAAGTGTCACACCACCACAACCACCACCATTTAAATTTGGCTGCGACCTTAGTATAAGACACTGAACGCCAAGACCTATGAGCCGCCAAACCAATTCAATTCCTCCATCTTGTCAAGTCGTGCAATCAGGTTTGATGGATGGAAGATAGGAGCATCCCTGTTGCAACTTGGGGGTAGCTGTTGCCACCGTGCTCGGCTTTTTTTTTCTCTTCATATTTCTTTATACAGCACGTCGAACTTTACGGTACTATCTTCAAAATTCTCGTTTTTCTTTAGATACAATTTTTAATCCCGAACTTGTAACCTTAAATCACCGCCCTGCTTCTGAGTCACCATTTTTCCATTCTCATTGCCGCAGGGTGCCTCACTGTAGCGCACCGCCGTGCGGCGAACGCTGGCGCACGAGGCACCATCTAGTGGCCATAAGTGTCAGCCAAGCTCGCAGTCGCAGCACATTCGTCCCATCAACCCATCCCGGCCCAGACATCTTATCTTCGCAAGTTAGGCAAAACGTTCGGTCTTGTACCCAGGACCCCTCCGTCATGCAAGGGACAGCCACCTCTCTGTTACAACCTCCTTCCTCGGTGTAGCTTTCAACGTGAACATTTCCATCGCAGTGGGCGAAACTTGAGGCATATTCCAGTCGTGAATCCGGAGCAGCACCATGAATCCTGAAAGGAACACAAAATCCACCTCTACCAATAAAAGCTGGGGATTTGAATCTAAATGGCCCGTTGAAGCACGCTTTTCGGTTAGCGGAGCTAGGAACGGAAACGTGCTCCAGATCGCTGGTTGGAATGCGTGTTTCTCTGGACAACGTTGCAGCATGCTTGCTGAGTCACACGTTTTGTTCGCTCCCCGTCTAGGCAGTCCGCGTCATTCATTTGGCTGCGTGAAGGAAGGAAGGCATATTCCCACCGCAAAGCATAGTAAGTTGATGCAGTTAGTAACGGGAGAATGCATTTAAATGCGACACCGGAGGTCTTGAGGTTATCAAATAGAGGAGGGTAATACCTCGGTTACCATCTTTGTAATTACTAGAACTTAGCTAGTTTGGAAGAAGAAATTTGTTTGCATTCCCAACCATAAGTATTTCGGATTTCTAGTGTTGGAAATCTGCCCAGGGCTTGTGCAGAAGAACGGGCCCCTAAGAGAAAAGGCTCTCAAGGACCGCTTACTCTCCTTTTTACTCCCATATAGTCCGGTTTGTGTTTAGAGTGTACAGTGCCGTGCACACTTAATGTGAAAGCGTGCTTAGTATAGTATAGCGCTGGTTGCAGGACAAGTTTAATACGGAGTCCTGCAGTCTAGTCTTGGTGGGAGGAGAGGTGGATAAGCGGTGTACAGTCATCAGCAGGGAACAAACTTTTTGCACGAAATTGTCTGGTTATTTCTTCGCTGATCTTGATATTCTGGCTATTGTACGCCAAGAGGGAAACTGTTTCAAAAACACCCAAAAAAGCTCTGCTTGTTACTTGTAACTATGGAATAATGAATAATCAAACTCTGTTCCCTGTTATTCTGCTGACTACTGTACAATACTGTTTAAGCTTAGAGGAAAAGCCTATTAATATTTCACGGCTGAATAACCTCAAATTTAGAATAGTGTCTCGCACATTAATCACTTTGCCGCATCGGTGAGGGAGAATATAGAAGAAGAAGATGACGGACTTACAGTGCTGCGCACACTTAGAGGGAACATCTAGTCACTATACAAGCAGCAGTTCCAGCTTAGATTTAACATAATCATAGTCGGTAATGATGACATAGACATAATCGATATAGTAGAACTTTGAGTTGGGCGAGTTGGTATAGGCTCAAGGTTGAAAAACAGCGCACAAAGCCTTAGTTGTGAGTTCAGCGCTTGTCCTGTCGTCGCCTTTACTCTTGTGTCTAGTCTTTTGTGCACTGTTTTTCAGCCATGATCATAATCGATAATCATCATCATCATTAGCCCGGCTCTATCTGCAGTAAGAAAGAAAAAAGATGGCATTGGATGCTTGCCAAGTTCGCTCCACCCACGGCTTATGGTCAGAGCACATCACTCAATGAGTTGCTACACTCTGCCACAAGCCGTACATTCAAACTTTGTGACTTCGCCAAAGATCCTCCGTGCGAAGTAAGACGGGCATATGCGACTGCCTGTCTAGGGCTGGCCAACCTGGGTAGCATTTCACCACTGGCACCGGGGACATTGAACCCGCTGCATCCCATATACAGGACAGCCTCCAGTGACTCGACATGTATCTGGTAGTAGACAGGGGCATACAGTGTCCTTATATATGAGTGAGTTCCGATGTACAGCATCTGTAGTCAAGGTGCCGCCCAATTTGCATACCCATTTCCTTTCTTTCGACTGTAAACATTATTCAAAAGGTTCCACGGTGATTCGTGTTACGCCTGAAAAACCCAGGCAATGCTCCGGGGATAATGTTTCAATCAGTGCAAAAGCTGTTTTATTTAGCCTTTGTCAGTGGAGTTCAGATTGTGAACCAATGTTCTTGTTCCCGTCTTTTGCCCTTTGAGATTGACACTTACCCGCACATAAAGGTGTTGTTATTGTTGGCCTTAGGAAAGATTGCAACTGGAGGTCCTGATTCTTCGTTTGCTGCTTTCATATCCTTTTAACTCTTTCAATCGGCTCAAAACGGGCGGAATGAGCCAGCACGAGGAACATGGAGAGCATGCGTTGTGTATTACTACACATTATTCCGCCAATTGCTCACGAACTGAACACTTGTAACATAAAGCGATGGTGTCCCACGAATCACACGAAAAAGTGTAGATCCATGGGTGTTGCGAGACTGCAGAACTGGGAAGTGGGGCAGACACGGGACCTACGAAAGAGGGGAATCGTGATCACCCACGCACCACAAGGAATGAAGAGAAGCGAGACTCCTTCTTCCAGAGGAGTCTCGTAAAAGCAGAGCCCTCTGGTATTTTATTGCGAAAGCAATACTGCTCTCACTTTCGAGCCACTAGCGTGGTGGTGGCGCTTCCACCATTGACCTTTAGCTGACCCCTGTGGTGACGTCACGCCAGACCGAGAGAGACAGGGCCCCAGCTCGCGCGGTTAGCATGGGCGCGGCGGAGCTGTCACGGCGCACTGCGCAGCTTCGGCGAGAGGGCGCGCGTTGCTATGACGTCACACCAGGGGATAAAGCTGGGGGAGCAGCTCGGTTGCTCCCAGTTGCCGTAGTGGAGCTACCTCGGTACATCGGATGATGTGTATAAGGCAAAGCTCCAACGAAATGCAGCAGCCAGGAAAACCCGGCGCGCTGAAGAAACAGAAGAGGTGGTGGCTCGACTCGAGCCAGAAGGCAGGCCCGTGCATTTCCTTTTCATCCTTCTCCCAGTCACAACAACAACAACCGTCGGCGCAGAGCGGCGGTAGACACGGCGGATGCGGACTGAAGGAACAGATGAAGTTGCTTTCGCAATTTCCAGGCTTAACCAACCTGAGCCTCTGCCAATTTTTTTTTTATTTCTGTGGGCTTAATTTGCGGCTCTGTTGTCTGCGACCTAAACTGGAAACCCAAAAACAAGATAAAATCGATAACGTAGTTTTCCAGAACGTCCTTTATTGCACCTTTAAGTGCATTGACTGGCGCCTCCAGGCAAATAATCTGCGACAATTGTGGCAGTATGATACACAGCAGGTAGGGCAGATCGCTCTTACTCAATCCGTGCTTTAAAAGTAGTTCATAGTTAATTACAACAGCGAAAACTTCCATTTTCGCTTTTGTTTTGTTACTTCGGTTTCCATGAATAAATGGTATCAGTCACAGATAACATAGGCGCAAATTAAGGCCACTGAAATAAAAGTACCGGGGGACTTTTTTTCTCTCTCTCTCTTCCCCTTTTTGCGCTGCTTTACCGGCCAAAGATCAACGCGTTTTTGTATGAAAAAGCACAGGGGCCGTCACTTGTTCAAGATGGAAGACGTTTTTCGACAGGTCGAAACAGTTGCAGTAAACACTCTATCCCAGCGCACGGAACGAACCGACTGCAACGTAAAGGGCCCGCAAAACATAATGGTAAACCACTCAAATGCGCTTATCGTTCGCTGATGTCGGCGACAATTTCGGCGACAGCAGGGAGCTTCACATCGCTTGAGGAAAGGACGAAGGGCGAGCATATATAGAATGGAATCGCAGTACATTCGTCCCATCAACCAATCCGGGCCCAGACAGATTATCTTCGCAAGTTAGTCGAAACGTTCGGTCCTGTACCCAGGACCCCTCCGCCATGCTAAGAACACCCACCTCTACCAAGTGAGGTAATGAACCGTAACTAGAGGATGACGCGTTATAAGACAGAATTGGGTAAAATGGGAGTAACTATATTACTTAGTGCCTGCGAAGAATGATTCTTCAATTTGAAGACCATGCATGGCCGATGTTCCTTTTCAGCTCGTCCTTCAGAGTAATGGTAGGTCTTCTTGGGAATAATAGCAAGTTGCCAGCGGTGGGGTGTACCGACCTGAAACGACACATGGGCTATGAGGGACGCCGTAGTAGCGGGCTACGGATTAATTGGGACCCCCCCCCCCCCCTCCCCTGGTGGTCTTCAGCACGTGGTGGCAAAGCACAGCACACGAGCGTTTTAGCATTTAACCTCCATCAAAATGTGCCCGCGACCTTAGTATATGCAACCGAACGCCAAGGCCACTGAGCCGCCACACCAACTTAATTCGTCCATCTTATCAAGTTGCGCAATGAAGTTGGATGGATGGAAGATAGGAGCATCCCTTTTGAAACTTGGGGGTGGCTGTTGCCACCGTGCTCGGCTTTTTTTTCTCTCCATATTCCTTTAAACAGCACGTCGAACTTTACGGTACTATCTACAAGTGCACCGTTTTTCTTTAGATACACTTTTTAATCTCGAACTTGTAACCTTACATCACCGCCCTGCTTCTGAGCCACCATTTTTCCACTTGCATTGCCGCAGGGTGCCTGACTGTAGCGCACCGCCGTGCGGCGACCGCTGGCGCACGAGGCACCATTCAGTGGCCATAAGTGTCAGCCAAGCTCACAATCGCAGCACATTCGTCCCATCAACCAATCCCGGCCGAGACATCCTATCTTCGCAAGTTAGGCAAAGCGTTCGGTCTTGTACTCAGGACCCCTCCGTCATGCAAGGAACAGCCACCTCTGTGTTACAACCTCCTTCCTCGGTGTAGCTTTCGACGTGAACATTTCCATCGCAGTGGGCGAAACTTGAGGCATATTCCAGTCGTCAATCCGGAGCAGAACCATGAATCCTGAAAGGAACACAAAATCGACCTCTACCAATAAAAGCTCGGGATTTGAATCTAAATCGCGCGTTGAAGCACGCTTTTCGGTTAGCGAAGCTAGGAACGGAAACGTCCTCCAGATCGCTGGTTGGAATGCGTGTTTCTCTGGACAACGTTGCAGCAGACTTGCTGATTTGAAGAAAATAGCGCCAGAGCATGCAAACCACGAAAAGACAAGGACGAGACACAAAGCGCTAACTCACATCTAATTTTATTGAAACCAGGCAGGGCCTTTATATGGCGAAGTTTCACTGAAAAAGAGGGAGGAGGGCAGGAAAGGTAAAGATATCAAAACGACCATCACAGCGAGGCACGATGCGAGGCACGATTCAGTCAGACTAAGATTCTTGGCAAAAGCGCAGATAAGAAGGCACGTGAATGTCTGGAGGCTTTTCACATAAGAAAACTTGGCAATAGGTGTGTCAGCACCCCATCTGTTTCACTTTTTTCATCCGAGTTCGAATTCTTAGATGCCGCCCTTAAATAATCTTTGTTAACTTTTTTGTTTTTGTTTTGGTTACCGCTTCCTCATGTGTGCCCGCTGTGATGGTCGTTTTGATATCTTTACCTTTCCTGCCCTCCTCCCTCTTTTTCAGTGAAACTTCGCCATATAAAGGCGCTGCCTGGTTTCAATAAAATTAGTTGTGAGTTAGCGCTTTGTGTCTCGTCCTTGTCTTTTCGTGGTTTGCATGCTCTGGCGCTATTTTCTTCAAATCAAGTATGCACCAACTCGCCCAAGAAGAAGTGTTAATACTTGCTGAGTCACACGTTTTGTCCCCTTCCCAGTCTTGGCAGTCCGCGTCATTCATTTCGGTGCGCGAAGGAAGGAAGGCATATTCCCACCGCAAAGCATAGTAACTTGATACAGTTAGTAACGGGAGAAGGGATTTAAATGCGGCACCGCAGGTCTTGAGGGTATCAAAAAAAGGAGGGTAATACCTCGGTTATCATCTTTGTAATTACTAGAACTTAGCTTGTTTGGAAGAAGAAATTTGTTTGCGTTTCCAACCATAGGTATTTCGGATTTTTAGTGTTCGAAATCTACCCCAGGGCTTGGGCAGAAGAACGGGCCCCTAAGAGAAAAGGCTCTAAAGGACCGCTTACTCTCCTTTTTACTCCCATATAGTCCGATTTGTGTTTAGAGTGTACAGTGCCGTGCACACTTAATGGGAAAGCGTGCTCAGTATACTACAGTGCTGGTTGCAGGTCAAGTTTAATACGGAGTCCTGCAGTCTAGGCTCGGCGGGAGTAGAGGGGGATAAGCGGTGTACAGTCATCAGCAGGGAACAAACTTTTTGCACGAAATTGTCTGGTTATTTATTCGCTGATCTTGATATTCTGGCTATTGTACGCCAAGAGGGAAATTATTTCAAGAACACGCAAAAAAGCTCTGCTTGTTACTTATAACTATGGAATAATGAATAATCAAACTCTGTTCCCAGTCATTCTGCTGACGACTGTACAGTACTGTCTGCGCTTAGAAGAAAAGCCTATTAATATTGCAACGGATAATCTCCGTGAAGACGACGTAGAGGAAGTGCCCGGTGTGTGCGCGCTTGCCGCTCGGGGCTAGCTGTGATCTGTACCCTGTGCTCCGGTCGTCCTTGTGCCGACATAGACTTCGGGCCACGTAACATCTTTGGTGGAGGTGCTGGGTAAACGATCGCCACGCCACGCAGCTCCGAAGCGGTCGTCAGGCCGGGGCTACTACCATCATGGCTCCACCCGGCGAGTCACGAACCACTCCCTCTGCTCCCTCTGCTCCCTTCGTGGTCATGGCTCCTCCCCGTGACCCTGGAACCTTTTCTGGGAACGACGGCACCGATGTCAACGACTGGCTCAGCCTATATGAGCGAGTGAGCACTTATAACCGGTGGGATCCCACCGTGATGCTAGCGAATGCGATCTTCTATCTTAGTGGCACGGCCCGGGTCTGGTATGAAACCCACGAAGAAGAACTGACGAGCTGGGACACTTTTAAAGAAAAGCTCCGTACTTTGTTTGACAGACCCGATGACCGGAAGCTCTCCGCGAAAAAGCAGCTCGCGTCGCGCGCCCAGTCGTCAACCGAAAGCTATGTGGCATATATCCAAGATGTCTTGGCGCTTTGCCACAAGGTCGACGCCGCCATGACCGAGTCCGACAAAGTGAGCCATATTCTGAAAGGGATTGCGGATGATGCTTTTAACTTACTGGTTTGCAAAGACTGCACCACCGTGGACGCAATCATAAAAGAATGCCGTCATTTCGAACAGGTTAAAAGCCGCCGAATTCCACAGCAGTTCTCTCGGCTCCCTAATACTGCCGCTACTTCTTCCTGTGAGGAACACCGATTACCGTCCCGCGCCTCTTCCGATGATGACCCCGTCGCCGGCACTGTGACCCGCATCGTTCGCCGCGAACTGGAAGCCCTTGCGCCTGTTCTGCCCCGTCCGACCGCACCTGATAACTCTCTACCCACCGTGTCGCTGATTCAGGCCGTCGTGCGTCAGGAACTCGCTAACCTGAACCTTCCTCCGGCTGTGTGCACCATCAGAAGCCCGGACACCCCCCAGCCACCTCTCTCTGTTTATCGTCGCACCTCTTATTCTCCGCAGCGTTATCGCAATCCAAATGAGTGGCGTACGGCAGACGACCGCCCCATCTGCTTCCGGTGTTCTCGCATTGGCCACATCGCCCGACATTGCCGCAGTCCATGGTCTTCACCAGCCCGCAACGTCTGCCCCTCCTTCTACAGTTCTACCTCGACCCGCACCTTCTCGCCCCGAGCCCCGTCCGAACCATCTGAAGCAGCCGTTCCCCCTCCACGCCGATTCTCCCGCTCTCCGTCGCCGCAGGGTCGCCGCTCTCGCTCCCCACAGTCGCCTTCAACCAGCCGCTCCCATTTGGAAAACTAAATGATGCAGCTCCCGGAGGTGACGCTGCATCAACGACCCGGACCACAAATCCTCTCTCGACCTCTCGACCAAATCTCCTGGACGTCTTTATCGACCGTGTTCCTGTGCGCGCCCTGATTGACACCGGTGCTCAAATATCAGTGATGAGTGCTGCCCTCCGCCGTCGCCTACGCAAAGTCCTCACGCCTGCAATGTCCCGTGTGCGTGTCGCGGATGGTGGCACGCCTGCTGTCGACGGTACCTGTACCGCGCGCGTTACTATTGGCGGCCACAGTATACCGGTTCAATTCACCGTGCTGACCACCTGTGCCCATGACCTCATTCTTGGCTTGGATTTTCTGACTGACCATTCCGCCCTCATTGACTGCTCGGATGGCGTCCTACACCTCGAACTTCCACTGCTGGATTCAGAACCCGTCGATATATCCCTGCGACTATACAGTACCGATTATGCTCGCCTGTCATCCCGAACCGCCTCTTTCGTTCCACTGACCCCATCTCGCCCAGTTCCTGATGGCGATTATCTCGTTACGCCCAACCTTGACCTCCTGCTGACCCGTAACGTTGCCCTACCTCATACCATCGCCACCATCCAAGCTAACGCCCTCTCTCTGCCTTTCCTCAACTTCGGCGTCTCTTCTCAAGTGCTCCCGTCCGGCATCTGCGTGGCTACACTATCTCATCTCGCTCCCTGCCACGTCGCTCAGTTAGCCAACACCCCTATTCAAGACACTGCCACCCCAAGCCGGCAGTCTCCACAGTCGCCCGACGCCTTCACGACCATGGTGGCCACCGACCTCAGTCCCGACCAAACTGCCCAGCTTCGTGCCCTTCTCGAATCTTTTTCGGATATTTTTGATGTCAACAACACGACGCTGGGCCAAACTCTCGCCGTCAGGCACCGCATCGAAACCGGCGATGCCCCTCCCATCCGCCGCCGCCCCTATCGAGTCTCTCACGCCGAGCGTCAAGTTATCAATGCGGAAGTTACTAAAATGCTCGCGAAAAACATTATTGAACCCTCGCACAGTCCCTGGGCCTCACCCGTCGTACTTGTGAAGAAAAAGGATGGCTCCTGGCGTTTTTGCATTGATTATCGGCACTTGAATAAGATCACTAAAAAGGACGTGTACCCCTTGCCGCGTATCGATGACGCCCTTGACTGCCTTCATGGTGCCAAATTTTTCTCATCCATAGATCTTCGCTCCGGCTACTGGCAAATTGCTGTAGACGACCAGGACCGTGAAAAGACCGCCTTTGTGACACCTGATGGGCTTTACCAATTCAAAGTTATGCCTTTCGGATTATGCAACGCGCCCGCCACATTCGAGCGCATGATGGATGCCCTTTTGCACGGCTTTAAGTGGTCCACCTGCCTGTGCTACCTCAATGACGTCATTGTCTTTTCGCCCACGTTTTCCACTCATATCACTGACCTTTCCCAGATCCTTTCCCTCTTTCGTCATGCCGGCCTGCAGCTCAACTCTTCTAAGTGCCGTTTCGCACGTCGCCAGCTCACCATCTTGGGTCATGTCGTCGACAATACGGGGGTCCACCCTGACCCTGAGAAGATCCGAGCCGTCAAAGACTTTCCCCAGCCACGTTCTTCTAACGACGTCCGAAGCTTCTTGGGGCTCTGCTCCTACTTTCGTCGATTCGTTCAAGGCTTCGCCGACGTCGCCCGCCCCCTAACTAACCTTTTGAAGAAAGACACCACCTTCATCTGGGGACCCGACCAGGCACAAGCGTTTTCCAACCTGATATCGAAGCTTACTACCGCGCCAGTTCTCGCCCACTTCGATGTGACCGCTCCCACTGAAGTTCGCACTGACGCCAGTGGCTACGGCATCGGCGCTATCCTCTCACAGAGACAATCCGGAGAGCACCGTGTGATCGCGTACGCCAGCCGTCTCCTCTCTGCCCCGGAGCGGAATTACTCAATTACCGAACGCGAGTGCTTAGCTCTTGTCTGGGCTGTTGGGAAATTCCGCCCATATTTATACGGCCGCCCCTTTACAGTTGTCACTGACCACCATGCGTTGTGCTGGCTCTCTTCCTTGAAAGACCCTACAGGACGGCTTGGTCGTTGGGCGCTGAGCCTGCAGCAGTACCATTACTCTGTACTCTACAAGTCTGGCCGCTTGCACGCCGATGCCGACTGCCTTTCCCGTTACCCCGTTGGCCCGTGTGACAATCTTGGCACTGACAGCGTGGATGATCTGTGCTCCCTCTCTGTCCTCGCTAACATGGCCGAAGAACAGCGCCGCGATGCCGAGCTGCGCTCCATTATCGACCGCTTCAACACCGCCCCATTCGACCCTCCGATGCGCCGCTTTGTGCTCCGTGATGGAGTTTTATACCGCAGGAGCCTTAGCCAAGATGGCCCAGACCTCCTCCTCGTTGTCCCCGAGCACCTTCGCACTGTTGTCCTCCAAGAGCTGCATGATCTTCCCACTGCTGGTCACTTGGGTGTCTCCCGTACTTACGACCGCGTGCGTCGTCGATTCTTTTGGCCGCGCCTCTACCGCTGTGTACGCCGCTATGTTGCTGCCTGCGATGAGTGCCAGCGCCGGAAACGCCCCACCACTCTTAAAGCCGGTCTGCTTCAGCCCATTGACGTCCCACCCGAACCTTTCCATCGCGTCGGCTTAGACCTTTTGGGACCATTTCCGGAATCCGCCTCGGGCAACAAATGGATAGCTGTTGCCACAGACTACGCTACCCGTTACGCGATCACACGCGCACTGCCCACCAGTACGGCTACTGATGTTGCCGACTTTCTTTTGACCGACCTTATCCTACATCATGGAGCACCCCGTCAACTTCTGACCGACCGAGGCCGTTGCTTTCTGTCCAGAGTTGTCGCTGACATTCTTCGATCGTGCTCTACGAAACATAAGCTCACCACCGCCTACCACCCGCAGACGAACGGCCTCACAGAACGCTTCAACCGCACTCTCACCGATATGCTGGCTATGTACGTTTCTCCGGACCATCGCGACTGGGATACCGCTCTCCCCTATGTGACCTTCGCCTACAACTCCTCCCGCCATGACACTGCCGGTTACTCCCCTTTTTATCTTTTGTATGGCCGCGAGCCCCTGCTGCCTCTGGACACGCTGCTTCCCACTTCTACTGCTCCGCCGTCTGCATACGCCCACGACGCCATTACTCGCGCTGACCACGCTCGCCAACTCGCACGCTCCGGCTCCTCGCTTCCCAGACCTCTCAGCAGGAATTCTACAACCGCCGTCACCGTATGGTCTCCTTTACCCCTGGCTCCCTCGTCTTGCTTTGGTCGCCATCTCGCCGCGTGGGGCTTTCTGAAAAACTTCTGTCCCGCTACATCGGCCCGTACCGTGTCCAGCGCCAAGTCACCGCAGTCACCTACGAGATCGCTCCGGCCTTCCCCGGTGCCACGTCCTCTCAGCATCAGACCGATGTTGTGCACGTCTCTCGCCTCAAGACCTACGTCTTGCAGTCCCCCTCACTGCCCTGATCAACACCGAGACGGTGCCTTTCCGACCGGGGGGCCATGCAACGGATAATCTCCGTGAAGACGACGTAGAGGAAGTGCCCGGTGTGTGCGCGCTTGCCGCTCGGGGCTAGCTGTGATCTGTACCCTGTGCTCCGGTCGTCCTTGTGCCGACATAGACTTCGGGCCACGTAACAATATTTCAGGGCCGAATAACCTCAGATTCAGCATAGCGTCTCGCACATTAATCACCTTGCCGCATGGTGAGGGAGAATAGAGAAGAAGGCGGTGACGGTCTTACAGTGCTGTGCACACTTAGAGGGAACATCTAGTCACTATACCAGCAGCAGTTGCAGCTTAGATTTAACATAATCATAATTGTTAATGATGAAATAGTCATAATAGATAATCATCATCATCATTAGCCCGGCTGTATCTGCAGGAAAAAAAAGATGGCATTGCATGCTTGCCAGGTTCGCCCCACCCACGGCTTATGGTGAGAGCAGCCCACTGAATGAGTTGCTACACTCTGCCACAAGCCGTACCTTCACACTTTGTGACTTTGCGAAAGATCCTCCGTGCGAAGGAAGACGGGTATATGCGACTGCCCGTCTAGGGCTGGCCAACCTGGGTAGCATTTCGCCACCGGCACCGGGGACATGGAACCCGCTGCCTCCCATATACAGGACAGCCTCCAGTGGCTCGACATGTATCTGGTAGTAGACAGCGGCATACAGTGTCCTTATATATGAGTGAGTTCCGATGTTCAGCATCTGTAGTCAAGGTGCCGCCCGATTTGCATACCCATTTCCTTTCTTTCCACTATAAACATTGGCCAAAAGGTTCCAGGGTGTTTCGTTTTACGCCTGAATAACCCAGGCAATGCTCCGGGGATAATGTTTTAATCAGTGCAAAAGCTGTTTTATGAAGCCTTTGTCAGTGGAGTTTAGATTGTGAACCAATGTCTTCTTTCCCGTCTTTTGCCCTTTGAAATTGACACTTACCCGCACATAAAGGTGTTGTTATTGTTGGCCTTAGGAAAGATTGCAACTGGAGGTCCTGATTCTTCGTTTGCTGCTTTCATATCCTTTTAACTCTTTCAATCGGCTCAAAACGGGGGAATGAGCCAGCACGAGTAACATGGAGAGCGTGCGTTGTGTATTACTACACATTATTCCGCCAATTGCTCACGAACTGAACACTTGTAACATAATGCGATGGTGTCCCACGAATCACACGAAAAATTGTAGATCCATGGGTCTTGCGAGACTGCAGAACTAGGAAGTGGGGCAGACACGGGACCTACGAAAGAGGGGAATCGTGATCACCCACGCACCACAAGGAATGGCGAGAAGTGTGCACTTCTTCCAGAGGAGTCTCGCGAAAGAAAAGAGTCCTCGGGTATTTTATTGCGAAAGCAATACTGCTCTCACTTTCGAGCCACTAGCGTGGTGGTGGCGCTTCCACCATTGACCTTTAGCTGACCCCTGTGGTGACGTCACGCCAGACCGAGAGAGACAGGGCCCCAGCTCGCGCGGTCAGCATGGGCGCGGCGGAGCTGCCATGGCGCACTGCGCAGCTTCGGCGAGAGGGCGAGCGTTGCTATGACGTCACACCAGGGGATAAAGCTGGGGGAGCAGCTCGGTTGCTCCCAGTTGCCGTGGTGGAGCTACCTCGGTACATCGGATGATGTGTATAAGGCAAAGCTCCAACGAAATGCAGCAGCCAGGAAACGCCGGCGCGCTGAAGAAACAGAAGAGGTGGTGGCTCGGCTCGAGCCAGTAGGCAGGCCCGTGCATTTCCTTTTCATCCTTCTCCCAGTCACAACAACAAAAACAACCGTCGGCGCAGAGCGGCGGTAGACACGGCGGATGCGGACTGAAGGAACGGATGAAGTTGCTTTCGCAATTTCCAGGCTTAATCAAGCTGAGCCTCTGCCAATATTTTTTATTTCTGTGGGCTTAATTTGCGGCTCTGTTGTCTGCGACCTAAACTATTCATTCATGGAAACCCAAAAACAAGATAAAACCGATAACGTAGTTTTCCAGAACGTCCTTTATTGCACCTTTAAGTGCATTGACTGGCGCCTCCAGGCAAATAATCTACGACAATTGTGGCAGTATGATACACAGCTGGTAGGGCACATCGCTCTTCTCAATCCGTGCTTTAAAAGTAGTTCATAGTTAATTACAACAGCGCTAACTTCCGTTTTCGCTTTTGTTTCGTTCTTTGTGTTTCCATGAATAAATGGTATCAGTCACAGAAAGCATAGCCGCAAATTAAGACAACTGAAATAAATGTACCGGGGACTCTTTCTCTCTCTCTCTTCCCCTTTTTGCGCTGCTTTGCCGGCCCAAGATCAACGCGTTTTTGTATGAAACAGCACAGGGGCCGTCACTTGTTCAAGATGGAAGACGTTTTGCGACAGGTCGAAACAGTTGCAGTAAACACTCTATCCCAGCGCACGGAACGAACCGACTGCAACGTAAAGGGCTCGCAAAACATAACAGTAAACCCCTCAAATGCGCTTATCGTTCGCTGATGTAGGCGACAATTTCGGCGACAGCAGGGAGCTTCACATCGCTTGAGGAAAGGACGAAGGGCGTGCATATATAGAATGGAATCGCAGTACATTCGTCCCATCAACCAAACCGGGCCCAGACAGCTTATCTTCCCAAGTTAGGCAATACGTTCGGTCTTGTACCCAGGACCCCTCCGCCATGCTAGGAACACCCACCTCTACCAAGTGAGGTAATGAACCGTAACTAGAGGATGACGCGCTATAAGACATAATTGGGTAAAATTGTAGTAAATATATCACTTAGTGCCTGCGACGAATGATTCTTCAATTTGAAGACCATGGCCGATGTTCCTTTCCAGCTCGTCCTTCAGAGTAAAGGTAGATCTTCTTGGGAATAGTAGCAAATTGCCAGCTGTGGGGTGTACCGATCTGAAACTACACATGGGCTATGAGGGACGCTGTAGTAGCGGGCTACGGATTAATTGAGACCCCCCCCCCCTCCCCTGGTGGTCTTCAGCGCTTAGTGAACACGCACAGCACACGAGCGTTTTAGCATTTAACCTCCATCAAAATGTGGCCGCGACCTTAGTATAAGCAACTGAACGCCAAGGCCACTGAGCCTCCACACCAACTTAATTCCTCCATCTTATCAAGTTGGATGGATGGAAGTTAGGAGCATCCCTTTTGAAACTTGCGGGTGGCTGTTGCCACCGTGCTCGGCTTTTTTTCTTTTTCACATTTCTTTAAACAGCACGTCAAACATTACTTTACTATCTACAAGTACATCGTTTTTCTTGAGATACACTTTTTAATCTCGAACTTGTAACTTTACATCAC
The DNA here is from genome assembly GCF_055824585.1 of Amblyomma mixtum. Taxonomy (NCBI): domain Eukaryota; kingdom Metazoa; phylum Arthropoda; class Arachnida; order Ixodida; family Ixodidae; genus Amblyomma; species Amblyomma mixtum. The sequence continues at coordinate 107,921,947 of NC_143018.1, forward strand.
CGCCGTGCTTCTGAGCCACCATTTTTCCACTCGCATTGCCGCAGGGTGCCTCACTGTAGCGCACCGCCGTGCGGCGAACGCTGGCGCACGAGGCACCATCTAGTGGCCATAAGTGTCAGCCAAGCTCACAATCGCAGCACATTCGTCCCATCAACCAATCCCGGCCCAGACACCCTATCTTCGCAAGTTAGGCAAAGCGTTCGGTCTTGTACTCAGGACCCCTCCGTCATGCAAGCGACAGCCACCTCTGTGTTACAACCTCCTTCCTCGGTGCAGCTTTCAACGTGAACATTTCCATCGCAGTGGGCGAAACTTGAGGCATATTCCAGTCGTCAATCCGGAGCAGAACCATGAATCCTGAAAGGAACACAAAATCCACCTCTACCAATAAAAGCTGGTGATTTGAATCTAAATCGCCCGTTGAAGCACGCTTTTCGGTTAGCGGAGCTAGGAACGGAAACGTGCTCCATATCGCTGGTTGGAATGCGTGTTTCTCTGGACAACGTTGCAGCATGCTTGCTGAGTCACACGTTTTCTTCGCTCCCCGTTTAGGCAGTCCGCGTCATTCATTTGGCTGCGTGAAGGAAGGAAGGCATATTCCCGCCGGAAAGCATAGTAACTTTTATGCAGTTAGTAACGGGAGAAGGCATTTAAATTCGGCACCGGAGGTCTTGAGGTTATCAAATATAGGAGGGTAATACCTCCGTTATCATCTTTGTAATTACTAGAACTTAGCTAGTTTGGAAGAAGAAATTTGTTTGCGTCACCAACCATAAGTATTTCGGATTTTTAGTGTTGGAAATCTACCCCAGGGCTTGGGCAGAAGAACGGGCCTCTAAGAGAAAAGGCTCTAAAGGACCGCTTACTCTCCTTTTTACTCCCATATAGTCCGATTTGTGTTTAGAGTGTACAGTGCCGTGCACACTTAATGTGAAAGCGTGCTCAGTATAGTGTAGCGCTGGTTGCAGGTCAAATTTAATACGGAGTCCTACAGTCTAGGCTTGGTGGGAGGAGCGGGGGTTAAGCGGTGTACAGTCATCAGCAGGGAACAAACTTTTTGCACGAAATTGTCTGGTTATTTATTCCCTGATCTTGATATTCTGGCTATTGTACGCCAAGAGGGAAACTATTTCAAAAATACGCAAAAAAGCTCTGCTTGTTACTTATAACTATGGAATAATGAATAATCGAACTCTGTTCCCTGTTATTCTGCTGACGACTGTACAATACTGTCTATGCTTAGAAGAAAAGCCTATTAATATTTCACGGCTGAATAACCTCAAATTTAGCATAGTGTCTCGCACATTAATCACCTTGCCGCATCGGTGAGGGAGAATATAGAAGAAGAAGGTGACGGACTTACAGTGCTGTGCACACTTAGAGGGAACATCTAGTCACTACACCAGCAGCAGTTCCAGCTTAGATTTAACATAATCATAATCGGTAATGATGACATAGACATAATCGATATAGTAGAACTTGGAGTTGGGCGAGTTGGTATAGGCTCATGGTTGAAAAACAGCGCACAAAGCCTTAGTTGTGAGTTCAGCGCTTGTTCTGTCGTCGCCTTTACTCTTGTGTCTACTCTTTTGTGCGCTGTTTTTCAACCATGATCATAATCGATAATCATCATCATCATTAGCCCTGCTGTATCTGCCGTAAGAAAAAAAAGATGGCATTGGATGCTTGCCAGGTTCCCTCCACCCACAGCTTATGGTCAGAGCAGCCCACTCAATGAGTTGCTACACTCTGCCACAAGCCGTACCTTCACACTTTGTGACTTTGCCAAAGATCCTGCGTGCGAAGGAAGACGAGCATATGCGACTGCCCGTCTAGGGCTGGCCAACCTGGGTAGCATTTCGCCACCGGCACCGGGGACATTGAACCCGCTGCCTCCCATATACAGGACAGCCTCCAGTGGCTCGACATGTATCTGGTAGTAGACAGGGGCATACAGTGTCCTTATATATGAGTGAGGTCCGATGTTCAGCATCTGTAGTCAAGGTGCCGCCCGATTTGCATACCCATTTCCTTTCTTTTCACTATCAACATTGGCCAAAAGGTTCCAGGGTGTTTCGTGTTACGCCTGAATAACCCAGGCAATGCTCCGGGGATAATGTTTTAATCAGTGCAAAAGCTGTTTTATGAAGCCTTTGTCAGTGGAGTTTAGATTGTGAATCAATGCTTTCGTTCCCGTCTTTTGCCCTTTGAAATTGACACTTACCCGCACATAAAGGTGTTGTTAATGTTGGCCTTAGGAAAGATTGCAACTGGAGGTCCTGATTCTTCGTTTGCTGCTTTCATATCCTTTTAACTCTTTCAATCAGCTCAAAACGGGGGAATGAGCCAGTACGAGTAACATGGAGAGCATGCGTTGCGTATTACTACACATTATTCCGCCAACTGCTGACGAACTGAACACTTATAACATAATGTGATGGTGTCCCACGAATCACACGAAAAATTGTAGATCCATGGGTGTTGCGAGACTGCAGAACTAGGAAGTGGGGCAGACACGGGACCTACGAAAGATGGGAATCGTGATCACCCACGCACCACAAGGAATGGCGAGAAGTGTGCACTTCTTCCAGAGGAGTCTCGCGAAAGAAAAGTGTCCTCGGGTATTTTATTGCGAAAGCAATACTGCTCTCACTTTCGAGCCACTAGCGTGGTGGTGGCGCTTCCACCATTGACCTTTAGCTGACCCCTGTGGTGACGTCACGCCAGACCGAGAGAGACAGGGCCCCAGCTCGCGCGGTCAGCATGGGCGCGGCGGAGCTGCCATGGCGCACTGCGCAGCTTCGGCGAGAGGGCGCGCGTTGCTATGACGTCACACCAGGGGATAAAGCTGGGGGAGCAGCTCGGTTGCTCCCAGTTGCCGTGGTGGAGCTACCTCGGTACATCGGATGATGTGTATAAGGCAAAGCTCCAACGAAATGCAGCAGCCAGGAAACGCCGGCGCGCTGAAGAAACAGAAGAGGTGGTGGCTCGGCTCGAGCCAGTAGGCAGGCCCGTGCATTTCCTTTTCATCCTTCTCCCAGTCACAACAACAAAAACAACCGTCGGCGCAGAGCGGCGGTAGACACGGCGGATGCGGACTGAAGGAACGGATGAAGTTGCTTTCGCAATTTCCAGGCTTAATCAAGCTGAGCCTCTGCCAATATTTTTTATTTCTGTGGGCTTAATTTGCGGCTCTGTTGTCTGCGACCTAAACTATTCATTCATGGAAACCCAAAAACAAGATAAAACCGATAACGTAGTTTTCCAGAACGTCCTTTATTGCACCTTTAAGTGCATTGACTGGCGCCTCCAGGCAAATAATCTACGACAATTGTGGCAGTATGATACACAGCTGGTAGGGCACATCGCTCTTCTCAATCCGTGCTTTAAAAGTAGTTCATAGTTAATTACAACAGCGCTAACTTCCGTTTTCGCTTTTGTTTCGTTCTTTGTGTTTCCATGAATAAATGGTATCAGTCACAGAAAGCATAGCCGCAAATTAAGACAACTGAAATAAATGTACCGGGGACTCTTTATCTCTCTCTCTTCCCCTTTTTGCGCTGCTTTGCCGGCCCAAGATCAACGCGTTTTTGTATGAAACAGCACAGGGGCCGTCACTTGTTCAAGATGGAAGACGTTTTGCGACAGGTCGAAACAGTTGCAGTAAACACTCTATCCCAGCGCACGGAACGAACCGACTGCAACGTAAAGGGCTCGCAAAACATAACGGTAAACCCCTCAAATGCGCTTATCGTTCGCTGATGTAGGCGACAATTTCGGCGACAGCAGGGAGCTTCACATCGCTTGAGGAAAGGACGAAGGGCGTGCATATATAGAATGGAATCGCAGTACATTCGTCCCATCAACCAATCCGGGCCCAGACAGATTATCTTCGCAAGTTAGTCGAAACGTTCGGTCCTGTACCCAGGACCCCTCCGCCATGCTAGGAACACCCACCTCTACCAAGTGAGGTAATGAACCGTAACTAGAGGATGAAGCGCTATAAGACATAATTGGGTAAAATTGTAGTAAATATATCACTTAGTGCCTGCGACGAGTGATTCTTCAATTTGAAGACCATGGCCGATGTTCCTTTCCAGCTCGTCCTTCAGAGTAATGGTAGATCTTCTTGGGAATAGAAGCAAATTGCCAGCTGTGGGGTGTACCGATCTGAAACGACACATGGGCTATGAGGGACGCTGTAGTAGCGGGCTACGGATTAATTGAGACCCCCCCCTCCCCTGGTGGTCTTCAGCGCGTGGTGAACACGCACAGCACACGAGCGTTTTAGCATTTAACCTCCATCAAAATGTGGCCGCGACCTTAGTATAAGCAACTGAACGCCAAGGCCACTGAGCCTCCACACCAACTTAATTCCTCCATCTTATCAAGTTGTGCAATGAAGTTGGATGGATGGAAGTTAGGAGCATCCCTTTTGAAACTTGCGGGTGGCTGTTGCCACCGTGCTCGGCTTTTTTTCTTTTTCACATTTCTTTAAACAGCACGTCGAACATTACTTTACTATCTACAAGTACATCGTTTTTCTTGAGATACACTTTTTAATCTCGAACTTGTAACTTTACATCACTGCCGTGCTTCTGAGCCACCATTTTTCCACTCGCATTGCCGCAGGGTGCCTCACTGCAGCGCACCGCCGTGCGGCGAACGCTGGCGCACGAGGCCCCATCTAGTGGCCATAAGTGTCAGCCAAGCTCACAATCGCAGCACATTCGTCCCATCAACCAATCCCGGCCCAGACACCCTATCTTCGCAAGTTAGGCAAAGCGTTCGGTCTTGTACTCAGGACCCCTCCGTCATGCAAGGGACAGCCACCTCTGTGTTACAACCTCCTTCCTCGGTGTAGCTTCTAACGTGAACATTTCCATCGCAGTGGGCGAAACTTGAGGCATATTCCAGTCGTCACTCCGGAGCAGAACCATGAATCCTGAAAGGAACACAAAATCCACCTCTACCAATAAAAGCTGGTGATTTGATTCTAAATCGCCCGTTGAAGCACGCTTTTCGGTTAGCGGAGCTAGGAACGGAAACGTGCTCCATATCGCTGGTTGGAATGCGTGTTTCTCTGGACAACGTTGCAGCATGCTTGCTGAGTCACACGTTTTCTTCGCTCCCCGTCTAGGCAGTCCGCGTCATTCATTTGGCTGCGTGAAGGAAGGAAGGCATATTCCCGCCGCAAAGCATAGTAACTTTTATGCAGTTAGTAACGGGAGAAGGCATTTAAATTCGGCACCGGAGGTCTTGAGGTTATCAAATATAGGAGGGTAATACCTCCGTTATCATCTTTGTAATTACTAGAACTTAGCTAGTTTGGAAGAAGAAATTTGTTTGCGTCTCCAACCATAAGTATTTCGGATTTTTAGTGTTGGAAATCTACCCCAGGGCTTGGGCAGAAGAACGGGCCTCTAAGAGAAAAGGCTCTAAAGGACCGCTTACTCTCCTTTTTTACTCCCATATAGTCCGATTTGTGTTTAGAGTGTACAGTGCCGTGCACACTTAATGTGAAAGCGTGCTTAGTATAGTATAGCGCTGGTTGCAGGTCAAATTTAATACGGAGTCCTACAGTCTAGGCTTGGTGGGAGGACAGGGGATAAGCGGTGTACAGACATCAGCAGGGAACAAACTTTTTGCACGAAATTGTCTGGTTATTTATTCGCTGATCTTGATATTCTGGCTATTGTACGCCAAGAGGGAAACTATTTCAAAAACACGCAAAAAAGCTCTGCTTGTTACTTATAACTATGGAATGATGAATAATCGAACTCTGTTCCCTGTTATTCTGCTGACGACTGTACAATACTGTCTATGCTTAGAAGAAAAGCCTATTAATATTTCACGGCTGAATAACCACAGATTTAGCATAGTGTCTCGCACATTAATCACCTTGCCGCATTGGTGAGGGAGAATAGAGAAGAAGGAAGTGACGGACTTACAGTGCGGTGCACACTTAAAGGGAACATCTAGTCACTATACCAGCAGCAGTTGCAGCTTAGATTTAACATAATCATAATCGGTAATGATGGCATAGTCATAATCGATATAGTAGAACTTTGAGTTGGGCGAGTTGGTATAGGCTCACGGTTTAAAAACAGCGCACAAAGCCTTAGTTGTGAGTTCAGCGCTTGTTCGGTCGTCGCCTTTACTCTTGTGTCTACTCTTTTGTGCGCTGTTTTTCAACCATGATCATAATCGATAATCATCATCATAATTAGCCCTGCTGTATCTGCAGTAAGAAAAAAAAAGATGGCATTGGATGCTTGCCAGGTTCCCTCCACCCACAGCTTATGGTCAGAGCAGCCCACTCAATGAGTTGCTACACTCTGCCACAAGCCGTACCTTCACACTTTGCGACTTTGCCAAAGATCCTCCGTGCGAAGGAATACGGGCATATGCGACTGCCCGTCTAGGGCTGGCCAACCTGGGTAGCATTTCGCCACCGGCACCGGGGACATTGAACCCGCTGCCTCCCATATACAGGACAGCCTCCAGTGGCTCGACATGTATCTGGTAGTAGACAGGGGCATACAGTGTCCTTTTATATGAGTGAGGTCCGATGTTCAGCATCTGTAGTCAAGGTGCCGCCCGATTTGCATACCCATTTCCTTTCTTTCCATTATAAACATTGGCCAAAAGGTTCCAGGGTGTTTCGTGTTACGCCTGAATAACCCAGGCAATGCTCCGGGGATAATGTTTTAATCAGTGCAAAAGCTGTTTTATGAAGCCTTTGTCAGTGGAGTTTAGATTGTGAACCAATGTTTTCGTTCCCATCTTTTGCCCTTTGAAATTGACACTTACCCGCACATAAAGGTGTTGTTATTGTTGGCCTTAGGAAAGATTGCAACTGGAGGTCCTGATTCTTCGTTTGCTGCTTTCATATCCTTTTAACTCTTTCAATCGGCTCAAAACGGGGAAATGAGCCAGCACGAGTAACATGGAGAGCATGCGTTGTGTATTACTACACATTATTCCGCCAATTGTTCACGAACTGTTCACTTGTAACATAATGCGATGGTGTCCCACGAATGACACGAAAAAGTGTAGACCCATGGGTGTTGCGAGACTGCAGAACTGGGAAGTGGGGTAGGCACGGGGCCTACTAAAGAGGGGAATCGTAATCCCACGCACCACAAGGAATGGCGAGAAGTGTGCACTTCTTCCAGAGGAGTCTCGCGAAAGAAAAGAGTCCTCGGGTATTTTATTGCGAAAGCAATAAAATACATTTCCTTTACTAACATACATTTCCTTTACTAAAGACATTTCCTTTACTAACGAATTGCATTCAATCCTGCTCGAATTGAATTTTCGCTTTCCCCGTGCTAATTGTATACTTTGCGGCGATTTCAATTTTCCCGATATTAACTGGGCCAACTTAACTGGATCCTCCCGTCTGTCTAAAGCGTTTCTTGATCTAATACTTCTGTTTAACTTTATTCAAACAGTCAGTTCACCTACTCGTTATTTCAACACACTTGATCTAGTTTTTGTCACGGATGCAGAATTAATAGATTCTATGTCGTGTGTCGATGGTCTGAGTGATCATAAAATGCTGTTATTCAACCTATCCATTCAAGCACCTGTTCGTCAACCATCCATTAAACACATACGCGACTTTAACAGTGCTGATTTCACCCGCATCAACGAAGAGTTGGAACTGTTCTACCTTTCTTTTCGCGAATCTGCTAACAGTAGATCAGTAAACGAAAACTGGATGGCTTTCAAACACACACTTTTATCTCTAATTCATACCTATGTACCACTCGTTTCCATTCGTGGTGACGCAGGCAAACCTTGGTTTTCCAATCCTTTGAAAAAACTATCGCAAAAGAAAAAACGCCTTTTCCGCGCTGCCAAAATATCAAATTCTGCTCTTAAATGGGAAAAATATTTTACTGCTCTGAGGGATTACAATAACCTTTTAAAAAGTTCTAAGAAAAAGTTTTATCATCTAGACCTACTGAGCATCCTCCGTACCAACCCCCAAAAGTTTTGGAACGTTCTTACTCCTCCGCGTAGTAAAAACCATAACATTTCCTTGCTTAACGAAGACTGTTCTCTGTTACCGGTAGAGCAGCGCTCCAATGTAATGAATTCATACTTCTCATCCATTTTCACTCATGAACCTGCTCAAAGCATGCCGGTCTTACCTCGCTCACACCTCAACCAGATGCCGCCCATTCATATTTCTGCAAAAGGAATCGAGAAACTTATTGACAGCCTTAAGTTCTCTACCAGCCCCGGCCCTGACAACCTCCCCGCGAAGATTCTGAAGTCCACTAAAATAATTTCTAGCCTGATCTTGCAAATCATATTCACCCAGTCATTAACCGACAGCTCGCTTCCGGAAGACTGGAAACTAAGCAAGGTAGTGCCAGTATTCAAATCAAGAAACCGCTCAAATCCGTCCAACTATCGCCCAATTTCATTAACGTGCATTGCATGTAAGCTCATGGAACACATTATATACTCTCAAGTCGCCAGCCACCTTCACAATAACTCATTTTTCTTTTCTAAGCAGCATGGCTTCCGCCCCGGTCTTTCATGCGAGACACAACTTTTTGAATTCACTACTGACCTTCATTTGCATTTGGAATCATTATTTCAAACCGATGTCATATTTTTAGATTTTTCAAAAGCATTCGATCGCGTCCCGCACCGACGTCTTACGTCAAAACTTTCTTGCCTCAATATTGATCCCCTCACACTATCATGGATTAACTGTTTCCTCACTAACCGGTTTCAATATACCGTCATCGGCGGTTATCATTCAGCAACTCATGAAGTGATTTCAGGCGTGCCGCAGGGTTCTGTGCTTGGGCCCCTGCTCTTTCTCATATTTATCAATGATCTCCCATCCGGCATATCTTCGTCCATTCGTCTTTTCGCTGACGACTGCGTGTTATATCGTCGCATTTCCTCTCACGACGACCAGGTTATCCTACAAAATGACCTACAAAAAATAGATAATTGGTGTTCCGAATGGTTAATGGAGCTGAACATCACTAAATGCAAATTTATGCAAATTTCACGCAAGCATTCCAATATTACGTATCCTTATTCTCTTCAATCAACTATCCTTTCGCTGGTTGAATCATATAAGTACTTAGGTGTCACAATCAGCAGCAAACTGACGTGGGAAAAACACATCACTCAACTCGTTGCTGATACATCAAAAACACTGGGTTTTTTTAGAAGGTCACTTTCACTGTCTCCGCAATCAATCCGTAAACTAGCATACGAGACTTTCATTCGCACTAAACTTGAGTACGCATCAGCAATTTGGTCTCCTCACCAGGCTTACTTAATTAACACCATTGAATCCATTCAGAATCGTGCGGCACGCTTCATTACTTCAGATTACGATTTTCACCACAGCATTACCGCTATCAAGTCATCCATCGCTATCAGCCCACTAGCCCTTAGACGCAAAGTTTCTCGCTTATGTTTATTGCACAAATTATATCACAATTTTCCTAACCTACGCGAGTCCCTGCTAGTCCCTCCTGTGCGCACGTCATCCCGTTTATTCAACTCCATGAGCATCCAACGTTTACACAGATCAACTAATGCCTTTAACAAATCTTTTTTGCCAGCCGCTATTCAAGACTGGAATCGGCTTCCAGAATCGGTTGTCATTGAAAGCGATCCAGAAAGGTTTAAGGAACGTCTGATGTGTTATCTTGCTGTATAAATGGTTTCATTTCCCTTTCGTGACTTTATTTCTCTTTATGCTTTTGTTGTGTGTGTTTTCTTGTTTGTTCTTTTTTTTTCTTTTTTTCCCCACCAATGTGAGTCGTGATGAATGTACTACTCCCCCCCCCCTTATGTAATACCCCCTCCCAGGGGCCTTTAAGGGTCTAATAAATGATGATGATGAATACTGCTCTCACTTTCGAGCCACTAGCGTGGTGGTGGCGCTTCCACCATTGACCTTTAGCTGACCCCTGTGGTGACGTCACGCCAGACCGAGAGAGACAGGGCCCCAGCTCGCGCGGTCAGCATGGGCGCGGCGGAGCTGCCATGGCGCACTGCGCAGCTTCGGCGAGAGGGCGCGCGTTGCTATGACGTCACACCAGGGGATAAAGCTGGGAGAGCAGCTCGGTTGCTCCCAGTTGCCGTGGTGGAGCTACCTCGGTACATCGGATGATGTGTATAAGGCAAAGCTCCAACGAAATGCAGCAGCCAGGAAACGCCGGCGCGCTGAAGAAACAGAAGAGGTGGTGGCTCGGCTCGAGCCAGTAGGCAGGCCCGTGCATTTCCTTTTCATCCTTCTCCCAGTCACAACAACAAAAACAATTGTCGGCGCAGAGCGGCGGTAAACACGGCGGATGCGGACTGAAGGAACGGATGAAGTTGCTTTCGCAATTTCCAGGCTTAATCAAGCTGAGCCTCTGCCAATATTTTTTATTTCTGTGGGCTTAATTTGCGGCTCTGTTGTCTGCGACCTAAACTATTCATTCATGGAAACCCAAAAACAAGATAAAACCGATAACGTAGTTTTCAAGAACGTCCTTTATTGCACCTTTAAGTGCATTGACTGGCGCCTCCAGGCAAATAATCTACGACAATTGTGGCAGTATGATACACAGCTGGTAGGGCACATCGCTCTTCTCAATCCGTGCTTTAAAAGTAGTTCATAGTTAATTACAACATCGCTAACTTCCGTTTTCGCTTTTGTTTTGTTCTTTGTGTTTCCATGAATAAATGGTATCACTCACAGAAAACATAGCCGCAAATTAAGACAACTGAAATAAATGTACCGGGGACTCTTTCTCTCTCTCTCTTCCCCTTTTTGCGCTGCTTTGCCGGCCCAAGATCAACGCGTTTTTGTATGAAACAGCACAGGGGCCGTCACTTGTTCAAGATGGAAGACGTTTTGCGACAGGTCGAAACAGTTGCAGTAAACACTCTATCCCAGCGCACGGAAGGAACCGACTGCAACGTAAAGGGCTCGCAAAACATAACGGTAAACCCCTCAAATGCGCTTATCGTTCGCTGATGTAGGCGACAATTTCGGCGACAGCAGGGAGCTTCACATCGCTTGAGGAAAGGACGAAGGGCGTGCATATATAGAATGGAATCGCAGTACATTCGTCCCATCAACCAATCCGGGCCCAGACAGATTATCTTCGCAAGTTAGTCGAAACGTTCGGTCTTGTACCCAGGACCCCTCCGCCATGCTAGGAACACCCACCTCTACCAAGTGAGGTAATGAACCGTAACTAGAGGATGACGCGCTATAAGACATAATTGGGTAAAATTGGAGTAAATATATCCCTTAGTGCCTGCGACGAATGATTCTTCAATTTGAAGACCATGGCCGATGTTCCTTTCCAGCTCGTCCTTCTGAGTAATGGTAGATCTTCTTGGGAATAGTAGCAAATTGCCAGCTGTGGGGTGTACCGATCTGAAACGACACATGGGCTATGAGGGACGCTGTAGTAGCGGGCTACGGATTAATTGAGACCCCCCCCTCCCCTGGTGGTCTTCAGCGCGTGGTGAACACGCACATCACACGAGCGTTTTAGCATTTAACCTCCATCAAAATGTGGCCGCGACCTTAGTATAAGCAACTGAACGCCAAGGCCACTGAGCCTCCACACCAACTTAATTCCTCCATCTTATCAAGTTGTGCAATGAAGTTGGATGGATGGAAGTTAGGAGCATCCCTTTTGAAACTTACGGGTGGCTGTTGGCACCGTGCTCGGCTTTTTTTTCTTTTTCACATTTCTTTAAACAGCACGTCAAACATTACTTTACTATCTACAAGTACATCGTTTTTCTTGAGATATACTTTTTAATCTCGAACTTGTAACTTTACATCACCGCCGTGCTTCTGAGCCACCATTTTTCCACTCGCATTGCCGCAGGGTGCCTCACTGGGCGCATTTGTTTATCAGTCCCGGACTGTCCGGGACTACTTGCGGACTCGAGTCCGCTATTTGTTTTTCTCGGGCAGCCCGAAAGCTCCGCCTACCTGCCTGCATCGCCATAGCAACGCGTTCGTTTTTAGCCTATGGCAGTCCGCGGGCTGCTTGGGGCTGCTGAGAAGGCAGCAGACGATAGCTGCGCGCCGCGCTGGCAGCCATATTGAGTGAGACTCCGTGTGCATTTTGAGTATTTTTCATGTTCCTGGATGTCGATATCATGCGTTAAACCTTCACATGAGCTCCGTAGCTGCTCTCCGAGCCATCGCAATACTTTTTGTTCTTGCATCTTCGTTTATTTTCTTGAAATCCACCGCACACGGACGCGCGTTCGAAGCTGCGAGCGCGTATTGTTTGCTCGTGTCGTCAAGAGGTTCTCGTTCGCTTGTTTTGCGACATGCTGTCTGTACGCTTACCTGAAAGCATCGCAGGTGAACCACTCGTATACTGGAGCAGCTATAGAGCTTGTTGTCAACATTTTTGCGAAGGCTTTCGTCTATCTGCCTATCCGCAACGAGTTGGGCTACTTTTTGCGAACTTCGCCGCAAGCAGTAGCGGCGAGCATACCTCCGAAGCTGAGTTCTGTAATGCACCTACGCTAAGCTGACAGTACAGCCTTTAAATCGACTCAGTATCATGATCGAGCGCACGGCGTTGCTTCGGCGTTGCTTCGGCGTCGTGGTGCCGCGGCTTGCATCGTCTGCTAGCAGATGACAGCGTCCTGGTACGGTAACCGAGGGGGAGCCCGGCTCTGGCGGCGAGTTCGAAAGCAGCCAATGGCAAGTAGGTCATGTGACCATGACGCTTTTCCTGTCCGAGTGGAAGCCGAGACCTGCCAGCCAGTAGTCCGGGACTGGAAGAACAAATGCGGCCACTGTAGCGCACCGCCGTGCGGCGAACGCTGGCGCACGAGGCACCATCTAGTGGCCATAAGTGTCAGCCAAGCTCACAATCGCAGCACATTCGTCCCATCAACCAATCCTGGCCCAGCACCCTATCTTCGCAAGTTAGGCAAAGCGTTCGGTCTTGTACTCAGGACCCCTCCGTCATGCAAGCGACAGCCACCTCTGTGTTACAACCTCCTTCCTCGGTGTAGCTTTCAACGTGAACATTTCCATCGCAGTGGGCGAAACTTGAGGCATATTCCAGTCGTCACTCCGGAGCAGAACCATGAATCCTGAAAGGAACACAAAATCCACCTCTACCAATAAAAGCTGGTGATTTGAATCTAAATCGCCCGTTGAAGCACGCTTTTCGGTTAGCGGAGCTAGGAACGGAAACGTGCTCCATATCGCTGGTTGGAATGCGTGTTTCTCTGGACAACGTTGCAGCATGCTTGCTGAGTCACACGTTTTCTTTGCTCCCCGTCTAGGCAGTCCGCGTCATTCATTTGGCTGCGTGAAGGAAGGAAGGCATATTCCCGCCGCAAAGCATAGTAATTTTTATGCAGTTAGTAACGGGAGAAGGCCTTTAAATTCGGCACCGGAGGTCTTGAGGTTATCAAATATAGGAGGGTAATACCTCCGTTATCATCTTTGTAACTACTAGAACTTAGCTAGTTTGGAAGAAGAAATTTGTTTGCGTCTCCAACCATAAGTATTTCGGATTTTTAGTGTTGGAAATCTACCCCAGGGCTTGGGCAGAAGAACGGGCCTCTAAGAGAAAAGGCTCTAAAGGACCGCTTACTCTCCTTTTTACTCCCATATAGTCTGATTTGTGTTTAGAGTGTACAGTGCCGTGCACACTTAATGTGGAAGCGTGCTTAGTATAGTATAGCGCTGGTTGCAGGTCAAATTTAATACGGAGTCCTACAGTCTAGGCTTGGTGGGAGGAGAGGGGGATAAGCGGTGTACAGTCATCAGCAGGGAACAAACTTTTTGCACGAAATTGTCTGGTTATTTATTCGCTGATCTTGATATTCTGGCTATTGTACGCCAAGAGGGAAACTATTTCAAAAACGCGCAAAAAAGCTCTGCTTGTTACTTATAACTATGGAATAATGAATAATCGAACTCTGTTCCCTGTTATTCTGCTGACGACTGTACAATACTGTTTATGCTTAGAGGAAAAGCCTATTAATATTTCACGGCTGAATAACCTCAAATTTAGCATAGTGTCTCGCACATTAATCACCTTGCCGCATCGGTGAGGGAGAATATAGAAGAAGAAGGTGACGGACTTACAGTGCTGTGCACACTTAGAGGGAACATCTAGTCACTATACCAGCAGCAGTTCCAGCTTAGATTTAACATAATCATAATCGGTAATGATGACATAGACATAATCGATATAGTAGAACTTTGAGTTGGGCGAGTTGGTATAGGCTCACGGTTTAAAAACAGCGCACAAAGCCTTAGTTGTGAGTTCAGCGCTTGTTCTGTCGTCGCCTTTACTCTTGTGTCTACTCTTTTGTGCGCTGTTTTTCAAGCATGATCATAATCGATAATCATCATCATAATTAGCCCTGCTGTATCTGCAGTAAGAAAAAAAAAGATGGCATTGGATGCTTGCCAGGTTCCCTCCACCCACAGCTTATGGTCAGAGCAGGCCACTCAATGAGTTGCTACACTCTGCCACAAGCCGCACCTTCACACTTTGTGGCTTTGCCAAAGATCCTCCGTGCGAAGGAAGACGGGCATATGCGACTGCCCGTCTAGGGCTGGCCAACCTGGGTAGCATTTCGCCACCGGCACCGGGGACATTTAACCCGCTGCCTCCCATATACAGGACAGCCTCCAGTGGCTCGACATGTATCTGGTAGTAGACAGGGGCATACAGTGTCCTTATATATGAGTGAGGTCCGATGTTCAGCATCTGTAGTCAAGGTGCCGCCCGATTTGCATACCCATTTCCTTTCTTTCCACTATAAACATTGGCCAAAAGGTTCCAGGGTGTTTCGTGTTACGCCTGAATAACCCAGGCAATGCTCCGGGGATAATGTTTTAATCAGTGCAAAAGCTGTTTTATGAAGCCTTTGTCAGTGGAGTTTAGATTGTGAACCAATGTTTTCGTTCCCGTCTTTTGCCCTTTGAAATTGACACTTACCCGCACATAAAGGTGTTGTTATTGTTGGCCTTACGAAAGATTGCAACTGGAGGTCCTGATTCTTCGTTTGCTGCTTTCATATCCTTTTAACTCTTTCAATCGGCTCAAAACGGGGGAATGAGCCAGCACGAGAAACATGGAGAGCATGCGTTGTGTATTACTACACATTATTCCGCCAATTGCTCACGAACTGAACACTTGTAACATAATGCGATGGTGTCCCACGAATCACACGAAAAATTGTAGATCCATGGGTCTTGCGAGACTGCAGAACTAGGAAGTGGGGCAGACACGGGACCTACGAAAGAGGGGAATCGTGATCACCCACGCACCACAAGGAATAGCGAGAAGTGTGCACTTCTTCCAGAGGAGTCTCGCGAAAGAAAAGAGTCCTCGGGTATTTTATTGCGAAAGCAATACTGCTCTCACTTTCGAGCCACTAGCGTGGTGGTGGCGCTTCCACCATTGACCTTTAGCTGACCCCTGTGGTGACGTCACGCCAGACCGAGAGAGACAGGGCCCCAGCTAGCGCGGTCAGCATGGGCGCGGCGGAGCTGCCATGGCGCACTGCGCAGCTTCGGCGAGAGGGCGCGCGTTGCTATGACGTCAGACCAGGGGATAAAGCTGGGGGAGCAGCTCGGTTGCTCCCAGTTGCCGTGGTGGAGCTACCTCGGTACATCGGATGATGTGTATAAGGAAAAGCTCCAACGAAATGCAGCAGCCAGGAAACGCCGGCGCGCTGAAGAAACAGAAGAGGTGGTGGCTCGGCTCGAGCCAGTAGGCAGGCCCGTGCATTTCCTTTTCATCCTTCTCCCAGTCACAAAAACAAAAACAACCGTCGGCGCAGAGCGGCGGTAGACACGGCGGATGCGGACTGAAGGAACGGATGAAGTTGCTTTCGCAATTTCCAGGCTTAATCAAGCTGAGCCTCTGCCAATATTTTTTATTTCTGTGGGCTTAATTTGCGGCTCTGTTGTCTGCGACCTAAACTATTCATTCATGGAAACCCAAAAACAAGATAAAACCGATAACGTAGTTTTCCAGAACGTCCTTTATTGCACCTTTAAGTGCATTGACTGGCGCCTCCAGGCAAATAATCTACGACAATTGTGGCAGTATGATACACAGCTGGTAGGGCACATCGCTCTTCTCAATCCGTGCTTTAAAAGTAGTTCATAGTTAATTACAACAGCGCTAACTTCCGTTTTCGCTTTTGTTTTGTTCTTTGTGTTTCCATGAATAAATGGTATCAGTCACAGAAAACAGCCGCAAATTAAGACAACTGAAATAAATGTACCGGGGACTCTTTATCTCTCTCTCTTCCCCTTTTTGCGCTGCTTTGCCGGCCCAAGATCAACGCGTTTTTGTATGAAAAAGCACAGGGGCCGTCACTTGTTCAAGATGGAAGACGTTTTGCGACAGGTCGAAACAGTTGCAGTAAACATCCTATCCCAGCGCACGGAACGAACCGACTGCAACGTAAAGGGCTCGCAAAACATAATGGTAAACCCCTCAAATGCGCTTATCGTTCGCCGATGTAGGCGACAATTTCGGCGACAGCAGGGAGCTTCACATCGCTTGAGGAAAGGACGAAGGGCGTCCATATATAGAATGGAATCGCAGTACATTCGTCCCATCAACCAATCCGGGCCCAGACAGATTATCTTCGCAAGTTAGTCGAAACGTTCGGTCTTGTACCCAGGACCCCTCCGCCATGCTAGGAACACCCACCTCTAACAAGTGAGGTAATGAACCGTAACTAGAGGATGACGCGCTATAAGACATAATTGGGTAAAATTGGAGTAAATATATCCCTTAGTGCCTGCGACGAATGATTCTTCAATTTGAAGACCATGGCCGATGTTCCTTTCCAGCTCGTCCTTCAGAGTAATGGTAGATCTTCTTGGGAATAGTAGCAAATTGCCAGCTGTGGGGTGTACCGATCTGAAACGACACATGGGCTATGAGGGACGCTGTAGTAGCGGGCTACTGATTAATTGAGACCCCCCCCTCCCCTGGTGGTCTTCAGCGCGTGGTGAACACGCACAGCACACGAGCATTTTAGCATTTAACCTCCATCAAAATGTGGCCGCGACCTTAGTATAAGCAACTGAACGCCAAGGCCACTGAGCCTCCACACCAACTTAATTCCTCCATCTTATAAAGTTGTGCAATGAAGTTGGATGGATGGAAGTTAGGAGCATCCCTTTTGAAACTTGCGGGTGGCTGTTGCCACCGTGCTCGGATTTTTTTCTTTTTCACATTTCTTTAAACGGCACGTCAAACATTACTTTACTATCTACAAGTACATCGTTTTTCTTGAGATACACTTTTTAATCTCGAACTTGTAACTTTACATCACCGCCGTGCTTCTGAGCCACCATTTTTCCACTCGCATTGCCGCAGGGTGCCTCACTGTAGCGCACCGCCGTGCGGCGAACGCTGGCGCACGAGGCACCATCTAGTGGCCATAAGTGTCAACCAAGCTCACAATCGCAGCACATTCGTCCCATCAACCAATCCCGGCCCAGACACCCTATCTTCGCAAGTTAGGCAAAGCGTTCGGTCTTGTACTCAGGACCCCTCCGTCATGCAAGCGACAGCCACCTCTGTGTTACAACCTCCTTCCTCGGTGCAGCTTTCAACGTGAACATTTCCATCGCAGTGGGCGAAACTTGAGGTATATTCCAGTCGTCACTCCGGAGCAGAACCATGAATCCTGAAAGGAACACAAAATCCACCTCTACCAATAAAAGCTGGTGATTTGAATCTAAATCGCCCGTTGAAGCACGCTTTTCGGTTAGCGGAGCTAGGAACGGAAACGTGCTCCATATCGCTGGTTGGAATGCGTGTTTCTCTGGACAACGTTGCAGCATGCTTGCTGAGTCACACGTTTTCTTCGCTCCCCGTTTAGGCAGTCCTCGTCATTCATTTGGCTGCGTGAAGGAACGAAGGCATATTCCCGCCGCAAAGCATAGTAACTTTTATGCAGTTAGTAACGGGAGAAGGCATTTAAATTCGGCACCGGAGGTCTTGAGGTTATCAAATATAGGAGGGTAATACCTCCGTTATCATCTTTGTAGTTACTAGAACTTAGCTAGTTTGGAAGAATAAATTTGTTTGCGTCTCCAACCATAAGTATTTCGGATTTTTAGTGTTGGAAATCTACCCCAGGGCTTGGGCAGAAGAACGGGCCTCTAAGAGAAAAGGCTCTAAAGGACCGCATACTCTCCTTTTTACTCCCATATAGTCCGATTTGTGTTTAGAGTGTACAGTGCCGTGCACACTTAATGTGAAAGCGTGCTTAGTATAGTATAGCGCTGGTTGCAGGTCAAATTTAATACGGAGTCCTACAGTCTAGGCTTGGTGGGAGGAGAGGGGGATAAGCGGTGTACAGTCATCAGCAGGGAACAAACTTTTTGCACGAAATTGTCTGGTTATTTATTCCCTGATCTTGATATTCTGGCTATTGTACGCCAAGAGGGAAACTATTTCAAAAACACGCAAAAAACCTCTGCTTGTTACTTATAACTATGGAATAATGAATAATCGAACTCTGTTCCCTTTTATTCTGCTGACGACTGTACAATACTGTTTATGCTTAGAGGAAAAGCCTATTAATATTTCACGGCTGAATAACCTCAAATTTAGCATAGTGTCTCGCACATTAATCACCTTGCCGCATTGGTGAGGGAGAATATAGAAGAAGAAGGTGACGGACTTACAGTGCTGTGCACACTTAGAGGGAACATCTAGTCACTATACCAGCAGCAGTTGCAGCTTAGATTTAACATAATCATAATCGGTAATGATGACATAGTCATAATCGATATAGTAGAACTTTGAGTTGGGCGATTTGGTATAGGCTCACGGTTTAAAAACAGCGCACAAAGCCTTAGTTGTGAGTTCAGCGCTTGTTCTGTCGTCGCCTTTACTCTTGTGTCTACTCTTTTGTGCGCTGTTTTTCATCCATGATCATAATCGATAATCATCATCATCATTAGCCCTGCTGTATCTGCAGTAAGAAAAAAAAAGATGGCATTGGATGCTTGCCAGGTTCCCTCCACCCACAGCTTATGGTCAGAGCAGCCCACTCAGTGAGTTGCTACAGTCTGCCACAAGCCGTACCTTCACACTTTGTGACTTTGCCAAAGATCCTCCGTGCGAAGGAAGACGGGCATATGCGACTGCCCG
Source organism: Amblyomma mixtum (assembly GCF_055824585.1). Lineage (NCBI taxonomy): Eukaryota > Metazoa > Arthropoda > Arachnida > Ixodida > Ixodidae > Amblyomma > Amblyomma mixtum. Next base: position 107,941,128 of record NC_143018.1, read on the forward strand.
TCTAGGGCTGGCCAACCTGGGTAGCATTTCGCCACCGGCACCGGGGACATTGAACCCGCTGCCTCCCATATACAGGACAGCCTCCAGTGGCCCGACATGTATCTGGTAGTAGACAGGGGCATACAGTGTCCTTATATATGAGTGAGGTCCGATGTTCAGCATCTGTAGTCAAGGTGCCGCCCGATTTGCATACCCATTTCCTTTCTTTCCACTATAAACATTGGCCAAAAGGTTCCAGGGTGTTTCGTGTTACGCCTGAAGAACCCAGGCAATGCTCCGGGGATAATGTTTTAATCAGTGCAAAAGCTGTTTTATGAAGCCTTTGTCAGTGGAGTTTAGATTGTGAACCAAAGTTTTCGTTCCCGTCTTTTGCCCTTTGAAATTGACACTTACCCGCACATAAAGGTGTTGTTATTGTTGGCCTTAGGAAAGATTGCAACTGGAGGTCCTGATTCTTCGTTTGCTGCTTTCATATCCTTTTAACTCTATCAATCGGCTCAAAACGGGGGAATGAGCCAGCACGAGTAACATGGAGAACATACGTTGTATATTACTACACATTATTCCGCCAATTGCTCACGAACTGAACACTTGTAACATAATGCGATGGTGTCCCACGAATCACACGAAAAATTGTAGATCCATGGGTGTTGCGAGACTGCAGAACTAGGAAGTGGGGCAGACACGGGACCTACGAAAGAGGGGAATCGTGATCACCCACGCACCACAAGGAATGGCGAGAAGTGTGCACTTCTTCCAGAGGAGTCTCGCGAAAGAAAAGAGTCCTCGGGTATTTTATTGCGAAAGCAATACTGCTCTCACTTTCGAGCCACTAGCGTGGTGGTGGCGCTTCAACCATTGACCTTTAGCTGACCCCTGTGGTGACGTCACGCCAGACCGAGAGAGACAGGGCCCCAGCTCGCGCGGTCAGCATGGGCGCGGCGGAGCTGCCATGGCGCACTGCGCAGCTTCGGCGAGAGGGCGCGCGTTGCTATGACGTCACACCAGGGGGATAAAGCTGGGGGAGCAGCTCGGTTGCTCCCAGTTGCCGTGGTGGAGCTACCTCGGTACATCGGATGATGTGTATAAGCAGCCAGGAAACGCCGGCGCGCTGAAGAAACAGAAGAGGTGGTGGCTCGGCTCGAGCCAGTAGGCAGGCCCGTGCATTTCCTTTTCATCCTTCTCCCAGTCACAACAACAAAAACAATTGTCGGCGCTGTGCGGCGGTAGACACGGCGGATGCGGACTGAAGGAACGGATGAAGTTGCTTTCACAATTTCCAGGCTTAATCAAGCTGAGCCTCTGCCAATATTTTTTATTTCTGTGGGCTTAATTTGCGGCTCTGTTGTCTGCGACCTAAACTATTCATTCATGGAAACCCAAAAACAAGATAAAACCGATAACGTAGTTTTCCTGAACGTCCTTTATTGCACCTTTAAGTGCATTGACTGGCGCCTCCAGGCAAATAATCTACGACAATTGTGGCAGTATGATACACAGCTGGTAGGGCACACCGCTCTTCTCAGTCCGTGCTTTAAAAGTAGTTCATAGTTAATTACAACAGCGCTAACTTCCGTTTTCGCTTTTGTTTTGTTCTTTGTGTTTCTATGAATAAATGGTATCAGTCACAGAAAACATAGCCGCAAATTAAGACAACTGAAATAAATGTACCGGGGACTCTTTCTCTCTCTTCCCCTTTTTGCGCTGCTTTGCCGGCCCAAGATCAACGCGTTTTTGTATGAAAAAGCACAGGGGCCGTCACTTTTTCAAGATGGAAGACGTTTTGCGACAGGTCGAAACAGTTGCAGTAAACATCCTATCCCAGCGCACGGAACGAACCGACTGCAACGTAAAGGGCTCGCAAAACATAATGGTAAACCCCTCAAATGCGCTTATCGTTCGCTGATGTAGGCGACAATTTCGGCGACAGCAGGGAGCTTCACATCGCTTGAGGAAAGGACGAAGGGCGTGCATATTGCCGCAACGCATTACTGGCGCCGCCTAGTAGTCGCGCTCAGGAGGCTGGCGCGCGCTCTTCTTCGCCCGTGAGCTCGCTCGCTAGTCGGTTAGCCGGCCGGGCCGTTTCCGCTGGCGCTTGGACTTTGTGGCAAATACAAACCTGCCTACCTGCTTCTGTGACATTTTGGTGGAGGTGCTGGGTACATCCCATGTCCGAAGAGCTTTTGGGTGCCTCCGAAGCCCAGCTACACACCGTGGACACACCTGTGCACAAGGCCAGCCGCCGCTTGAGAGGCTTAGCACCCGAGTGTGGTCCCCTTCTTTCCTTACCGCGAACCATGACGACTACAGAGGCAAGCCAGCCCGTTCACCTTCCAGTAAGTGCCCAGCCGCTGTTCTTCCATGCTCCGCGTATGCCGACGCCGTTCCATGGCGACAAATTTGAGGATGTTGAGGACTGGTTGACCAACTACGACCGGGTCGCTGCGTTTAATGCGTGGGACGAGGAGCGAAAGTTGCGGAACATTTATTTTTCACTTGAAGACGCCGCCAAGATGTGGTTCGAAAACCACGAGGCTACCATCACCACCTGGCAAGATTGCCGGCAAAAGCTGCTCAGCACATTCGGCAACGACGCAAGAAAAGAGATGGCTGAACTGGCTCTACAGTCCCGAGCGCAGCGGCCCAATGAGAGCGTCGCCATGTTTGTAGAAGAAATGACTCGGCTTTTCAACCGCGCGGATCCGTCCATGTCGGAGACAAAGAAGGTGCGCCATCTTATGCGTGGCGTTAAAGAACAGATCTTTGTCGGCCTTGTACGTGACCCTCCATGTACTGTGGCTGATTTTAAGAAGGAGGCGACAAGTATGGAGCGTGCCCTACAACAGCGATTTGTGCAATTTGATCGTTCTGCGAACATCACTGCTGTGGGCTTCCGCTTGCCGATGAACGGCAACGAGAGTGGCGCCCTTCGCGAGTTTGTCCGAAGCATCGTACGTGAAGAACTGCAAAAGATGCCCTTTCTCGAGCAACACCCGCGTGTTGGCGGCATCTCGGATGTTATACGTGAAGAGCTCCGGCAAGCAGTGCCATCAATGCCATCCGCCCAGCCGCCTGCGCCGCACGTCATGTCCTACAGCGACGCGTTGCGTACCCCTGCGCCAGCACCGCCGGCACCCTACAGGCCCGCTCCTCTTGTCCGTCCTGCACCCCGACGTCCAGCTCCGGCTGATGCGCCCGACACTCGACCGCCCGTTCGCAAAGCACACGTGTGGCGTACGCCGAACAATCTACCGCTGTGCTTCCACTGCGGCGAAGCCGGACACGTACTGCGCCACTGTCCATACCGTCAGATGGGCTTGCGCGGATTCTCACCGGATGCCCCTCGGCCGCGCTATGGTGAACGACCTCGGGACATCGACCAGTACCTCAGCGCCAACGTCCCACCTGCGTCCCCACCGCGACGCCAGTCCAGGTCGCCATCGCCGCGACAGTTTTCCCCCAACCGGCGTACTTCCTTCAGGCAGTCCCCAAGTCCGCGCCGGGAAAACTGAGGTCGGCGACTCTCGGAGGTAGAGCCGCCGTCGATGAGCACTACGACCAAGATCCTCCATTCGCCGATTCGATCAAACATTCCGACCTCCGACCCCCCACACCGACCAGCAGTCCGACCACTTTCCGACGATCGCCGCAGTTTTCCTCCGACGCCCCCAATCGACGCACCGAACGACCAACGAGTCCGACGACCTCCCGACGATCACAGAAGCTTACCTTCGACGCCGCACTTCGACGCACTGAACGACCCGTCAGTCCGACGATCCGTGATACGGCGCACTTCGTCGACGGTGAGCTTCTTTCCGCTGAGATACCGATCGCCGTTGACAACCACCATACGACTGCCCTTGTAGATACGGGCGCTGATTTTTGCGTTATGAGTCGTGGCCTTGCTACAATCCTACGCAAAGTCCTGACTCCTTGGCACGGCGCGCCGATAAGGACAGCCGGAGGGCATGTGCTGACGCCGCTAGGAGTGTGCTCTGCCCGAGTCGAGATTCGCCACGTAACTTTCTCTTGTTGTTTTGCTGTGCTGGCGGAGTGCTCCAAGGACCTGATCCTCGGTCTTGATTTTCTTCGAGAAAACGGCGCAATCATCGACCTCCGTGACCTCATGGTGACTTTTTCGACCCAGCGCGCAGTTTCCGACGACTACACAGCAGACAGACCAGTTTTCCGCGTATGCGATGACCATGTCACACTACCTCCACGCACCAGCATGTTTGTTACAGTGCACTGCGACAACCCTCCCGCCCTTCAAGGCCTCGCGGAAATTAATGTGAATTTATTGTTGAGCCTACAAGTCTGCGTCGCTCGTGGGGTCCTTTCCTTGAGTAATAACCGAACTGAACTGCTTTTAACGAACTTTAGCGCCGAATACCGCCATTTACCGCAAGGGGCAGCCATCGCCTACTTTGATGAAGTCGGCGAGCCCTCACCCCACTGCGCCCTATCGTTGCTCACCAAGAACCCTCCCGAGAGCACTGCCCATACAGTTCGAACTGACGTGAATCCTGCTTTGCCTTTTGACCGGAAACGCCGCCTTCAAGCAATTCTTGACTCTTACCATGACTGCTTTGCTGTCACGACCAAGGTGGGACAGACGTCAGTAGCGAAGCATCGCATTATAGTTGACCCCACCGAACGCCCTATTCGCCAACACCCCTACCGAGTGTCGACTAAGGAACGCGAAGCTATTCGGGCGCAAGTTGATGAAATGCTTCGCGATGATGTGATCCAACCGTCCACAAGCCCATGGGCCTCACCTGTTGTGCTGGTCGCTAAAAAGGATGGAACACTCAGATTCTGCGTCGACTACAGGCGGCTCAACAAAATTACAAAAAAAGACGTCTACCCACTGCCTCGAATCGACGACTCGTTCGACCGACTCCGCCATGCCCGATACTTTTCATCGCTCGACCTACGCAGTGGCTATTGGCAGATCGAAGTCGATGAACGTGATCGTGAAAAGACGGCGTTCATTACTCCTGACGGCCTCTACGAATTTAAGGTGCTTCCCTTTGGTTTGTGCTCCGCCCCCGCGACCTTCCAAAGAATGATGGACACTGTCCTAGCCGGCCTCAAATGGCAGACGTGCCTCGTCTACCTTGACGACGTCGTCATTTTCTCTGCGACTTACGACGAGCATCTCAAGCGCTTGACGGCCGTCCTAAATGCCATCCGCGCGGCCGGCCTCTCACTAAAACCGGAAAAATGCCACTTTGCATTCCAACAGCTGAAGTTTCTGGGCCATGTCGTCAGCGCTGAGGGTATTAGCCCTGATCCAGAGAAGACGGCTGCCGTAGCTGCTTTCCCGACTCCTACTGATAAAAGTTCCTACTGATACTGTTCGACGGTTTTTGGGCCTCTGTGCCTATTACAGACGCTTTGTCCATGACTTCTCCCGGATAGCCGAACCACTGACTCGTCTAACAAAGGACGACCAACCTTTCATCTGGGCCGACGAGCAGCAAAGGGCTTTCGAGGAGCTTCGCACACGCCTCCAAACAACGCCCATACTTGGCCACTTCGACGAGGAGGCGGATACAGCATTGCATACCGACGCCAGTAACGTTGGCCTCGGAGCAGTTCTCGTTCAGTGGCAAGATGGCGCTGAGCGGGTCATTGCTTACGCCAGTCGCACCCTCTCTCGTGCCGAAGCGAATTATTCTACTACCGAAAAGGAGTGCCTTGCAATTGTCTGGGCGGTGACAAAATTTCGGCCGTATTTGTATGGTCGGCCGTTTAGAGTGGTCAGTGATCACCACTCTCTCTGCTGGCTAGCCAACCTTAAAGATCCTTCTGGCCGCTTAGCCCGCTGGAGTCTCCGCTTGCAGGAGTTCGACGTCACTATTGTGTACAAGTCCGGCAAGAAACACAGTGACGCTGACTGTCTATCCCGAGCCCCTATCCCGTGTTCTTCACCTGAAACAGATGACTCCGTTTTTCTCGGCGCTCTCACGACGCCTGATCTCGCTCAACAACAGCGAGATGACACCGAACTGCGGCCCCTCATCGATTACCTCGAGGGAGCCGCCTCATCGCCACCTCGCCTTTTTACGCGTGGCCTGTCGTCGTTCTGCTTGCGGGACGGCGTCCTTTACAAGAAAAACTACGCTTCCACAGACACTCAGTACCTGCTGGTGGTCCCAACGCCGCTGCGTCCCGACGTTTTGCAGGCATGCCACGACGAGCTTTCTGCCGGCCATCTCGGTTTCTCACGGACCTTGGCTCGCGTACGACAAAAATACTACTGGCCCAAGCTTGCTGCTATTGTCCAGCGCTATGTTAAGACGTGCCGTGATTGCCAACGTCGGAAGACGCCGCCTGTCAAGCCGGCCGGTCTGCTGCAGCCTATTGGTCCTCCTCGAGTACCCTTTCACCAAGTCGGTATGGACTTGCTCGGGCCGTTTCCTACGTCATCTTTGGGCAACCGCTACATTATAGTCGCCACTGCTTACCTCACCCGTTATTGTGAAACCAAAGCTCTTCCCAGCGGCACTTCTACTGATATTGCGAACTTTTTCATCTTTAACCTAGTCCTCCGTCATGGTGCCCCTGCGGTCGTTTTAACTGACAGAGGCACTGCATTTACTTCAGCTCTCACCCAGGAAGTTATGCGGCTCAGTGGAACTTGTCATCGCAGAACAACAGCTTACCATCCACAGACGAATGGCCTTACTGAGCGACTGAATAAGACCATCGCCGATATGCTTTCAATGTACGTCGACGAAGACCATAAGAACTGGGACCAGGTACTACCGTATGCAACATTTGCGTATAACACCGCAGTCCAGGAAACGACCCGCTTCACCCCGTTTCGTTTGGTGTACGGTCGCGAAGCCGTTACCATGCTGGATGCAATGTTACTGCCCGATGTCGCCCTTCCATCAGTTGCCGGCGCTGACCAATTCGTCCAGCACGCTGAGGCCGCCCGTCAGCTTGCTCGAACGAGACTCCGGACGCAGCAGGTTAAAGACGCTCAACGCTATAACCTTCGTCACCGGGAGGTAATTTACAACCCTGGCGATAAAGTCTGGGTGTGGGTTCCTGTTCGCCAGCGGGGTCGCTCTGAGAAGCTTCTGCGCCGCTACTTCGGCCCGTACGAAGTGCTGCGCAAACTCAGCGACGTCACCTACGAAGTGATTCCGCAAGGTACTGTTCGTATGTCCCGACGACAAACACAATCGGAAGTCGTACACGTTGCCAGGATGAAGCCCTTCCACGCCCGCTAGGTCAAGCCTACGGTTCTGCTTGACCTCGCCACGCAGCATCGGGACGATGCTTTTTCCACCGGGAGGGGAAATGCCGCAACGCATTACTGGCGCCGCCTAGTAGTCGCGCTCAGGAGGCTGGCGCGCGCTCTTCTTCGCCCGTGAGCTCGCTCGCTAGTCGGTTAGCCGGCCGGGCCGTTTCCGCTGGCGCTTGGACGTTGTGGCAAATACAAACCTGCCTACCTGCTTCTGTGACAATATATAGAATGGAATCGCAGCACATTCGTCCCATCAACCAATCCGGGCCCAGACAGATTATCTTCGCAAGTTAGTCGAAACGTTCGGTCTTGTACCCAGGACCCCTCCGCCATGCTAGGAACACCCACCTCTACCAAGTGAGGTAATGAACCGTAACTAGAGGATGACGCGCTATAAGACATAATTGGGTAAAATTGGAGTAAATATATCCCTTAGTGCCTGCGACGAATGATTCTTCAATTTGAAGACCATGGCCGATGTTCCTTTCCAGCTCGTCCTTCAGAGTAATGGTAGATCTTCTTCGGAATAGTAGCAAATTGCCAGCTGTGGGGTGTACCGATCTGAAACGACACATGGGCTATGAGGGACGCTGTAGTAGCGGGCTACGGATTAATTGAGACCCCCCCCCCCCCTGGTGGTCTTCAGCGCGTGGTGAACACGCACAGCACACGAGCGTTTTAGCATTTAACCTCCATCAAAATGTGGCCGCGACCTTAGTATAAGCAACTGAACGCCAAGGCCAGTGAACCTCCAGACCGACTTAATTCCTCCATCTTATCAAGTTGTGCAATGAAGTTGGATGGATGGATGGAAGTTGGGAGCAACCCTTTTGAAACTTGCGGGTGGCTGTTGCCACCGTGCTCGGCTTTTTTTCTTTTTCACATTTCTTTAAACAGCACGTCAAACATTACTTTACTATCTACAAGTACATCGTTTTTCTTGAGATATACTTTTTAATCTCGAACTTGTAACTTTACATCACCGCCGTGCTTCCGAGCCACCTTTTTTCCACTCGCATTGCCGCAGGGTGCCTCACTGTAGCGCACCGCCGTGCGGCGAACGCTGGCGCACGAGGCACCATCTAGTGGCCATAAGTGTCAGCCAAGCTCACAATCGCAGCACATTCGTCCCATCAACCAATCCCGGCCCAGACACCCTATCTTCGCAAGTTAGGCAAAGCGTTCGGTCTTGTACTCAGGACCCCTCCGTCATGCAAGCGACAGCCACCTTTGTGTTACGACCTCCTTCCTCGGTGCATTTTTCAACGTGAACATTTCCATCGCAGTGGGCGAAACTTGAGGCATATTCCAGTCGTCACTCCGGAGCAGAACCATGAATCCTGAAAGGAACACAAAATCCACCTCTACCAATAAAAGCTGGTGATTTGAATCTAAATCGCCCGTTGAAGCACGCTTTTCGGTTAGCGTAACTAGGAACGGAAACGTGCTCCATATCGCTGGTGGGAATGCGTGTTTCTCTGGACAACGTTGCAGCATGCTTGCTGAGTCACACGTTTTCTTCGCTCCCCGTTTAGGCAGTCCTCGTCATTCATTTGGCTGCGTGAAGGAAGGAAGGCATATTCCCGCCGCAAAGCATAGTAACTTTTATGCAGTTAGTAACGGGAGAAGGCATTTAAATTCGGCACCGGAGGTCTTGAGGTTATCAAATATAGGAGGGTAATACCTCCGTTATCATCTTTGTAATTACTAGAACTTAGCTAGTTTGGAAGAAGAAATTTGTTTGCGTCTCCAACCATAAGTATTTCGGATTTTTAGTGTTGGAAATCTACCCCAGGGCTTGGGCAGAAGAACGGGCCTCTAAGAGAAAAGGCTCTAAAGGACCGCATACTCTCCTTTTTACTCCCATATAGTCCGATTTGTGTTTAGAGTGTACAGTGCCGTGCACACGTAATGTGAAAGCGCGCTTAGTATAGTATAGCGCTGGTTGCAGGTCAAATTTAATGCGGAGTCCTACAGTCTAGGCTTGGTGGGAGGAGAGGGGGATAAGCGGTGTACAGTCATCAGCAGGGAACCAACTTTTTGCACGAAATTGTCTGGTTATTTATTCCCTGATCTTGATATTCTGGCTATTGTACGCCAAGAGGGAAACTATTTCAAAAACACGAAAAAAACTCTGCTTGTTACTTATAACTATGGAATAATGAATAATCGAACTCTGTTCCTTGTTATTCTGCTGACGACTGTGCAATACTGTTTATGCTTAGAGGAAAAGCCTATTAATATTTCACGGCTGAATAACCTCAAATTTAGCATAGTGTCTCGCACATTAATCACCTTGCCGCATCGGTGAGGGAGAATATAGAAGAAGAAGGTGACGGACTTACAGTGCTGTGCACACTTAGAGGGAACATCTAGTCACTATACCAACAGCAGTTCCAGCTTAGATTTAACATAATCATAATCGGTAATGATGACATAGACATAATCGATATAGTAGAACTTGGAGTTGGGCGAGTTGGTATAGGCTCATGTTGAAAAACAGCGCACAAAGCCTTAGTTGTGAGTTCACCGCTTGTTCTGTCGTCGCCTTTACTCTTGTGTCTACTCTTTTGTGCGCTGTTTTTCAACCATGATCATAATCGATAATCATCATTATCATTAGCCCTGCTGTATCTGCAGTAAGAAAAAAAAAGATGGCATTGGATGCTTGCCAGGTTCCCTCCACCCACAGCTTATGGTCAGAGCAGCCCACTCAATGAGTTGCTACAGTCTGCCACAAGCCGTACCTTCACACTTTGTGACTTTGCCAAAGAACCTCCGTGCGAAGGAAGACGGGCATATGCGACTGCCCGTCTAGGGCTGGCCAACCTGGGTAGCATTTCGCCACCGGCACCGGGGACATTGAACCCGCTGCCTCCCATATACAGGACAGCCTCCAGTGGCCCGACATGTATCTGGTAGTAGACAGGGGCATACAGTGTCCTTATATATGAGTGAGGTCCGATGTTCAGCATCTGTAGTCAAGGTGCCGGCCGATTTGCATACCCATTTCCTTTCTTTCCACTATAAACATTGGCCAAAAGGTTCCAGGGTGTTTCGTGTTACGCCTGAATAACCCAGGCAATGCTCCGGGGATAATGTTTTAATCAGTGCAAAAGCTGTTTTATGAAGCCTTTGTCAGTGGAGTTTAGATTGTGAACCAATGTTTTCGTTCCCGTCTTTTGCCCTTTGAAATTGACACTTACCCGCACATAAAGGTGTTGTTATTGTTGGCCTTAGGAAAGATTGCAACCGGAGGTCCCGATTCTTCGTTTGCTGCATTCATATCCTATTAACTCTTTCAATCGGCTCAAAACGGGTGAATGAGCCAGCACGAGTAACATGGAGAGCATACGTTGTGTATTACTACACATTATTCCGCCAATTGCTCACGAACTGAACACTTGTAACATAATGCGATGGCGTCCCACGAATCACACGAAAAATTGTAGATCCATGGGTGTTGCGAGACTGCAGAACTAGGAAGTGGGGCAGACACGGGACCTACGAAAGAGGGGAATCGTGATCACCCACGCACCACAAGGAATGGCGAGAAGTGTGCACTTCTTCCAGAGGAGTCTCGCGAAAGAAAAGAGTCCTCGGGTATTTTATTGCGAAAGCAATACTGCTCTCACTTTCGAGCCACTAGCGTGGTGGTGGCGCTTCAACCATTGACCTTTAGCTGACCCCTGTGGTGACGTCACGCCAGACCGAGAGAGACAGGGCCCCAGCTCGCGCGGTCAGCATGGGCGCGGCGGAGCTGCCATGGCGCACTGCGCAGCTTCGGCGAGAGGGCGCGCGTTGCTATGACGTCACACCAGGGGATAAAGCTGGGGGAGTAGCTCGGTTGCTCCCAGTTGCCGTGGTGGAGGTACCTCGGTACATCGGATGATGTGTATAAGGCAAAGCTCCAACGAAATGCAGCAGCCAGGAAACGCCGGCGCGCTGAAGAAACAGAAGAGGTGGTGGCTCGGCTCGAGCCAGTAGGCAGGCCCGTGCATTTCCTTTTCATCCTTCTCCCAGTCACAACAACAAAAACAATTGTCGGCGCAGAGCGGTGGTAGACACGGCGGATGCGGACTGAAGGAACGGATGAGGTTGCTTTCGCAATTTCCAGGCTTAATCAAGCTGAGCCTCTGCCAATATTTTTTATTTCTGTGGGCTTAATTTGCGGCTCTGTTGTCTGCGACCTAAACTATTCATTCATGGAAACCCAAAAACAAGATAAAACCGATAACGTAGTTTTCCAGAACGTCCTTTATTGCACCTTTAAGTGCATTGACTGGCGCCTCCAGGCAAATAATCTACTACAATTGTGGCAGTATGATACACAGCTGGTAGGGCACATCGCTCTTCTCAATCCGTGCTTTAAAAGTAGTTCATAGTTAATTACAACAGCGCTAACTTCCGTTTTCGCTTTTGTTTTGTTCTTTGTGTTTCCATGAATAAATGGTATCAGTCACAGAAAACATAGCCGCAAATTAAGACAACTGAAATAAATGTACCGGGGACTCTTTATCTCTCTCTCTTCCCCTTTTTGCGCTGCTTTGCCGGCCCAAGATCAACGCGTTTTTGTATGAAAAAGCACAGGGGCCGTCACTTGTTCAAGATGGAAGACGTTTTGCGACAGGTCGAAACAGTTGCAGTAAACATCCTATCCCTGCGCACGGAACGAACCGACTGCAACGTAAAGGGCTCGCAAAACATAATGGTAAACCCCTCAAATGCGCTCATCGTTCGCCGATGTAGGCGACAATTTCGGCGACAGCAGGGAGCTTCACATCGCTTGAGGAAAGGACGAAGGGCGTCCATATATAGAATGGAATCGCAGTACATTCGTCCCATCAACCAATCCGGGCCCAGACAGATTATCTTCGCAAGTTAGTCGAAACGTTCGGTCTTGTACCCAGGACCCCTCCGCCATGCTAGGAACACCCACCTCTAACAAGTGAGGTAATGAACCGTAACTAGAGGATGACGCGCTATAAGACATAATTGGGTAAAATTGGAGTAAATATATCCCTTAGTGCCTGCGACGAATGATTCTTCAATTTGAAGACCATGGCCGATGTTCCTTTCCAGCTCGTCCTTCAGAGTAATGGTAGATCTTCTTGGGAATAGTAGCAAATTGCCAGCTGTGGGGTGTACCGATCTGAAACGACACATGGGCTATGAGGGACGCTGTAGTAGCGGGCTACTGATTAATTGAGACCCCCCCCTCCCCTGGTGGTCTTCAGCGCGTGGTGAACACGCACAGCACACGAGCGTTTTAGCATTTAACCTCCATCAAAATGTGGCCGCGACCTTAATATAAGCAACTGAACGCCAAGGCCACTGAGCCTCCACACCAACTTAATTCCTCCATCTTATAAAGTTGTGCAATGAAGTTGGATGGATGGAAGTTAGGAGCATCCCTTTTGAAACTTGCGGGTGGCTGTTGCCACCGTGCTCGGCTTTTTTTCTTTTTCACATTTCTTTAAACAGCACGTCAAACATTACTTTACTATCTACAAGTACATCGTTTTTCTTGAGATACACTTTTTAATCTCGAACTTGTAACTTTACATCACCGCCGTGCTTCTGAGCCACCAATTTTCCACTCGCATTGCCGCAGGGTGCCTCACTGTAGCGCACCGCCGTGCGGCGAACGCTGGCGCACGAGGCACCATCTAGTGGCCATAAGTGTCAGCCAAGCTCACAATCGCAGCACATTCGTCCCATCAACCAATCCCGCCCCAGACACCCTATCTTCGCAAGTTAGGCAAAGCGTTCGGTCTTGTACTCAGGACCACTCCGTCATGCAAGCGACAGCCACCTCTGTGTTACAACCTCCTTCCTCGGTGCAGCTTTCAACGTGAACATTTCCATCGCAGTGGGCGAAACTTGAGGTATATTCCAGTCGTCACTCCGGAGCAGAACCATGAATCCTGAAAGGAACACAAAATCCACCTCTACCAATAAAAGCTGGTGATTTGAATCTAAATCGCCCGTTGAAGCACGCTTTTCGGTTAGCGGAGCTAGGAACGGAAACGTGCTCCATATCGCTGGTTGGAATGCGTGTTTCTCTGGACAACGTTGCAGCATGCTTGCTGAGTCACACGTTTTCTTCGCTCCCCGTTTAGGCAGTCCTCGTCATTCATTTGGCTGCGTGAAGGAAGGAAGGCATATTCCCGCCGCAAAGCATAGTAACTTTTATGCAGTTAGTAACGGGAGAAGGCATTTAAATTCGGCACCGGAGGTCTTGAGGTTATCAAATATAGGAGGGTAATACCTCCGTTATCATCTTTGTAATTACTAGAACTTAGCTAGTTTGGAAGAATAAATTTGTTTGCGTCTCCAACCATAAGTATTTCGGATTTTTAGTGTTGGAAATCTATCCCAGGGCTTGGGCAGAAGAACGGGCCTCTAAGAGAAAAGGCTCTAAAGGACCGCATACTCTCCTTTTTACTCCCATATAGTCCGATTTGTGTTTAGAGTGTACAGTGCCGTGCACACTTAATGTGAAAGCGTGCTTAGTATAGTATAGCGCTGGTTGCAGGTCAAATTTAATACGGAGTCCTACAGTCTAGGCTTGGTGGGAGGCGAGGGGGATAAGCGGTGTACAGTCATCAGCAGGGAACAAACTTTTTCCACGAAATTGTCTGGTTATTTATTCCCTGATCTTGATATTCTGGCTATTGTACGCCAAGAGGGAAACTATTTCAAAAACACGCAAAAAACCTCTGCTTGTTACTTATAACTATGGAATAATGAATAATCGAACTCTGTTCCCTTTTATTCTGCTGACGACTGTACAATACTGTTTATGCTTAGAGGAAAAGCCTATTAATATTTCACGGCTGAATAACCTCAAATTTAGCATAGTGTCTCGCACATTAATCACCTTGCCGCATCGGCGAGGGAGAATATAGAAGAAGAAGGTGACGGACTTACAGTGCTGTGCACACTTAGAGGGAACATCTAGTCACTATACCAACAGCAGTTCCAGCTTAGATTTAACATAATCATAATCGGTAATGATGACATAGACATAATCGATATAGTAGAACTTGGAGTTGGGCGAGTTGGTATAGGCTCATGTTGAAAAACAGCGCACAAAGCCTTAGTTGTGAGTTCACCGCTTGTTCTGTCGTCGCCTTTACTCTTGTGTCTACTCTTTTGTGCGCTGTTTTTCAACCATGATCATAATCGATAATCATCATTATCATTAGCCCTGCTGTATCTGCAGTAAGAAAAAAAAAGATGGCATTGGATGCTTGCCAGGTTCCCTCCACCCACAGCTTATGGTCAGAGCAGCCCACTCAATGAGTTGCTACAGTCTGCCACAAGCCGTACCTTCACACTTTGTGACTTTGCCAAAGAACCTCCGTGCGAAGGAAGACGGGCATATGCGACTGCCCGTCTAGGGCTGGCCAACCTGGGTAGCATTTTGCCACCGGCACCGGGGACATTGAACCCGCTGCCTCCCATATACAGGACAGCCTCCAGTGGCCCGACATGTATCTGGTAGTAGACAGGGGCATACAGTGTCCTTATATATGAGTGAGGTCCGATGTTCAGCATCTGTAGTCAAGGTGCCGCCCGATTTGCATACCCATTTCCTTTCTTTCCACTATAAACATTCGCCAAAAGGTTCCAGGGTGTTTCGTGTTACGCCTGAATAACCCAGGCAATGCTCCGGGGATAATGTTTTAATCAGTGCAAAAGCTGTTTTATGAAGCCTTTGTCAGTGGAGTTTAGATTGTGAACCAATGTTTTCGTTCCCGTCTTTTGCCCTTTGAAATTGACACTTACGCGCACATAAAGGTGTTGTTATTGTTGGCCTTAGGAAAGATTGCAACCGGAGGTCCCGATTCTTCGTTTGCTGCTTTCATATCCTATTAACTCTTTCAATCGGCTCAAAACGGGTGAATGAGCCAGCACGAGTAACATGGAGAACATACGTTGTGTATTACTACACATTATTCCGCCAATTGCTCACGAACTGAACACTTGTAACATAATGCGATGGTGTCCCACGAATCACACGAAAAATTGTAGATCCATGGGTGTTGCGAGACTGCAGAACTAGGAAGTGGGGCAGACACGGGACCTACGAAAGAGGGGAATCGTGATCACCCACGCACCACAAGGAATGGCGAGAAGTGTGCACTTCTTCCAGAGGAGTCTCGCGAAAGAAAAGAGTCCTCGGGTATTTTATTGCGAAAGCAATACTGCTCTCACTTTCGAGCCACTAGCGTGGTGGTGGCGCTTCAACCATTGACCTTTAGCTGACCCCTGTGGTGACGTCACGCCAGACCGAGAGAGACAGGGCCCCAGCTCGCGCGGTCAGCATGGGCGCGGCGGAGCTACCATGGCGCACTGCGCAGCTTCGGCGAGAGGGCGCGCGTTGCTATGACGTCACACCAGGGGATAAAGCTGGGGGAGTAGCTCGGTTGCTCCCAGTTGCCGTGGTGGAGGTACCTCGGTACATCGGATGATGTGTATAAGGCAATGCTCCAACGAAATGCAGCAGCCAGGAAACGCCGGCGCGCTGAAGAAACAGAAGAGGTGGTGGCTCGGCTCCAGCCAGTAGGCAGGCCCGTGCATTTCCTTTTCATCCTTCTCCCAGTCACAACAACAAAAACAACCGTCGGCGCAGAGCGGTGGTAGACACTGCGGATGCGGACTGAAGGTACGGATGAAGTTGCTTTCGCAATTTCCAGGCTTAATCAAGCTGAGCCTCTGCCAATATTTTTTATTTCTGTGGGCTTAATTTGCGGCTCTGTTGTCTGCGACCTAAACTATTCATTCATGGAAACCCAAAAACAAGATAAAACCGATAACGTAGTTTTCCAGAACGTCCTTTATTGCACCTTTAAGTGCATTGACTGGCGCCTCCAGGCAAATAATCTACGACAATTGTGGCAGTATGATACACAGCTGGTAGGGCACATCGCTCTTCTCAATCCGTGCTTTAAAAGTAGTTCATAGTTAATTACAACAGCGCTAACTTCCGTTTTCGCTTTTGTTTTGTTCTTTGTGTTTCCATGAATAAATGGTATCAGTCACAGAAAACATAGCCGCAAATTAAGACAACTGAAATAAATGTACCGGGGACTCTTTATCTCTCTCTCTTCCCCTTTTTGCGCTGCTTTGCCGGCCCAAGATCAACGCGTTTTTGTATGAAAAAGCACAGGGGCCGTCACTTGTTCAAGATGGAAGACGTTTTGCGACAGGTCGAAACAGTTGCAGTAAACATCCTATCCCAGCGCACGGAACGAACCGACTGCAACGTAAAGGGCTCGCAAAACATAATGGTAAACCCCTCAAATGCGCTTATCGTTCGCCGATGTAGGCGACAATTTCGGCGACAGCAGGGAGCTTCACATCGCTTGAGGAAAGGACGAAGGGCGTCCATATATAGAATGGAATCGCAGTACATTGGTCCCATCAACCAATCCGGGCCCAGACAGATTATCTTCGCAAGTTAGTCGAAACGTTCGGTCTTGTACCCAGGACCCCTCCGCCATGCTAGGAACACCCACCTCTACCAAGTGAGGTAATGAACCGTAACTAGAGGATGACGCGCTATAAGACATAATTGGGTAAAATTGGAGTAAATATATCCCTTAGTGCCTGCGACGAATGATTCTTCAATTTGAAGACCATGGCCGATGTTCCTTTCCAGCTCGTCCTTCAGAGTAATGGTAGATCTTCTTGGGAATAGTAGCAAATTGCCAGCTGTGGGGTGTACCGTTCTGAAACGACACATGGGCTATGAGGGACGCTGTAGTAGCGGGCTACTGATTAATTGAGACCCCCCCCTCCCCTGGTGGTCTTCAGCGCGTGGTGAACACGCACAGCACACGAGCGTTTTAGCATTTAACCTCCATCAAAATGTGGCCGCGACCTTAGTATAAGCAACTGAACGCCAAGGCCACTGAGCCTCCACACCAACTTAATTCCTCCATCTTATAAAGTTGTGCAATGAAGTTGGATGGATGGAAGTTAGGAGCATCCCTTTTGAAACTTGCGGGTGGCTGTTGCCACCGTGCTCGGCTTTTTTTCTTTTTCACATTTCTTTAAACAGCACGTCAAACATTACTTTACTATCTACAAGTACATCGTTTTTCTTGAGATACACTTTTTAATCTCGAACTTGTAACTTTACATCACCGCCGTGCTTCTGAGCCACCATTTTTCCACTCGCATTGCCGGAGGGTGCCTCACTGTAGCGCACCGCCCTGCGGCGAACGCTGGCGCACGAGGCACCATCTAGTGGCCATAAGTGTCAGCCAAGCTCACAATCGCAGCACATTCGTCCCATCAACCAATCCCGGCCCAGACACCCTATCTTCGCAAGTTAGGCAAAGCGTTCGGTCTTGTACTCGGACCCCTCCGTCATGCAAGCGACAGCCACCTCTGTGTTACAACCTCCTTCCTCGGTGCAGCTTTCAACGTGAACATTTCCATCGCAGTGGGCGAAACTTGAGGTATATTCCAGTCGTCACTCCGGAGCAGAACCATGAATCCTGAAAGGAACACAAAATCCACCTCTACCAATAAAAGCTGGTGATTTGAATCTAAATCGCCCGTTGAAGCACGCTTTTCGGTTAGCGGAGCTAGGAACGGAAACGTGCTCCATATCGCTGGTTGGAATGCGTGTTTCTCTGGACAACGTTGCAGCATGCTTGCTGAGTCACACGTTTTCTTCGCTCCCCGTTTAGGCAGTCCTCGTCATTCATTTGGCTGCGTGAAGGAAGGAAGGCATATTCCCGCCGCAAAGCACAGTAACTTTTATGCAGTTAGTAACGGGAGAAGGCATTTAAATTCGGCACCGGAGGTCTTGAGGTTATCAAATATAGGAGGGTAATACCTCCGTTATCATCTTTGTAATTACTAGAACTTAGCTAGTTTGGAAGAAGAAATGTGTTTGCGTCTCCAACCATAAGTATTTCGGATTTTTAGTGTTGGAAATCTACCCCAGGGCTTGGGCAGAAGAACGGGCCTCTAAGAGAAAAGGCTCTAAAGGACCGCATACTCTCCTTTTTACTCCCATATAGTCCGATTTGTGTTTAGAGTGTACAGTGCCGTGCACACGTAATGTGAAAGCGTGCTTAGTATAGTATAGCGCTGGTTGCAGGTCAAATTTAATGCGGAGTCCTACAGTCTAGGCTTGGTGGGAGGAGAGGGGGATAAGCGGTGTACAGTCATCAGCAGGGAACAAACTTTTTGCACGAAATTGTCTGGTTATTTATTCCCTGATCTTGATATTCTGGCTATTGTACGCCAAGAGGGAAACTATTTCAAAAACACGAAAAAAACTCTGCTTGTTACTTATAACTATGAAATAATGAATAATCGAACTCTGTTCCCTGTTATTCTGCTGACGACTGTACAATACTGTTTATGCTTAGAGGAAAAGCCTATTAACATTTCACGGCTGAATAACCTCAAATTTAGCATAGTGTCTCGCACATTAATCACCTTGCCGCATCGGTGAGGGAGAATATAGAAGAAGAAGGTGACGGACTTACAGTGCTGTGCACACTTAGAGGGAACATCTAGTCACTATACCAACAGCAGTTCCAGCTTAGATTTAACATAATCATAATCGGTAATGATGACATAGACATAATCGATATAGTAGAACTTGGAGTTGGGCGAGTTGGTATAGGCTCATGTTGAAAAACAGCGCACAAAGCCTTCGTTGTGAGTTCACCGCTTGTTCTGTCGTCGCCTTTACTCTTGTGTCTACTCTTTTGTGCGCTGTTTTTCAACCATGATCATAATCGATAATCATCATTATCATTAGCCCTGCTGTATCTGCAGTAAGAAAAAAAAAAAGATGGCATTGGATGCTTGCCAGGTTCCCTCCACCCACAGCTTATGGTCAGAGCAGCCCACTCAATGAGTTGCTACAGTCTGCCACAAGCCGTACCTTCACACTTTGTGACTTTGCCAAAGAACCTCCGTGCGAAGGAAGACGGGCATATGCGACTGCCCGTCTAGGGCTGGCCAACCTGGGTAGCATTTCGCCACCGGCACCGGGGACATTGAACCCGCTGCCTCCCATATACAGGACAGCCTCCAGTGGCCCGACATGTATCTGGTAGTAGACAGGGGCATACAGTGTCCTTATATATGAGTGAGGTCCGATGTTCAGCATCTGTAGTCAAGGTGCCGGCCGATTTGCATACCCATTTCCTTTCTTTCCACTATAAACATTGGCCAAAAGGTTCCAGGGTGTTTCGTGTTACGCCTGAATAACCCAGGCAATGCTCCGGGGATAATGTTTTAATCAGTGCAAAAGCTGTTATATGAAGCCTTTGTCAGTGGAGTTTAGATTGTGAACCAATGTTTTCGTTCCCGTCTTTTGCCCTTTAAAATTGACACTTACCCGCACATAAAGGTGTTGTTATTGTTGGCCTTAGGAAAGATTGCAACCGGAGGTCCCGATTCTTCGTTTGCTGCTTTCATATCCTATTAACTCTTTCAATCGGCTCAAAACGGGTGAATGAGCCAGCACGAGCAACATGGAGAGCATACGTTGTGTATTACTACACATTATTCTGCCAATTGCTCACGAACTGAACACTTGTAACATAATGCGATGGTGTCCCACTAATCACACGAAAAATTGTAGATCCATGGGTGTTGCGAGAGTGCAGAACTAGGAAGTGGGGCAGACACGGGACCTACGAAAGAGGGGAATCGTGATCACCCACGCACCACAAGGAATGGCGAGAAGTGTGCACTTCTTCCAGAGGAGTCTCGCGAAAGAAAAGAGTCCTCGGGTATTTTATTGCGAAAGCAATACTGCTCTCACTTTCGAGCCACTAGCGTGGTGGTGGCGCTTCAACCATTGACCTTTAGCTGACCCCTGTGGTGATGTCACGCCAGACCGAGAGAGACAGGGCCCCAGCTCGCGCGGTCAGCATGGGCGCGGCGGAGCTGCCATGGCGCACTGCGCAGCTTCGGCGAGAGGGCGCGCGTTGCTATGACGTCACACCAGGGGATAAAGCTGGGGGAGTAGCTCGGTTGCTCCCAGTTGCCGTGGTGGAGGTACCTCGGTACATCGGATGATGTGTATAAGGCAAAGCTCCAACGAAATGCAGCAGCCAGGAAACGCCGGCGCGCTGAAGAAACAGAAGAGGTGGTGGCTCGGCTCGAGCCAGTAGGCAGTCCCGTGCATTTCCTTTTCATCCTTCTCCCAGTCACAACAACAAAAACAATTGTCGGCGCAGAGCGGTGGTAGACACGGCGGATGCGGACTGAAGGAACGGATGAAGTTGCTTTCGCAATTTCCAGGCTTAATCAAGCTGAGCCTCTGCCAATATTTTTTATTTCTGTGGGCTTAATTTGCGGCTCTGTTGTCTGCGACCTAAACTATTCATTCATGGAAACCCAAAAACAAGATAAAACCGATAACGTAGTTTTCCAGAACGTCCTTTATTGCACCTTTAAGTGCATTGACTGGCGCCTCCAGGCAAATAATCTACGACAATTGTGGCAGTATGATACACAGCTGGTAGGGCACATCGCTCTTCTCAATCCGTGCTTTAAAAGTAGTTCATAGTTAATTACAACAGCGCTAACTTCCGTTTTCGCTTTTGTTTTGTTCTTTGTGTTTCCATGAATAAATGGTATCAGTCACAGAAAACATAGCCGCAAATTAAGACAACTGAAATAAATGTACCGGGGACTCTTTATCTCTCTCTCTTCCCCTTTTTGCGCTGCTTTGCCGGCCCAAGATCAACGCGTTTTTGTATGAAACAGCACAGGGGCCGTCACTTGTTCAAGATGGAAGACGTTTTGCGACAGGTCGAAACAGTTGCAGTAAACATCCTATCCCAGCGCACGGAACGAACCGACTGCAACGTAAAGGGCTCGCAAAACATAATGGTAAACCCCTCAAATGCGCTTATCGTTCGCTGATGTAGGCGACAATTTCGGCGACAGCAGGGAGCTTCACATCGCTTGAGGAAAGGACGAAGGGCGTGCATATATAGAATGGAATCGCAGCACATTCGTCCCATCAACCAATCCGGGCCCAGACAGATTATCTTCGCAAGTTAGTCGAAACGTTCGGTCTTGTACCCAGGACCCCTCCGCCATGCTAGGAACACCCACCTCTACCAAGTGAGGTAATGAACCGTAACTAGAGGATGACGCGCTATAAGACATAATTGGGTAAAATTGGAGTAAATATATCCCTTAGTGCCTGCGACGAATGATTCTTCAATTTGAAGACCATGGCCGATGTTCCTTTCCAGCTCGTCCTTCAGAGTAATGGTAGATCTTCTTGGGAATAGTAGCAAATTGCCAGCTGTGGGGTGTACCGATCTGAAACGACACATGGGCTATGAGGGACGTTGTAGTAGCGGGCTACGGATTAATTGAGACCCCCCCCCCCCTCCCCTGGTGGTCTTCAGCGCGTGGTGAACACGCACAGCACACGAGCGTTTTAGCATTTAACCTCCATCAAAATGTGGCCGCGACCTTTGTATAAGCAACTGAACGCCAAGGCCACTGAGCCTCCACACCAACTTAATTCCTCCATCTTATCAAGTTGTGCAATGAAGTTGGATGGATGGAAGTTAGGAGCATCCCTTTTGAAACTTGCGGGTGGCTGTTGCCACCGTGCTCGGCTTTTTTTCTTTTTCACATTTCTTTAAACAGCACGTCAAACATTACTTTACTATCTACAAGTACATCGTTTTTCTTGAGATATACTTTTTAATCTGGAACTTGTAACTTTACATCACCGCCGTGCTTCCGAGCCACCATTTTTCCACTCGCATTGCAGCAGGGTGCCTCACTGTAGCGCACCGCCGTGCGGCGAACGCTGGCGCACGAGGCACCATCTAGTGGCCATAAGTGTCAGCCAAGCTCACAATCGCAGCACATTCGTCCCATCAACCAATCCCGGCCCAGACACCTTATCTTCGCAAGTTAGGCAAAGCGTTCGGTCATGTACTCAGGACCCCTCCGTCATGCAAGCGACAGCCACCTCTGTGTTACAACCTCCTTCCTCGGTGCAGCTTTCAACGTGAACATTTCCATCGCAGTGGCCGAAACTTGAGGCATATTCCAGTCGTCACTCCGGAGCAGAACCATGAATCCTGAAAGGAACACAAAATCCACCTCTACCAATAAAAGCTGGTGATTTGAATCTAAATCGCCCGTTGAAGCACGCTTTTCGGTTAGCGGAGCTAGGAACGGAAACGTGCTCCATATCGCTGGTTGGAATGCGTGTTTCTCTGGACAACGTTGCAGCATGCTTGCTGAGTCACACGTTTTCTTCGCTCCCCGTTTAGGCAGTCCTCGTCATTCATTTGGCTGCGTGAAGGAAGGAAGGCATATTCCCGCCGCAAAGCATAGTAACTTTTATGCAGTTAGTAACGGGAGAAGGCATTTAAATTCGGCACCGGAGGTCTTGAGGTTATCAAATATGGGAGGGTAATACCTCCGTTATCATCTTTGTAATTACTAGAACTTAGCTAGTTTGGAAGAAGAAATGTGTTTGCGTCTCCAACCATAAGTATTTCGGATTTTTAGTGTTGGAAATCTACCCCAGGGCTTGGGCAGAAGAACGGGCCTCTAAGAGAAAAGGCTCTAAAGGACCGCATACTCTCCTTTTTACTCCCATATAGTCCGATTTGTGTTTAGAGTGTACAGTGCCGTGCACACTTAATGTGAAAGCGTGCTTAGTATAGTATAGCGCTGGTTGCAGGTCAAATTTAATACGGAGTCCTACAGTCTAGGCTTGGAGGGAGGAGAGGGGGATAAGCGGTGTACAGTCATCAGCAGGGAACAAACTTTTTGCACGAAATTGTCTGGTTATTTATTCCCTGATCTTGATATTCTGGCTATTGTACGCCAAGAGGGAAACTATTTCAAAAACACGCAAAAAAGCTCTGCTTGTTACTTATAACTATGGAATAATGAATAATCGAACTCTGTTCCCTGTTATTCTGCTGACGACTGTACAATACTGTTTATGCTTAGAGGAAAAGCCTATTAATATTTCACGGCTGAATAACCTCAAATTTAGCATAGTGTCTCGCACATTAATCACCTTGCCGCATCGGTGAGGGAGAATATAGAAGAAGAAGGTGACGGACTTACAGTGCTGTGCACACTTAGAGGGAACATCTAGTCACTATACCAGCAGCAGTTCCAGCTTAGATTTAACATAATCATAATCGGTAATGATGACATAGACATAATCGATATAGTAGAACTTGGAGTTGGGCGAGTTGGTATAGGCTCATGGTTGAAAAACAGCGCACAAAGCCTTAGTTGTGAGTTCAGCGCTTGTTCTGTCGTCGCCTTTACTCTTGTGTCTACTCTTTTGTGCGCTGTTTTTCAACCATGATCATAATCGATAATCATCATCATCATTAGCCCTGCTGTATCTGCAGTAAGAAAAAAAAAGATGGCATTGGATGCTTGCCAGGTTCCCTCCACCCACAGCTTGTGGTCAGAGCAGCCCACTCAATGAGTTGCTACACTCTGCCACAAGCCGTACCTTCACACTTTGTGACTTTGCCAAAGATCCTCCGTGCGAAGGAAGACGGGCATATGCGACTGCCTGTCTAGGGCTGGCCAACCTGGGTAGCATTTCGCCACCGGCACCGGGGACATTGAACCCGCTGCCTCCCATATACAGGACAGCCTCCAGTGGCTCGACATGTATCTGGTAGTAGACAGGGGCATACAGTGTCCTTATATATGAGTGAGGTCCGATGTTCAGCATCTGTAGTCAAGGTGCCGCCCGATTTGCATACCCATTTCCTTTCTTTCCACTATAAACATTGGCCAAAAGGTTCCAGGGTGTTTCGTGTTACGCCTGAATAACCCAGGCAATGCTCCGGGGATAATGTTTTAATCAGTGCAAAAGCTGTTTTATGAAGCCTTTGTCAGTGGAGTTTAGATTGTGAACCAATGTTTTCGTTCCCGTCTTTTGCCCTTTGAAATTGACACTTACCCGCACATAAAGGTGTTGTTATTGTTGGCCTTAGGAAAGATTGCAACCGGAGGTCCGGATTCTTCGTTTGCTGCTTTCATATCCTTTTAACTCTTTCAATCGGCTCAAAACGGGGGAATGAGCCAGCACGAGTAACATGGAGAGCATGCGTTGTGTATTACTACACATTATTCCGCCAATTGCTCACGAACTGAACACTTGTAACATAATGCGATGGTGTCCCACGAATCACACGAAAAATTGTAGATCCATGGGTGTTGCGAGACTGCAGAACTAGGAAGTGGGGCAGACACGGGACCTACGAAAGAGGGGAATCGTGATCACCCACGCACCACAAGGAATGGCGAGAAGTGTGCACTTCTTCCAGAGGAGTCTCGCGAAAGAAAAGAGTCCTCGGGTATTTTATTGCGAAAGCAATACTGCTCTCACTTTCGAGCCACTAGCGTGGTGGTGGCGCTTCCACCATTGACCTTTAGCTGACCCCTGTGGTGACGTCACGCCAGACCGAGAGAGACAGGGCTCCAGCTCGCGCGGTCAGCATGGGCGCGGCGGAGCTGCCATGGCGCACTGCGCAGCTTCGGCGAGAGGGCGCGCGTTGCTATGACGTCACACCAGGGGATAAAGCTGGGGGAGCAGCTCGGTTGCTCCCAGTTGCCGTGGTGTAGCTACCTCGGTACATCGGATGATGTGTATAAGGCAAAGCTCCATCGAAATGCAGCAGCCAGGAAACGCCGGCGCGCTGAAGAAACAGATGAGGTGGTGGCTCGGCTCGAGCCAGTAGGCAGGCCCGTGCATTTCCTTTTCATCCTTCTCCCAGTCACAACAACAAAAACAACCGTCGGCGCAGAGCGCCGGTAGACACGGCGGATGCGGACTGAAGGAACGGATGAAGTTGCTTTCGCAATATCCAGGCTTAATCAAGCTGAGCCTCTGCCAATAATTTTTATTTCTGTGGGCTCTGCGGCTCTGTTGCGGCTCTGTTGTCTGCGACCTAAACTATTCATTCATGGAAACCCAAAAACAAGATAAAACCGATAACGTAGTTTTCCAGAACGTCTTTTATTGCACCTTTAAGTGCATTGACTGGCGCCTCCAGGCAAATAATCTACAATTGTGGCAGTATGATACACAGCTGGTAGGGCACATCGCTCTTCTCAATCCGTGCTTTAAAAGTAGTTCATAGTTAATTACAACAGCGCTAACTTCCGTTTTCGCTTTTGTTTTGTTCTTTGTGTTTCCATGAATAAATGGTATCAGTCACAGAAAACATAGCCGCAAATTAAGACAACTGAAATAAATGTACCGGGGACTCTTTCTCTCTCTCTCTTCCCCTTTTTGCGCTGCTTTGCCGCCCAAGATCAACGCGTTTTTGTATGAAACAGCACAGGGGCCGTCACTTGTTCAAGATGGAAGACGTTTTGCAACAGGTCGAAACAGTTGCAGTAAACATCCTATCCCAGCGCACGGAACGAACCGACTGCAACGTAAAGGGCTCGCAAAACATAATGGTAAACCCCTCAAATGCGCTTATCGTTCGCTGATGTAGGCGACAATTTCGGCGACAGCAGGGAGCTTCACATCGCTTGAGGAAAGGACGAAGGGCGTGCATATATAGAATGGAATCGCAGCACATTCGTCCCATCAACCAATCCGGGCCCAGACAGATTATCTTCGCAAGTTAGTCGAAACGTTCGGTCTTGTACCCAGGACCCCTCCGCCATGCTAGGAACACCCACCTCTACCAAGTGAGGTAATGAACCGTAACTAGAGGATGACGCGCTATAAGACATAATTGGGTAAAATTGGAGTAAATATATCCCTTAGTGCCTGCGACGAATGATTCTTCAATTTGAAGACCATGGCCGATGTTCCTTTCCAGCTCGTCCTTCAGAGTAATGGTAGATCTTCTTGGGAATAGTAGCAAATTGCCAGCTGTGGGGTGTACCGATCTGAAACGACACATGGGCTAGAGGGACGCTGTAGTAGCGGGCTACGGATTAATTGAGACCCCCCCCCCTCCCCTGGTGGTCTTCAGCGCGTGGTGAACACGCACAGCACACGAGCGTTTTAGCATTTAACCTCCATCAAAATGTGGCCGCGACCTTAGTATAAGCAACTGAACCCCAAGGCCAGTGAGCCTCCAGACCAACTTAATTCCTCCATCTTATCAAGTTGTGCAATGAAGTTGGATGGATGGAAGTTAGGAGCAACCCTTTTGAAACTTGCGGGTGGCTGTTGTCACCGTGCTCGGCTTTTTTTTCTTTTTCACATTTCTTTAAACAGCACGTCAAACATTACTTTACTATCTACAAGTACATCGTTTTTCTTGAGATGCACTTTTTAATCTCAAACTTGTAACTTTACATCACCGCCGTGCTTCTGAGCCACCATTTTTCCACTCGCATTGCCGCAGGGTGCCTCACTGTAGCGCACCGCCGCACTCTCCTTTTTACTCCCATATAGTCCGATTTGTGTTTTATTGTGTACAGTGCCGTGCACACTTAAGGTGTGAGGCCACCTTTTTCAAAATTTTTTTAAATTTTGAGTACTAAATTTTTATTTCACATTTACCTTATAAAGCACCACTTTATATGATATTCAAAAGCAAATAAGAGTGAAAAAGCCATGCTGGAAATTATTATTCACAAAAAATTGCCCAAACATGGCTGTTATGCAAACACTCATAACTAGTGAATGAAGAGAAGGAATTGTAAACTTTTCGGCACAGAGTTAGCCAACTAACCATACTGTGCAACCAACTAGTATCTTTGCCATCGGATAGTTGAAAAAAGTTATAGCAAAAATGCTAAAGCAAACAAAAAAATGTGTCATTTTTGCCTACCTTCCTTGACATAAAACATGATTATATCAAAACTCTTCATTCGATTTCATTTATCCTAGTTCATTGCACAGGCTAGTAACAAAGGAACTAGCGTGCAAAGTTTCATTGAAAAATACATATTCATTTGGAAGTTATCATTGTTTGCGCAACATGAAAGTGCGAGAAATAAAGTTTTGAGAAAAACAAAAATAAAGTTTTTCAATCCTTGTAGAAACACGTCATCATGCCCTAGAAAGTTTAATCCTACAGTTCATAGCTAGGGCCCTCCTTAGCTGACACGGGCTCTCTTTTGGCATTTGTTGCTGCCCGTCTTTTCTTGCCGAGATGTTTTGCCTCGACCGTTGATTGACGCTGGGCCTTCATCACACGGTAATGGTCACTGGTGCAACATGCTACGAGAGTGTGGTGGCCAGATTCGATGCCTGCTTCCCTCAAAATATTCTGTACTTCTGCTGCCATCATTGAAGGACGAATACGGTAGCATTCAAAGCGATAGCGTCAAGTGCGCGCAAAGTAAACGCTTGTAGCCTTCCTCCATGCATGTAGCCATACTTGTAGCGTCTTGCATCCCCCTTGCGGAAATTTAAAGCAATGTTTAAAAAAAAGGAAGCATTACAAATTCCCTTTGAATAAACTTTTACATATCAGACTAAAATAAAACAGAAAATTTTCAATATACGCCGCTGATTAAAGCTGAGTTATCATTTTCTGTTACCAAACCACATCAGTTTCGGTTTCAGAACTGTTCACCACCTGTTCGAAAGTTGGCTATATCTTTTGAACAAAATAGGATACGAACATTATTCTTGCTGCAAAAGATTTTTGAATGTTTGGGGATTCACGAAATATAAAAAAGAAAAAATGTCGTTTTCACAAAAAAACGATTTTTCAAAGGTGGCGACATACCTTAATGGGAAAGCGTGCTTTTTATAGTAGAGCGCTGGTTGCAGGTCAAGTTTAATACGGAGTCCTGCAGTCTAGGCTTGGTGGGAGGAGAGGGGGATAAGCGGTGTACAGTCATGAGCAATATGAGAGGGAACAAACTTCTTGCACGAAATTCTCTGGTTATTCCGTCGCTGATCTTGATATTCTGGCTATTGTACGCCAAGAGGGAAACTATTTCGAAAACACGCAAAAAAGCTCTGCTTGTTAGTTATAACTATGGAATAATGAATAATCAAAATTTGTTCCCTGTCATATTGCTGACAACTGTACAGTACTGTCTACGCTTAGAATAAAAGCCACTCTCCATGAAAACTCTTTTCAGTGTAGTCCATAAATAATACACACATGCATTTTTTATTTCTTTTCAAGGAACCTTCGCAAAACTCTGTTTGCTGAAATGAACTTTTTCAGTGCTGTACATTTTGTGTGGCAGTATTTTGATTGAATCTGTACATCTACAGATGCACATCTACAGATGTAGTAATCTCCAGAATTATAGAAATGACAACACTGTAGCGTTTGTTTCCATCCTTGATAATGTGTAAAGTGTTGAAAAGGGCAGTGTAATGCAGATACCTTGAGCACCTCTGGCTTCAAAACTCTGTAGATGGCTCTAGATGCTTCAAATATGATCCCATATATGGTGTTGTGGCCCACATAAAAGAACTGTGGAGACATTTCACTGTTTCCCGAAAGAGAAAATGTGGGCCTTAGTGTAATGTGGACACCTATGTTTTCTCCAGAAGGGGATTTGAATCTGTGGCTTGTACACATGGCCAAATTCTCTGCTAGGCCAGCTTGCAACACAACTGAAAATGCTTTGAAAAAGAAAAACTTTCTAACTGCCCTTGCAGAGGAGTGTGACAGAAGCCAACAGCCACAGAAACCAAGGGGCATAGGGAATTTTGTTTTAATTAATTTATTTATTTTGTGGTGTTGATCAATTAGAATATTACTGAATATGTTATCGCTTAAAGCTAATTGATTAGAAAAGCAGAAGAAAAACAACCACATGCCGCCAGTGGGATCCGAACCCACGACCTCCGAATTACGCGTCCGGTGCTCTCCCACCCACCGGCGGTATGTGGTTGTTTTTTCTTCTGCTTTTCTAATCAATTAGCTTTAAGCGATAACATATTCAGTAATATTCTAATTGATCAACACCACAAAATAAATAAATTAAAAAAAATTCCCTGTGCCCCTTGGTTTCTGTGGCTGTTGGCTTCTGTCATATTTATAACGAGCCCCTCATTCCCCTTCCCTTGTTTTGCTTAATTGCTTAGCGAGGGCCTCGGTTCTGGCAGCCTTGACGCCATAGGAAGCATAAGAGGGTTCTCACGCAGCTTCCACCCTCTCCGTTCGATGACGTTCTACGCCACACCTGCGGTACTCAGGACGTTCTACGTCCGCGGCTTCTGAACGTGGGTGGCGCTGATGAACACTCTCAAGGTTATGTTACTTGTAAACATAAATACCCCCGAAAGCAGAAGATTTGACAAAAAAAAACTCCCTGTGCCCCTTGGTTTCTGTGGCTGTTGGCTTCTGTCATATTTATAACGAGCCCCTCATTCCCCTTGCAGAGGAGTAGCATTCTATCCGGATATCTCTTAATCCGGATATCTCTGGGAGGTTTCTGGCTTGCTGGGACTGGCTCATCGCTAGGTTAGGAGTGCTATAGTGAATGAGACTATAATGCCCTAACTATATATACAGTGAACTAAGTTCTAGTTCACTGTAGATAGGGCGCTAAAAGTCCTGTAGCAGCACCACCAAGTCGCCATCGACTTGTCATCAGTGACCGATGGATGAAGAGACGTATACGAGCCGCGTGAAGTATGGAGCTCGGACCCCAGAATTCTTGAGTGGATTAGAGTAATAAGCCTGCTCTCAGTGGTGGTGGCGAAAATTTTTTATCAATGCCCCTAGTCCTCAGCAGTACCTCGTCTCAGACTTTGAGAGGGCCGAGTATGGGTCGCCTATTCGTTCCACAACATAAACACTACTTACACATCACAGCTAATGACTTGCCTGGAAATTGTTTTGTGTGCAGCTGCAGCTGTACAAACGTGGCTGTGCTATTGAGTTAGGTTAAGAGCACGTGTGACAGGTGAATGATGTCCTGAAGCTGTAAACATCAACCGCCACCGATGCAACTCGAAACTGAAACTACAGCAGCTGAGGGATGAGGGTCAGGATGTTCTCCATTGATCGCTTTTTCTTTGCTATATAGCTGCTGCACTTAGTCAAAAATCATGAAACTAGGGGTTGGACTTTGCGTTTTTTTTTCTTCCTCTATGCAACGGACTTTTTTTTTCTGGTGTTTATTTCAGAACGCTAGTTTCGGTTCTTTTTTTTTCTGTGAATGTTAATTTCGACGACGTCTTTTTTCAGTGATTTAATGGGGCAATTATATGCAGTCAAAAGTTGGTGTTTGTTCTTTTTCTCAGTACTAATTGTTCATTTATCAGTAATTACCATTGATCTCCATTTTTAATGGGGGCTGGATGCATTCGTTTTGAGTCGATTTTTCGAGAGAAAGAGTAGGTTTTGAGATGGAAAGGCGCGACTCATCCTCTACTCTCTTCCTCGACGTTTTTATTGTGAAAGCATTACTAGGCATGTGGCCGCTTTCCGTCATCAAAACCGTGTCTGCAGTTATTGTGGGAAACTATAAAGAGATATCGTCTCAAAAGTGGTTACAATCAAATGGGGATGATGTGAGGATGCGGCACAAAAGTGGTTACAATCAAATGGGGATGATGTGAGGATGCGGCACAAAAGTTTTAATCATTAGGTAATTAATTAGAGCCAAAAAAGTGACCAAAAGTGGGAGTGGCGCGAAATTTGAATCGCCGGAAGTGCGGTGCCACGTTACACACCATGTGATGTACCACGTGATTGGCCACCGTGACCGGAAAAGTAGGTGGAGCCAACAAGCGGCGCGAAATTTGAATCGCCGGAAGTGCGGTGCCACGTTGCACACCATGTGATGTACCACGTGATTGGCCACCGTGACCGGAAAAGTAGGTGGAGCCAACAAGCGGCGCGAAATTTGAATCACCGGAAGTGCGGTGCCACGTTACACACCATGTGATGTACCACGTGATTGGCCACCGTGACCGGAAAAGTAGGTGGAGCCAACAAACGGCGCGAAATTTGAATCGCCGGAAGTGCGGTGCCGCGTTACACACCATGTGATGTACCACGTGATTGCACACCGTGACCGGAAAAGTAGGTGGAGCCAACAAGCGGCGCGAAATTTGATTCGCCGGAAGTGCGGTGCCACGTTACACACCATGTGATGTACCACGTGATTGGCCACCGTGACCGGAAAAGTAGGTGGAGCCAACAAACGGCGCGAAATTTGAATCGCCGGAAGTGCGGTGCCACGTTACACACCATGTGATGTACCACGTGATTGCACACCGTGACCGGAAAAGTAGGTGGAGCCAACAAGCGGCGCGAAATTTGAATCGCCGGAAGTGCGGTGCCACGTTACACACCATGTGATGTACCACGTGATTGGCCACCGTGACCGGAAAAGTAGGTGGAGCCAACAAGCGGCGCGAAATTTGAATGTCCAAAATTAATACCGAGGTGAAACGATGGGAGCTTTAGAGTTAATTGAAATCTAACCAATAACAACAAATTATAGAAACGCTAGTAGTAAATGAAGATGAGTTAAGGTGCATTAGAGTGAATTAAGGTGGATTAATGTGGGTATAATTGAATTGAATTGAATAATGTGGCTAAATGAAACAATAGAATGAATTAAAGGTGAATTAGAGTAAATGAATTGTGAATTCAATTAATTGTGTCAAAATTGTGAATTAAGTGCAAATGAAATGAATCAATCGTGGATAAGAATTAATTATGGAGTAAGGTGCATTAACTGTGGTTAAAGGTGAATTATGTGATTCGATTGTCAGACGCAACTGCACATTCGACGTAGAGTCAAAGAGGAGCAACTAGAGGCCAGAGTGATGGCGAGGAGGTTTAATGCTTTCGCATCACTCCAATGCGGTTTCCGCAGTGCCCTCTAACGTATTTGCATTTTCCCTCAGAAAGTGGACCGGAATCTATTTCTGTCGCATTCATGCACGCATTCATGTAACGTGACTCTAAACGTTGGCTGGGAGAGTGCGGGTGAAGCCGCCGGAAGTTTGGCGGCCCGGAAATCGTCTGCGGTATGCAAAAATTCGCGCGTTTCACCCTTTTTGCCTTGTTCCCGTATAATAGCTGCTGTTATATCAAGGGAATAAGCAAGCAGAACTTGATAAATGTCAGCATCGTTCGGAGGAAAACAAGCATGTAGGTTTCACCACTATGACTCTAGCACTTTAGTAGTCTAGCAGCCAGGCCCATGCCATGCTTTTACCAATGTTTTTAAATCCCTGTCGGACTCGGACCTGTGGCCTTCAGAGGTTCTGCTGGACGACATTCTATGTCTCTACGGTCGCCGCGCACTTCGGGTCCTCGATCGGCCCCATCGCAGTGAAGAAAAGTCTGAGCCAAGGGTGTCTTTTGTCGCCATTCATATATTCTATATGGCGAGCATCGAGCAAGAGCTGCTTAGGTCGCAGATTGGTTTCCGCCTCAGCTGGCATGGGTGAAGACTGCTGACATGGTAAAGCCTTCGCTGACGATCTAGTACTGCCTGTGGAATACCCCCCCAAGGATTTGCAATTTCTGCTAAACAACTGCCAGAATGTGGTTACTCGTTTGAACCCACGGCTCAGTTCCAAGAAGACTGTGGATGTCTGTTTGGCTGGAACCAACACAGCGGATTAAGAAGTAGCCTTAGAAAATAAGACCTTCGCCCAGAGTTTATAGTTCCGATGTCTGGGAGTGGAGATGTTCGCTGAAAATCCGTTACGGCCTTCACAAGGCTACCTACAGGCTGCCCTTACCTTCCGTGGCGCCAATTTGATCAGCCAGTGCAGAGTATGCTATGCTGAATGTGTGGGCAAGCAGATAAAACTGCGGAACACTTGGCTCTCTGCTGCCAAGGCCTTTCTAGTCCACCATGGAAGACAAATCTACAGGCGTTTGGGTCTCCATTTCTAACCAAGCTAGAGCAACTGGATCTCGACCACAGCAGCAAACGTAATTTCCGAGCCCCGGTGGATACCATCCAGAAGCACCTTGCTGGGTGGTGGCTGCTGTGCCGATAGGAGCACCTCTAAAAACACTGGTTGGGGGTGTCATGTGGCATCAGTCACTGAAATGGCCACCAAGTTTACGATGTGCTCCTGTCATTGCTGTTCCAGTTGTATGTGTGTGTTCATGCATGTGCATGCATTCTGTGTAGGGAGTAACTATAGTTGTGTGTGCTGTGTGCATGTGTTTGTGTGCCCTGGCTGGGCACCACACCAGCTGTGCCCATCTAATTCAAAGGGCAAGGCCACAGTCATCATCGGGCTGTCTCAACTAGCGCAGCTCTCCACTGTTCCACAGGGGTGAAAGAATTACCCTGCAGGATCTGAGATTTGGCGTGCATAGCAATTTGATGGAGTGCAATTTCTAACTACATACAAGTCTTCGATGCTGCACTGCGCTCGATGCCGCTGTGATGCTTCAAGCTATTGAAAGCAAAGAAAGTTCCCTGTACCCACCCCTCAAAATTTTTTTTTTTTGGATGGGTATGAAGATTCCATGACGCCTTCAAATACGAAAGACCTGAAGTGCTCTGGAACAGACCGTTTGTCTGGCTTTCATTGGTTACTGTCACATAAAGCAAAGTGCATATCTGGGCATGTTTCTGTAAATAAGCTCTCCAGCAGTGCGGCCTGGAATAAAAGCATCTCTATCCAACTTCTGTTTCTCAAACGAAGGCAGCCTCTGACTGATCCTTTGCGCATCTTCATGCACTCACCAACCAGACCATAAATCTTGTCAACCGATCTTTCGGTCTAGAGCTGTTGCCTAGCGACAGTGAGACCACATTTTGTTGTGTGTGAAATAAATAATAAAATAAATATTGCTGCGACTGGAATTTGAACTTACAGCAGCGTGTACAGATCAGCTTCTCTGTCCAGTGCTCTAGAGCACTATGCTATCGCCACAGCCGATCACGCCTCATGTTAAACTGCAACACACTCTTGCACTCTGCATTGCACATTGTCGTCTTCATCAGCTTCCAGGTGCGAATAGATCGGATCAACTGAGCCTCGATTAGAGCTTAACCTAGTCTAATATCCTTGCAAGACTTGCCGACGACCCAGCAAAACAAAACCATGAGCCAATCAGGCTAAACACATGCTTTTGCACGTCTATTCAGGTGAACTATGTGAAAACCCTATCCTTTTCTGTCTATGTACACAATAATTAGATCATTTCTTTTCTGACAAAGTGAGAACTGCAGTTGGAAATGCTGCATTGCATACCTTGGTAGCACATATGAGGATGTATGCGCTGATGTAAAATGTGTCAACTGGGTGCAGATAGCTTTGGGTTCTGTTTCTCGAAATGCTCGCGCAGATTCTTGTAGGGCATTAACAAGGAAAAGCTATGTACCACATTTTCCTACCTTTGTCTTTGCAAGTTTTTTTCTTTCTCGAGTCCTCTTCACAAAATTGTTTTTCCTGCTGCCGTTCTATCTACTCCTCCAATTTGAACCACTGGGTCAGCGGCCTTACCGCGGCACCTGGCTAGGTCGGTAGGATTTGAGTTAAGTAGAAATTCGGAAATACTCAACTGCTGTGGATTGCACATGCACCTTAAAGAACCCAAGCTGGTCAGAATTAATCTTGTGTCCACCGCTATGGTGTTCCTAATAGCTAACGTGTCGCTGAGGGATGTTAAGTCACATAGTTTACAATTTAATTTTTTTTCTAATTTCTAGGGAGAACAAGTCAGTCTTGTGTCTGATGAAAAAGTGCAATCCCTCCATAGGAGAGTAGGGACATATTTACACACTTTAATTATGTATGGTGAGTGACCAGTGGTAGAGCACAAAACTGCAAGGGAACACCTAATTTTCTCATCCTCGTCGTTCGAAAGGATAGAGCAGACCAAAGAAAGCTCCTGGAACATCTAAGCTCTAAGACACTTTAGCTGAGTCAAGAAGCAAAATATACTGCACTCATATGACTTATTTTGCAGTTTTTATAGTCACTTCAGTATGCCTGTAGTGCCAAATTTAAGAGAAGAACGTTGCTCGGTTGGTGGAAAGACTCTTGGGAAAGCTGAAGAAAAAAACTGTAGGGCAGATTACACTCTCTGTACGACTGACGACACAACGATGCACGTTGCGCGACCAATTTTCGTCAATTAGTTACGATCTCCGAAGCACTTGTAAAGCGGGAAGGGAGCATAACAAATCGATTTAAAACTGTCACGCGACCTCCGTGGCTCGCCAGCGTGAACCTGCCTAGCCTGTACTCTCGGTCGGCGCCTGCTATCGATGGCAAATCTGCTCTAAGGGCAATGCGTGGTTCTATTTTGATTGTTCAGAAAATATCAGGCGACCATGAATAATCACACTGCAGCAACTGCCGACATACGGGAGCAGACTGGCGCAGCTGCTGCGAGCTTGCAATCTCACTGCGGGAATTAAGAGCCGGCACGTCTGGTCACTGCGGCAACAATCACTCTTCCGCCTTGTAACCAACTCATGCCGCCCGCTTTGGGTTAAACACTTGACATTCGTGTTGGTGTTGCCGTTCGGATGATGCTCAGATGACGCTGCCGGGGATACCTCGGTGGCGAAAGTTTATGCGAAGGAAGTCCTCCTTCGCCGCCGCCTTGTTTTGGGGGTCTCGCCGGAAAGCGCGCACCTTCTGCGACTTAAGTTTGACAGTGGTTTCTGCAACCCGCCGCAAACACTTGCTCACAGTCGGTTGGGCTATGCCGACCTTTACTTCATTTCCTACGGTGCACTGAAACCCACCGGCGGCGAAGAAGCGCAGCGCGCACAGCACTTGCCGCTCCACTGACCGCGCACTCACCCGCACAACTCCAAGCATGTCAAAACCGTCATCATGCACCCTCCTAAACCGTCGCTTGCGCGGCCACCGGCGACGTAAACAGCTGCCATTTTCTGTCTCAAACGGTTTGAGACCACTCGTTCCGGTCACAAAAAATCGCCTCAATCGGCTCGCATAATTAGGTAAGCAATGTCAACACTTCTGGCACATTTATGACGTCAGCCGGTAACACAAAAAATCAATATGACCGCTGGTCACGACCGACCAATAGGAACGGGGCAAATGAGACAACTTTTGAGACACTTTAATTGAGACAATTTTGAGCGACTCATAATCGCGCCCCAGGTTTACTGCCCCAATGCCTCCTTCCTTCCTGTCCCGTCCTTTTTGCGCAGTTATTTATTGCTCTTACACTGAAACCGAAACCCGCATTTATTCATGCATGTCAGTGAAATCTAACGAATGAACTGCGGTACTATGCTGTGACAAATTAACCTTTACGATAGCCTGATGGGCATGTAGCATGGCCAACTGACGGTCTGGCCCTGGTGGTATTTGGCGAACGGCGTGGGCAATCATCCTGCCAAATGCATCACATTCGTCAGCGGGTTCCAGGAGTTGCTGACTCTTTTGTAAAGTTTCCACCACTGACGTCAGCAAAACTTTTCTCTGCTCTCTCTTCTCATCGTTGTGTCTTCTCTTTTGTGCAGGCCTTGAAGACTCAGCTGGACTCTGCTGCGATGACGACCCACTTCCACTCTGCTGTGCTACCTGATGTGGCACTGCACACAACTCTGGACAACTGTCCACCTCAGGAGCACTCAATTCTGGATCTGTGGATTCAGCATTCCACAGCTCACACTGCCGTTCAGTCTCCTGAAACAGAAGGACACAGGCTGAACTGTTTACCTTATTTAAGGTGTGAGACCACAATTGCAACAAAGTTTTGCTAGTATCTATAACATTCCCGAGGCGACTCAGGAGCGCCATAGTAAAGGGCTTTGGAAATTTCGACCACTTTGTGCTTTTTTTAACAAGCACTAACATCGCAGTGACCAGGTGCCTTGCTTTTCGCCTCCATCGAAAAGCGGCCACAATGGCTGGGATTCAACTCTCATTATTGGGTTCAGCAGTCAAGCACCCTAACCACTGTCGCGGCAGTACTAGGGTTTAGTGACTAACTTATCCCATACAGTAATTCCCAATGCCCAAAGCTACACATGGGGTATGAGAAATGGTCTGGTGTAGAGCTGTTAATAAATTTAGACTACCTGGGGCTCTTCTACACTGACATAACCCAGTAACATTGCCATTTTCATGCGTTGCTTAACTCAAAATGCAGCAGCCATGATCTGAACTTGATCCTTCATTCTTGGGCCCAGCAGTCAATTGCCACTAAGCCACTGAAAAGATATTGAGATGAATACTGTGGATGCAGTCTTGGAAAAACTATATGATGTAAAGAAAAAAATATGTACAAAAATGCCATCTATTGGAACAATGAGCTGCAAAATGAATTTTGTGATGGATGTTATTTTAGTTCCTTGCGTGTTATGTGAGGAATGTACATAGGTAACAAATTGTATACAATATTATTCCTGATAAAGAGAACACTACTAATAACATTACATGGGAAGAAAAGAAAAATGATGTTAAAGGGGTACTGACCAGGGAATGACATTTGAAAAAAAAAACAAGCCCATTGCTTCGATCAGGTATCGGAGTTAGTCAACAAAATACTGCAGCAATGCACGTGCCGGAAAGCAGCAAAAACACATATCAAAGCTCTCTTGATCCTTTCGGACATCCAAACCTCCTCATCCTCTACAGTGGCCGATGACATGCCAGCAGAAACAGTATCCATTTCTGCCGTCTCTCAGACTGACATGTGAAGGGGCAGAGCATAGACCCCGCCAGCCATGCAAAGCGCACTTCTGTCCAGTTCCTTTCATTTTCACACGTATACAAACCAGTCTGTGCTGAGAGTCCATGTATGTTTCAGAATGTTCTGTGTGCTGTTCCATTTCTACAGCCTACCCTTTGTTCGCACAGTCGGCTGCTGCTTGCTCATTGTGCTTTTTTTTTTTGTGTGTGTGGTGAATTGCTGGACATCACAGGCTTTTGTATCCATTTGTAATGCTTTGTGATGAAAGCCCTGGTTCTCTGCCACCCATCTTAAGGTACCCAGAGCACTGCTTTCATTCATGAAGTGAGCTGCAGCATATTGCAAGACACAAATCTTTGTTACTTAAGACCGTTTAAACACTCATCCGTGAATAAATTTTTTGCAAAGCAATAACGAATTTGGTGGCTCCTGATACCTTCGTGTCATTATTTCATTGCCCCTTTTTTTCACAGAGGTCTTGAGTATTGACTGGGCATGTATATTTATGCTGTTTCCTTCACAATTCTTGTTTGTGAATTTCTTTTTGGGTGTAAGCTTCTTTATGCACTGTTGTTGTGTTCTTTTGTTCTGCTGTAACCTTATTTTTGATGCGTACAAGTGGTTGTTCGATCTTGATTATATAAAAAGCATCTGCTATTCTCCTCACGCAGTGTTCTCTTTGTACTTTCTAACGGAGGGTCCCATTGTTGTTACAGACATTGGAACCCTATCAGTACATCTTAAAGGTGCAGTGAAGAGGAATCTGAACTCGTCTTTTTTCCGCGAGAACTCAATCTACACGTTCTGAGCGTTCTTAGAAACTCCGATTTATTGCCCTGTGTGGCCGATTTCCCTAATTAAATTGAATTAACGTCCGGCTCCCGTCTTTTTTTTTTTAATTCTCCCCGTACGGTGGGCGGAGTTGACCAACGCGTGGAGTGCCTTCAACCCAGTCCTGTGGCGGCTTGCCGCTCTGCCATCGGCGGAGTAATACGTAGTAATGCGTAGAAGCAAATAGTCCGCGTGTATTTTTATTTATGCGGGCTTATTTTGCGGCTATATTATCTGCGAATGAAGTTATTTTGAAGCGAAAGGAAAGCCTCCACGGGACTGGGTGAAAGGCACTCCACGCGTTGGTCGACTCCGCCCACCGTACGGGGAGAATTAAAAAAAAGAAAAGGCGGGAGCCAGACGTTAATCCGATTTAACTAGGGAAATCGGCCACACAGGGCAATCAGTCGAAGTTTCTAAGAATGCTCGGAACTTGTAGATCGAGTTCCAGCAGCAAAAAGACGAGTTCAGATTCCTCTTCAGTGCACCTTAAAAGGGGCTGCGAAACACTGCTTGGGGGGATACCAGCTATACACCAGATGGGTTCTTTATGTCACACAGATGCTGACTTTAAAAGAATTACAGGAATAGATGCACAGGAACGGGAGTTATTCAATGAAGAAATTTCAAAATACAAGCAAACAAAACGCTGCCCTCAACTCGATTTTGGCGGGGCTTCCCACTCCTATTTCGCTCTCCCAATGACGGCACCTGGCGCAACCAATCAAAAAAGCCTGCCAGAGCACGTCGCGGAAGTTTGCACTCCATAGTTGCCTGCTCTCTGTAACGCGTTCTTGCTGAGACTGGCAGCGTTGTTTCCATGCCAGAGCCCCTGGTGGAGTATTTTTATTTTACTTGCCTTGCAGGGCTTTTATCTAGACGAACAAGTTGTTTTTGTTGATCTAATATAAAACACCGACAGGTGACAAAATGTGTCTCTATTTATTCACACAAGTTGCAGTATATTTATTGTTTGTTCAATCATCAAGCTCGCGCCAGGTGATGTCATATCCGTTGCTAAAACCCACCACTGTGTGGGGTCGTTGTGTGTCGTTGTGTGTGCCTCGTCTCTCCTTTGTCCCCGTCTTTTTGGCTGGTTTTTCTTAAGTACCATGAATTTGTTTTTGGGAGCACATTAAAATAATAAAAAACGGAATATGCGTGGTATTACCGACGCTAATAGCACCATTGTAACTCACTGTATGCGATCAACAGGCAAAACAGTCAACTAAGATTGGGTTTGTGGGCCCCTTTAAGAAACGTGTGTATGGCTGGCACGCCATAGTTGCAATAAACAAAGTGGTAACGTTAATGAGGACTGAAAATGCAAAACATAGTCTAAGAGCTCTTAATGTAAAACTACATGGCATGATGAAAAAAATCTAGTTAGCAAAACTTTAGTGCACTGTCACTGGACACGTGAAAATATCACAGTGGAAGCGGATGCATTTGTTGAGGATGTAATGCCGCAGAGAACCATGAATATGTTGAATAAGTTTTTTTTAAAAAATGATTAAGAGTGAGCCCGGGCCTCTATGAGTTTGAATCAGCCCTTAGGTTGACTGAACTTCAATGAGTGAGCACTCGTGATTGTGCCGAGGTATGATTGAGATACAGTTTGAAGTGCTGCTGAACGAGGTTTTGACGTAACAAAGCAGCACAGAGAACAACCATTCATGCAACATGGCTAATTACGTGGCCTTTCGACCAGGCACCATGACATGCAAACCACAAAAGAGCCACCATGCTGGCTTTTTTCACTCTTTTGCGGTGGTGTTTGGCACTCATATGCAAGAATGGAAATATTTGGTTGGGGAATGCGATCTCAGTGCTATTCATTTTAATGTGACAAGATTCGCAAGAGGCTATGCATAGTTCCACCCTGTCCACCACCTGTACAGTGAGTTTCCATTAACAAGTTTAAAATGAATGGAAAAAATTTGAAATTTGCACACAGCTCGAGCCGTGCATATTGAAGATGTATTGATGCGGCCCGACTGTATACCAGTGTATACATAATGCAGTATGGCCTGCAGCAAATCTCTCCATGTAATCTGTGTAGGCCACAACAATTTGGTTCAGGCCAGGTTGATGGGAGGTATGATTCACAGTTGATTTCAAAAAGCGTGCCAGTTTTCATCCTCAAACATGCTTTATCAGAATTAGTTTAGAACATTCTTAAAGGGACACTGAGGAGAGCACTATTAATATTTTTTTTATAGTAAAATCCGATACTTCGGCATGCCATGGTTTTGTTGCCACTTGGCCGGCAGCGAAAGATGCATTTATTTCTAAGAAATTTGGATTCGAAGTTGAAAAAGTTTTTCCCGCCGCTCTGATTCAAACTTGGAGTTCTCCTATGACGACACAGGACTAAGTGACGTGAAACATGGCGTGCACATGACGTACCACAGACTCCGTGATTTCTGGCGGCCAGCAGTGCGGCCTAGCAGCAGCCAAAAAGAAAGCTACCGCCGGCCGCACGTTGAAGGCATCTATCGGCTATTGCGGCCGTCGCTACAGTCGCTTCGATTACGTTTGCACTGGCGTTTTGCCAGCATTACAATGGATCTCGTTCTCGGAGTCGTCAACGAAGTTCTCGCAAATAGACACCTTTAGCATACCGTGTACCTTGTTACCAATAGCGGAATTCCGGGAGCCCGCCTACCGCCGGAAAACAGGCGCTGATTGGTCCCGATGCTTCAGGAGCGCGCGTAGCTGCCGGGCACGTGGCGCCATCTGGTGACGTCAAGGACATTTGCGCATGCATTGGCTGCGCCTCAGGGATTTGTGGCTTCTCGGGTCCTAGAGATGACGTCATCACGCTTGTACTTGCGAGTTTGGCCTGTGGCGGCGATACCTGTATTTTGGTTCTTGCTCTTTTCTATGTTACAAGAGCTTTGTTGTCAGCATGAGTGGCGTTTTTGTAATCAGGAGCTGGTATTCTGTCGATACAAGGCAACTTCAATTTCTCCTCAGTGTCCCTTTAAACACTACTTAAAGATTCAGTGATATAAGACGTTTTCCTGGATGCCCGAAAAACTGAAGCTGTACTCAAAATGCAGCTTTCAATACAACACTTTTAGAAATGCCCCTTGCATACTCGCCAGCTAGCAAGGGATGAATACAACGTACCTCCTCTTCTTCCTGTGTGGGGAGTGTTGGCTCCGAAGAGCAGGGGCTAGCCAAGAACGTCATGCGCCTGTAGTGAGCCCACGTGGGCTGAGGTATGTCATCCGGGCTTGCGCCGGAGCAGGCTTCTATCCTGCGCCTCTCACGCCTGAACTGCGCTCGCAAGTTCTCAAACCGCGAGCGCACCTGGGCAACTGAAAAGTAATGTCAGAAAAGGAACAATGGATACAGTGTGGCAGTCAAACAAAGTTGGCGGCTGCTGTTTGACTTCTCATACGGACGGCACCTCGTGACACAGTTAATGAAATTCACGGTCGGCAAGTCACGACGCCACAGCAACCAGTGCTCAAATTATGGGATGTGGCTGAAGGATAAGAACACAGCATCAGACATAGTCTCCGAGTGTCCGCGCGACATATGTTTTAGTACGTACCAGTGAATCGGCCTCCCAGTGCCTCGCATACCTCCGCGTATGCAATTTCTTTCAGGTCGCGGAGGTGATAATGAGAGTCTTTCACATCCCGTAACGGGTGACGCTCTTCAACTAGAGAGATTAGCTCCGCCTCCACTTGCGTCGAAAATGTTGTTGCAGACATTCCGCCGTGCGAAGTGTCGATTCAAACATAGAGCTACTGTGATTTAAACGATCAGCGCACGCATTTTCCAGCCCTACGAAGGGTTAAAGCAATATTGACGCAATGTCAGTACAGCTGTCATAATAATTTAAAGGTGTTGTGGGCGCCGAAAGGT
Organism: Amblyomma mixtum; assembly: GCF_055824585.1. NCBI lineage: Eukaryota > Metazoa > Arthropoda > Arachnida > Ixodida > Ixodidae > Amblyomma > Amblyomma mixtum. The sequence goes on from NC_143018.1 coordinate 107,983,680, forward strand.
ATTCAAAATTTATTCTCCGCAGTCTGGGTATGGAAATGGGACCTTGTTTCGAGTATGTTTTTGCTTGATGGCCGATCTCACAAAGACCTGGTCGGCAGACTGGTTTTGTCCCCATCGCCGGTCTCGAGCCATGTCACACTGCGAAGACGCCTGGTAGTCGGTCGCGCTAGTGTCGTAGTCGGCCTAGTTTGACAACTCAGTATGCCACAGACACTGCGTGTCGACTGGGTTGGCCGATTTTCAGTGTCTTCGTCGGGTTGGCATCAGCGGTGTATCGTGCTAGTGTGACAGGCCCTTTATGCAGTGCACCCACAGGAGTCCTACGAACTCCTAGACAACACCACGGACTTAGAGGCTGGATGAGGTCTCATCGTCTAGCTCAGTGTGCTAGCCCATGACAGATCAAAGAGGCTTGACATTAGTTTTTTCTCTTCAACACCAGGGAGTAGGAGAAGTCAGCAAAAAGGCTTCGCTCTGCCTTTCTGGCATGCATCTTGCCTGGCAAGGGCAACTTACAAATGATAGCATGCATGAAAACCAACAGTCACAGCTACGCACAGAGAGAACAAGCTTTCTCAAAAAAAAAAAAAAAAAATGGACAAAAGCCAGATAGACCAACACGTACAAAACCAAGATAGAATAACACGTCTAGCTCATCAGCAAACCTGAGTTCAACATGAACACTGCATACCATACAGGCAGCTGATAGCGAGGAGGGCGGTACACTATACAGTTGTGGTCAACTTTCTGGGGCACTGCAGTAGAAGCTATGAGCACGAGACCAGGACATGCCACAAGGGTGGTGGCTTCACAGGAGCTATCCACAAAGGTCTACCATTGTGAGCTTGTTGCTTTCATCTGTGTAAGCCCAGACAGCTGTTCGCAACACGAGAAGCAATCGTGCATGTAATTCCAGGGACCCTGCCTCTGTGTTCAAATAATAGTGCACATTTAAGAAAGTGTGGAGTCATAATGCAATGGTGGTCATGGCTATACAGCTAAACCTGGACACAACGGAACTGAGAAATATCCGTGAATTTTCGGTTCACACAAAACGAAAGGACAACATGGTACAGTTCACGAACGGTAAACACATAACGGAAACCAAATTAAGAAATAAATGGTTTATGGTTTATGGGGGTTTAACGTCCAAAGCGACTCAGGTTATGAGGGACGCCGTAGTGAAGGGCTCGGGAAATTTTGACCACCTGGGGTTCTTCAACGTGCACTGTCATTGCACAGTACACGGGCCTCTAGAATTTCGCCTCCATCGAAATTCGGCCTCCGCGGCCGGGATCAAACCCGTGTCTTTCGGGTCAGCAGCCGAGCGCCGTAACCACTGAGCCACCGCGGTGGGCCAAGAAATAAATGTACGTGAAATCGCTTTGAAAATGTTGACAGTAAAACTCCTGTTACTCGAGATCATAACTGCCAAGAAACGTTTCGTGACTCAGCTGAGAATGCAGCAGCAGCTGTCGCTAACTTCACTGCAGTTCACACAACACCGCAATAAGTAGGGTGGGCAGAATTGGGGAGTTAGAGGAACCACAAGTGGACTTGAGAAGAGCGCGCAGAGTCGCACTACCGCCGCTAGACCGGTCCTGCAGGCACCTGCCTCTCCCCGCATGTACCTGCTTTTGGAAATGGACTCGCTGCTTTCCACTGCAAGTGCTCTCCGCCATCCCCGCTCCCAACAGCTATCGGCACCAAAATCGCACAACCAACCGAGTGGCGGGGATGGGTAGCGACTGCTCCTCCAGTGTCTTTTTTGCTACATTCTATTGTTTTTTGCTGTTTTTAGCATCAACTGTAGCAGCGACATAAGATTTGATGATACAAAAGCAGAGACTACAGCGTAGGCAGTGATGCCGCTACAGCACGGAATGCGCTTTGTTAAAGAGGCTCTCAATAAAGTTGCACTATTCCTGGGATGTTCAAAAATGCCATTTCAAAAATATCCTCCAGGATGAATTTTTTTTAATGCGTCTATTGGAGCCCGAGTTATCTGTAGTCAAAATTTGAACTTGAGCATTTTCACACCTTTCCGTCTCCTCTCATCACTTTTTGCACACTGAAAGGTCAGCACTCCTCCGCCGACCCCACTGGCTACACGCGTGGAAATTCTCCAGAGGCGGACCTTCCTGACCTGACAGAGTGACGCGGCTGAATGGCCACAGACATAGCAGCTGCGTGACACCTGAAAGAGCCTAACTGGCAGCTATGTCTTAACCGACATAAGCAGCAGTGTAGAGTGGAGGAAGATTCGACTATGAAAAAGTTGCAGAAAGAACTTGTCAACTTTTGTGAAAGATTGTGTGTTCTCTGGTGCATGTAGAGATGTACTATTTGGTTTAGGTATTCACAACAGCACAATGTAGTGATTGAGTGATTTTATGTACTCTACTTAGAAGGTGTTTCATGGGCTCTAAAAGTGCAGTTGCTGAAGGCAATCATAGACAATCGTGTCATATCAGTTGGTGTTCTATCGTCATGAAAGTTTCAAGCGGTTCTTCGGCTAAATTTCAAGTAACGCAGCACTTGCTAATAGACAGTTGGAGTAGCGAGTATGTTATATGAAGGTCAATTGCAACAAAATCCATTACACGACACAGCACACGCAGATGGATACCATGGGCACATGGGCACAGGACGAGTAGCTGGATACCAGGCGAGCTTCAATGGCCTGGTTAAGTCACACCACACAGTGAACGGCCTGCCTTCCTTCCCGCCCTGGTACACACCCGTAAATTTCCCTCGAAATGCCGAGGCTATTTGTCCAAACGCGACTCCCTTCAACTCCTGGTTGTAGTGCTCTGCATGATTTCTCTCCCATAAGAGGGGCCGTTTCTTGACCTGGTCAATGAGGTAGGCTTCTTCTTGTATGGTGAATGCAGCCCTCTGCATCGGGGCAAACAGACACAAATTAAGGTAGTTACCCCAAGTGGAACCATTTTTTCAAGTCGGCACACTTACTGATTTATTTGTCCAAAAATGCATGCTGTCAAATGTGCCGCAGTGGGTGACAAGGAAATGTCACATAACCCATTTTTTATGAACGCGCAGAGGAACCATTTAGTACAAGCTCCAATGCCATGAAGAGCACAAAAGTATGAACATTCAGAACCTGCCTATAAAGTCAGTGGCTTCGTTTCATGCAGGTGCAGTGAAATGTGTTTGTAAGCTTCAAGTAAACATGGGCATATACATGTTTTATGGCACAACAAAAAAACGGTTCTTATTTTTGCACAATCTCTTTTTTGAAGTGTTGTTAAAGGGACACTACGAACAAATCCAACCAATAATTGCTCTTAGCAAACATCGATTCTCCGGCTCCTCCTGGGTACACTGACATTTGTTCAGCAGCAAAAAACCCAATTATGGGTGAGAAAATTTAATTTAAAGAAGGGTGAAGGTTAGAGCTAGTAATTCACATGAAGATAATTCACATATGCTATAGAACCTCATGTGAATATAAATATTTTCCTGTCATTAAAGTTAAACTCATTACATCCATGCCGAGAAGGACTGATTGCCATTATTTTGATGGGAATGGCAGAGTAGAACAGCCTCTGGGATGCTGTTCTACTCTGTGTTCTATGCTGTTCTAGAAATTCGGTGCCAAGGGATGCAGTTCACTTGCAAAATCGACCAGTGATGGCGACACCTGTGTTCTGTTTATATTGGTCTTTCCTAGCTTATAAAAGCCCCATTTTTGGTGAGAGGGGTCTCTCCGTCAATAGGATGGCATAGGCTATCGATACAGGCTAACTGGAGCAGTGATGAAGCAGCGAAGTGGCAAGAAACGGTGAGCACCAAAGTGGGGGCGGGGCAGAGATTGCCGTGTGACATGTGCACCACGGGGTGACGCGATTTCATTTCACTGATGTCGTCGTTTGCTCTCCGCAGGCACGCAATTTTTCGATCGCACGAAAAATGGCCCAAGTTTGTTCAGCCCCAGCGGCAAAGTTATTCGCATTTGCGAAACTCTAAAAAAACTGGTATGGATATTACTAAAAGCATTCTTCAAACTCGAAATGCCTAAAAATTGCAGAAAGTCTTCTGCAAAACATACGGTATTTTGAGCCCTTTGCAACAATCCACGCAGAACCATTTCAAGCCAGGCATGCAAAATGAACGCAGAAAACTGTTTCCAAGACTGATATCTCAGCATTTCCTGTAAGCACCAGCATGGCTCTGGAACATATGTGCATTCGATCCCTTGAGCTTAAAGTAAGCTGCATTTGTCTACATAATGACTTCTCCCTAGTGAAATGACTCATAAGTAGTACTACAATTGACATCCTGAAAACAGTGTAGTCATGATCAGGAGATATCAGGACCCAACAGCCTTTCTTGCACAATTTGTCCGCTGTGAACATGTGCCCTGTCAGTGCACACAGCCTTTCTAGCACAATCTGTCCACTGTAAACATGTCCCCTGTCAGTGCACACAGCCTTTCTAGCACAATCTGCCCACTGTAAACATGTCACCTGTCAGTGCACATAGCCTTTCTAGCACAATCTGTCCACTCTAAACATGTGCCCTGTTACTGCACATAGCCCTTCTAGCACAATCTGTCCACTGTAAACATGTGCCCTGTCAGTGCACATAGCCATTTTAGCACTATTTGTCCACTGTAAACATGTGTCCTGTCAGTGCACATAGCCTTTCAGCACTATCTGTCCACCGTAAACATGTGCCCTGTCAGTGCACATAGCCTTCCTAGCACAATTTGTCCACAGTAAACATGCGCCGTGTCAGTGGAGATTGTCTTTTCAGATAGCGAGAACATGTCTGAGGCTAAACAGTCGTGCGTTCTCACCGGCAGTTTCTGGCTGTCGTCTTCGATGCTCGGTACCGCATCAGTCCCAGGCTCACCCGAAAGCAGTGGCGTGACCGCAACTGCAGATGCCACGCCACTAGCATCGCCGTTGGCAGCTTTCGGGTAGATCGTAGGCACGGCGCCCGGTCTGAGGCGCCTCTGGTAAACTATGGTGCCGTAGCGCTCCTCCATCTTCATCGGACGGATGCTGCCCGCCGCGAAGTGTAGCGAGCACACGTAGGTGGGCTCGCGGTTCGACGGTGTCCAGTCGTGCATGCCGCGACCGGGGCTGCGCCGCACGAAGTCGATCCACGCCTGGTACTCGCGCATTTTGGCTGGTGGCAGTGGGTGCAACACAACGTTCGCTGCCGATTTGAGGCCACACACGACGCAGCGGGACCGCCGCGAATTCCCCGGGCCTTCGTTGTCTGGGTTCATGTCCGCCGTACGCACAGCTGCGCCGACGCAGCCCTCAACGTTCAAAGTTCGGATCCGCATAAAGTGGGTCCCACACAAGGCCACAGTGGCATTTTAAACGTCGCACCATGCCTCAACACCTTTAGAACCAACAACTGATAATCGAGATACCCCTACCACGCCCGCTTGATGGAACGCGCGCTTTGCATCAAGCGCTTTGCATCAAGCGGCCGTGCCCCTACAAACAGCCTCGGACGGGTGGATGGATGATAATGGATTTACCCTTTATATCTGGCAGCAGCTTGCGCTACCTAGCATATACTTCCCCCAATCTTAAATGATTCTATGCGAAGCATATTGCTAGAGCTACCACTCACGCTACAGTGTACTCACGCCGTCGCCGTGGGACCCCCACGTGACACCGTGACGTCACACCACGTGACATCGGATGAGAGAGCCGGCCATGGAGCCGGCCTCCACCTCGCGCCGTCGCCGTGGGACCCCTAGCCGTCACACCCGCGCAATCCCGCGCATTTCGAACGCGCGTTCACACTCGGTGTAGGTGAAACGCTCGCCCCACCGGGCAGGCAGACGCGGCTTCCGTGGCAATCCAGGCGCTCACCCAACGCGCGTCTCGGGGTTAGTCGGCGTTCAGCTGTAGCCATGCTAGAGTGTACTAGAATAGGTTGAGTGGCCCGACCACAGCCGCGTCCGTGAGGCGCGGCGCGCGGAAAGGACAGAGGGCGCTGCGAGCGACCTGGCTTGGTCGGCTTGCTGTCGCCTGCTTGCGGAGTTGCGGATCGCCGCACGTTTTGGTGGTACTCCGGCGGCTGGTTACGCTGTTCATTCAGTACGGACACAGATTTGCATCAGCATCCTTTAAATAACAGACTGTTTGTGCGCGAAGACAATTTAAGTGCCTCCCAATTGTAACGAAATACTGCCGAGAGAATTGCTTGCTCGGAGCGTCTGCTGCTGGGACGGATTACGCGCTGCGCAATCGCGGCTCTGAACTTGTTTCGACCGCGGCGATCACCTAGACAAGTCTGAATCGATGCCGGCGTCATGTTGCGAATGCAAGTTTTTATTTGCTTTGTGTAAGCTGTGGAAACTCAAGCAAGAACAAGCGTTCCGTCGAACCTAGCAGCCGACACGACGGCCGCATTAACAGTTTCGGCACACTGTATGGCCAGTTTCTCCCTCAGTACATCTTCTTCCATAGTGGCATTCTTAGATCTCATTCTTTCAATTTGCCCCTTTAGGCTGAACACCTTCTTGGACAGCCGCCGGTGCTTTTGTAAAGTGGACCTTAGCTTCTGCGCAGCGGTCTTGGTCTTTCTGACACGTTGATTCTTCAGCCAGGAGGTTCTTGTAAGAAGAGCTTTTCGCAGGTAGCGACAGGACATGCAGGGCATTCCTAGAAAGAATGTGCAGTCACAATCTTGTTAGTCAACAAATATGCTGCAAGCAAGGAATAGGTAATGAAATGACTGAACCAGTGCTTCTATCCCTGGGCAGTAAAGGCACTGTAAAAGAATGATTCGAGCTCTTTGACAGCAGAGAATGTTTGCAGCTTTTAGATTTTTAGCCTGTAGCGAGCCCCCTGTATAGCATTACATGAAAATAATGCCCAAATCCATGCAACTGACAATAAAGATGATGAAGCAATATTTACCCTCTGTTGTTGTTGTCACCATGCACTTTTTGCTGTATAAACTTCCCTACTTGACATCTGTTTTTTGCAGGATTGATTTTGTAAGATCCTCTGTCAAAATTGTTGACGCACAAATGGCACGAGAACATGTAATTAAACTTGAGGCATGAAGGAGGGCTTCTTCTGCTTCAAGCACAGTTCTTACAGTTCCTTCGGAAACCTGTTTCCCTCCGAGAAATGCCTTGAAGGACACATCCTTCTTTTTACTGACGCTGAAAAGAACCACTCTGTCCGAGCGCACTGTTCCAGTGCACGCCTCCAGGTGTGTGAGCGCATATACGGTGCCTTCGAAGTTTTCGAAACGGTGTAATGACCACTTGGCTGACGGAGTCTTAAGATGATTCAAATTATCCTCATCAATGCTTGGCGAGCCGCAAACGTTGCTTTCTAGTTCATCTTGTAAAGCTGTTGTCGAGCATGGGCTCTCTTCCCTCCTTTTTTTTCGCCTTGCACCCTGCAGCTTTGAAGACGCTTCCCTTTTCCGAGGCGCACGTTCGACCGGGACCGCCTTGCTTAGGTATTTAGGGGCATTTGGCAGTATTGTAGGCACTGCATCACTTGCGAGCGCCGGTACTCCACACTTCTTTCCCGCCCACAATGTGCACGTACTCACGGAGAATATAGCGGTCCTCGAAATGCAGTTCACATACAGCACATTTGCTATCCAACGGTTTGTCGGCGCGATGTAGATTCTTTTCCCACAGCTTCTTACGGGCTTCGTCCTTTGGCACGCTGAACAAGGAGAGTTTCCGAGTGGCTTCCACACCAGCGTAACCGGTGCGACAGCCAGGCGCGTAGCAGTGCCGATGGCGGTCCTTCGGCATATTAAACACCTCACAATCTCAGCCACGCTCAGTGAATCTCAGGCAATCTCAGTGAAGAATTTCATTGCAAAACACAACAAACAACGCTTCGCACTCACACCACCATCAGTACATCTCTCCGATTGGGACCCGGCGCGGCCGGCGCTTCCCAATCCACCTCGACCGCAGCGCCCCCGCATAGCTTTCCGCGCGCGGAGCGTCATTCGAAAGCATGCGCGTCGGCGCGGGTCGCGGCACTCAACCTATTCTAGTACACTCTAGCCATGCCGTTGTCTTCCCCCACGACGAAGGCTTCTAGTGGTTGTATTAAAATGACCAAGTATTCAACCAAGGAAAGCCATGTATTACCAACCCTAGCCACTAATATGCTTCGCATTCCCCAGGCTTAGCCAAGCTGAGCCTCAGCAATTTTTTCTTTTCCCTTTCAATTTCGCTCTTACAATGTCAAGTTTGGATATCTTTTTCCTCTCCAAATTCACCCCTGCTTTGCCGATTTCCTCCACTACTCTTCCAACCTCCCGTTGTCAATGTCACGCCTTTCCCATCCACTCGCCCGTTCTCCCCAGCAAATCCCAGCACTATCTCTGTGTCTGTTCCTAAAGCCCCTTTTTTTAGAAAAGCTCATAAAAGGACTTTAGCTGTTCCATCTGGCAGGGCTGGGCTAGTGTTTGGCTAGAGTGTACTAGAAGCTGGGCGGAGTTCTGCGCACAGGGCTGCCGCTGGAAACATTCAGCTGAAAGTAGCCAAAAGTAGCCATTCCATTCAATCTTAGCGCCAAATTTGTAGCCAAATATAATAGAAGCGATATTAGAAATATGAGTTATCAAAGAACAATAACATTTTAAATAAATGCAAGGAACGGAGAGAGAGACGCCCCAGGGTCTCCGCACGACCCCACTGCACTCAAGTGTTTATGTTCCTGAGGTCCATAACACTGGCAGCACGGCCGGTGGCGATGGTCTGCACGGCCGGGTCCTCCGAGCGCAGCAGGGTCTCCCAGTCCTCCCAGGTCTTGAGGTTCTCTAGGTCCCGCGGGGGAGGGTCCGCCGGGCAGAGGGAAAGGATGTGGAGGGAAGAAGCGAAGGGTTCTGGGCATAGGGCACATGCGGGAGTGGGAAAGGATGAATGATAGTGGGCTAGGTTAAGGGGTGAGGGGAGAGTGTGTGTCTGTAGTCTGCGCCAGAGTGTTGCGTGTTTGTTTCTAGGGAGGGGTGGGGCGGGGGGTAGAGCTGGCGTGAGGCTCTGTATGCCTGGGTCAGCTCACTGAATGTGATTTGAAGGAACAAACAGCGCGACGAAACACGGACACACGTAGAAAAGACACACACACGAGCGCTCGTGTGTGTGTCTTTTCTACGTGTGTCCGTGTTTCGTCGCGCTGTTTGTTCCTTCAAATGCATTACCAACTAGCCCGGAACCTTGCTCTTCTCACTGAATGTGTGCATGCGCTCCTTCGTGAATCCCCGATCCGAGGCCACCTGAGCCCGGTTTAAAGAACCTCGGGCTAAAAGGTTGGCAGCCTCGTTTCCGGGATTCCCGGAGTGCGCAGGCACCCGTATCAGCTCCACATGGCTAGGCGGGGGTGCATCGGGCGAGTCCAGTATGTCAAAAGCAGGGACATGAACTCGGCCTCGAGCAAAATTTAGAATCGCAGTTTTAGAGTAACTTAAATTATACCGGGCTTCCGTGCGAGTGATAGCAAGTGCAATGGTGGCTTCATCTGCAGCCATTGGGGACGTGTCTGGAGGGAAAGGTAGTGTGAGGTGTATGGATGAAGAGTCCACCACAGCTGCTGTCGCTTCATCACCCGTGCAGGCAGCGTCCACCCATACGGCGTCCGGCTCGGGGCCGTACCTCGATGGAGTGCCTTCGCACGGGCTCTGCGGCGCTGCTCATGGTGAGACGGGTGCATATTCCTCGGGAGCGGCCTAATGAGAAGCTCCTGGTGAAGGGGTCGTGGGATGGCGAGGAGGGTTGAGTCGTTGGCCGGTATTCTGATGCCGAGGGAGTCCAGGATATATCGACCTGTGGAAGTTTGTGTGAGCCTGATGTATTGGACCTGTCGGTGAGCCTAAAGAGCACAAAATTTAGCCCTTTTTTTTGGTCTTCAAGGCACAGGTACGTTGCGAATAGTTGAATTAATAAATGCTCTGTGTGGGTGATCTTACGAGATTAATTTTGTCACGCTCTTGCGAGCAACCCAGTAGGACATTGAGGCTGTTTTAGTCTTGAAACCGTGATGATAGAACTTGATTCGTGCATACACAGTAAAGCAGTCAAGCTTCATTTTGTTGCGCACCTTTTTTTAACCAAGTTATCAGAGGAGAATGCTCTCAGCATGAGAGTTAGAAGCTTAAAGTGACAAAACGTTGTGATTTATTGCGAACGGTGTGGAAAACGCCATTCGCTGAAAGTGTCTGTACGATCCGGCTACTGCGTGCCATAAACACGAACATGATGTGTGATCGAGTTCACGCTTATTGCGTGATCAGGTTCACGCTTACTGTTTGTGCCGCATTTCTGACTCCAGCTGGATGGAGGAACATCTACAAAAAATGCCGCGGCAGCTTCACGGCTTTTCGTGGTTTCTTTGTCATCAGTATTGACGGCATGCAGCTTCAGAAGTGCGGTGCAGGAGTTGTATCGCCATTTGCCTCAAGAACTGGAAGCAGCACTTGATCACGGCTCGTAGTGAAATCTTTTCCCTGGATCCGAGATGTCACCTTCTTGAGCATCGCGAAATGCGCGCATGTAAGTTGCATAGCTACCCTAGCCGTGCGTGCCTCGATGCGGACCGACCCTGCCGGCGAGTATGCTGCGACTTAAAACAAGGCTATAAATGCGCCAAAATAAAAGTTCAAAGTAGCCAGGAGGTATCCAAGGAGCCAACCTAAAATTTTCGTCGCCAGACAGGTTTCAAAAGTAGCCAATTTGGCGCAAAGTAGCCACCAACGGCAACCCTGTCTGCGCACCTTAGAACCAAGTGTCCTATGGTCTGCGTTTCCGTTTAACAAGGAGAGCACAAAATATCCACTTCTCCAAATTTAGACCTATACGTTTTTGTTCCAGAGTCCCTGTCCTAGCCTCAAAAAGTAATGAACTGCCCCGCAAATTATCAAATAGCCGCTCTTTTTTGATGTCCTGTTTTCGTGTCCTATATATATATATACCTAGCGCCGATTTTTCCTGCATTCTTTCTTTCCACATCATCCTTTCTGTCTCCTTTACCTCCGCTTTCACGCTAGTATCTTGCTGCGCCCGATGGAGACGGAATTCTAGAGGCCCGTGTACTGTGCGATGTCAGTGCACGTTAAAGAACCCCAGGCGGTCGAAATTTTAGGAGCTCTTCACTATGGCGTCCCTCATAGCCTAAGTCGCTTTGGGACGTTAAACGGTAATAAACCAAACCATCCGGGCCCTCACCTGTAAATACTTCGTTATTCGCTATCGGGTTCCATTTGCCCATTTTGTGTTAATACTTTTCATGTATAGATACTTGTACACCATTTTTACCCACCAATTGTTTCCTCCATTTGGGTTAGTCTCTGATCATATTTCAGTTTGCTGATTGCCTCCCGAACCTCGAATGACGCTCAGCCCATATCACCCTGGACTCCCTCATTCGGAGTGTTCCCCAAGGCTAGCCCTCCTACACTTGCTTGACTTCTAGACTTGTATGTAACTCTGATTTCATGCACAGGACTGCATTTCCAAATGTGAGGCCCGGTGCCATGATTCCCTCCCATACCCCTCTAAACGCCGCATACCTATTACAGTTCCAGAGTGCTCTATATGCTTCATAATGCCTGGATTCCTTTTTCCTTTATCCCTCAGAATCCTCTCGTGCTCTTCCAGATATTTTGAAGCGAAAAGCTTCACTACGCGGGTCACAGCCGAGCTTCGCGAGCCGAACTGGTGATTTATGCGCGTGCGCGAAACCGAGTGACGTCACGCGCCGCGCCGGTGGTCGCTCCTCGCCGCTGCCGCAGCCGTCGCCTGACCTTTCGGTGCAGCCGCGCGCTACTGCGCATGTGCATCGCCTCCTCGCTGTCGCTTCAACTGCGCTGCGCCTTCTCGCCAACCGTTTGACCTTTCGTTGCAGCCGCGTTACCCGCGTCGCAGCCGGCAACATCTCCGCATACCTGCGGGCAGTTTTAACCGCGCCGATTTCCGTCTCCGTACAGCCAGTGTGTGTGTGAGAGAGAGAGACTCTTTAATGAAATAGAGAATTTAGCCGGCGTTTAAAAATCGCTGGCATGCTACTATGCGTAGGGAGGTGAATTTGGGAGATAAAGACAGAAGGAGAGCAGTGTGGAAGAGGTAAAAAAAAAACGAAGATGAAATGCGGCCATGAAATGGGTACTAAGGATGCAATGGCGAGTATTAATGTAACCTATGGAATGATGGAGTGCTTAGTCCGACAAATGGGCTGACGAAGTTCACTGCATGAAGAATGCATGAAGGTAACGTGCAAGTGAATTTAAGGCTTATGGAGATGTCCAATGTCTTTTAAATATGTAAATAGAAAGTTCATTGCAAGTCTCTGTTGCCTGAAGCAGGCTAAGGGACCTAAAACTCTGTCCGTTGTTAGGGGCACTGGGCAGAGCCCAGTGTGTGGACGGCCGTCAAACCAAGCATAACTGAAGCTTTTCGCTTGTTTATCCAGGCTTAACCAGAGCCAAGCCACTGCCTATTTTTTTTTAACGCGACAGCAGGCCGTCGGCGGCGTTGGCCGTGAGCGAAAAATCCCAGATCCATTAATTAATAAATAAAACCGAGTAGGAAATTGGTCTAGTTGGGGAATCGAACCAGGGCGCCCGGAGTGCGAGGCGAGCACGCTAACCTCTCTGCCACGCCAGCTCGATGGTTTGGAATGAACACAGTCGCGTCTGGTGAATACGGATGTTGTCTTAGAAGGGTGCTTTAGAGACGTGTACCACGGCCGCTCGATGCAAAGCGCACACCTCGCTTCGCACTTTGCATCAAGCGGCCGTGCATGTACTGTGGTGTCCATTCCTTTCCTTAGAACCAATTTTCATTTCATTTTCCTTAACCTTATGGCGCTCTTCGGCTGTCCACCGAGATATGAGAGACAGGCATCCTTTCCTTAAAACGAATTTTCATTTCATTTTCCTTCCCTTACGGCGCGGTTCGGGTGTACACGGAGATATGCGAGACAGGCTTCATTTCTTTTGGGCAAGCGAACCAGCGATGGTTGCATTTTATGTAGCGTGCATTATTCATACAATGCCTTCAGCATTCCTTTCTACGGACACTGAATCAGTTTTATGTCACCTAGGTATTACGCATTACAGAAAGCCTCCGGCAACAATTTTAAGGCCTTTGTCAAAAGTTGTGGGGTAATCGGTTGGTTTATGGGGTTTAACGTCCCAAAGCGACTCAGGCTATGAGGGACGCCATAGTGAAGGGCTCCGGAAATTTTGACCACCTGGGGTTCTTTAACGTGCACTGACATCGCACAGCACACGGGCCTCTAGAATTTCTCCTCCAAAGAAATTCAGCCGGTGGTGGTGGTGAAAACATTTATTAATCATAGAGAGAGGTGTTGGGGGTCGTGACCTGAAGGGTCACGCCCTTACAACCACTAGGTGGGATGCCTAGTCAGGCACACCATTGGCGTTTGCCGCAGCCCGGGCGCGCTGCGTTAAGGCCCTTTGGGCCTCGAGGGTGCAGCAACCGGACAGGGTCGCCTCCCAGTCCTCTCGGGTGGGGTTCGGGATAGGGGGTAGGGATGGGTTCTGCTGGCAGGCCCACACCATGTGGTAGGTGTCAGACACCTCCCCACAGTGTGAGCACCGCCCGTCGAATTTAGGATCGAAATGCTTTAGAATTGCCGGGCACAACATCGTGTTGGTGAGCAGGCGCAGGAGTACCCGCTCGTTGACCTTCCCCAGCCCTTTGCATGGGGTGGGATACACTCGTCTCACAAAAACAGGGTCGGGTCGCCGCCTTTTAGCCCGACTACACATCCAGCACACTCAATTCACAGAGGAGAGATGCCGCCTTCCCGTACACTGGAGACGCGCCCTCCACGTGCGGCCTCTCCCCACCAATATGTCCAAAGAGGATCACAATGGCAGGCGCCTGGCGCGGGCGGAAGCCTTGGACCGCCATTTTCGGAGCAAACCAGGAGTCTTCTACGTGGACGCGTCCGGCCCGGACTCTAGGGGATGGTACACGGCCGCGGTCGTCCACGAGGGTAAAACAGTAGACGCCCTTACTTTCAAGGCCCTTCACGCAGAAGAGGTCGCCATCGCTTTGGCAGCCTCTGACACCTCCTCCAAATACATAATCACCGACTCACGAGGGGCTTGTCGAAACGTCACGCAAGGGTGCGTTACTCCCCTAGCTTATCGTATTTACCAAAATTGTAGCCGAGACTCGGATCCCGCGCACCGATCTATCGTTTGGGCTCCAGGTCACCAAGGCGTCCACGGAAATGAGGCAGCCGACGCCGCCGCCCGCGCGCTCTCTCTCCGGGCATTTCCCACGGGACCCGACGCCGACCAGGACTTCCATTTCACTCCGATTTACACTTTTAAGGAAATATGCGATTATTACAAATCCACGCACCAAACTCTTCCCACCCCATGCAAAGGGCTGGGGAAGGTCAACGAGCGGGTACTCCTGTGCCCTACCTCCACCTGCGGAAACAGGAGGAGGATTCCCTCGAGGTCATCCTCCGCAAAATCATGAAACGAGCGCTGGACCTCCCAGTTTCTACCTCTACCAGCCGCCTTATGGCACTGGGGATGGTGAACACTTTTAGGGAGCTTCGGGAGGCCCACCTCAACAACCAATTCAGCCACCGCGGCCGGGTTCGAACCCGCGTCTTTTGGGACAGCAGCCGAGCACCATAACCACTGAGCCACCGCGGCGGCTGTGGGGTGATCAAAAAAATTAAGCAACTAGTAAATAGATAGTAAAGATAGTGATAGCTACTGATAGTGAGTTAGTGCTAGAGGTAGATAGTAATGGTAGCGATAATGATAGCTGCTGACAGCGATAGCACTATAGAGTATGACAAGGATGATTATGATGGTGATAATAGCGATGAAAATTGTGGGGACGCGCGTTACTCGTCCCCGGTGGTTCGCTTCCCCGCAGTGCACCCTCCTTAGCGTGTTACTTCAACAAACAAGGGAGGGCGCTGGCATCGCAGCGCCACGAGCGCCATGGCGTGTTTACTGCGTGCGCGCGCGGGGGAGAGATGGTCTTCTGCTTGGGGCCGGGGAAGCGCGGTTCGGCACGAGGCTCCACTGTTTGCCGGCAGGCGCGAACCCTCGTGGGGAGGAATTTTCCCTCCGCATTTCGTCCTGTCCGGCCGCGGAGTATCTTCGCCGTAGCGTGGGCGAACATTCGCTTGTAACCGTGCTGGTGAATCAGACGTCCTCGCTTCCTCAGCGTATTTTGTTGCTAGCTGGCATTGTTGTTGTGTTAGCAATAAATGCCTTGTTTGTGTCAGCCAGTGTGTCGTTCCTTTGTTCCCACGGACGGCGTGCGCTCGGTAGCATACGCGACCACGGGGTGGGGTCCGCGCGGTTTTGAACTGGGTCAGCCGCGCTTACGTGGGGAGACCGTATTTATATCTCCCCAATTGTTAAAACCTCTCAAATTGAAAAACAAACAAAAACTAAAAAAATGGAGGGAAATGCAAAAGCCTTTCCCTTTCTCCATGATTGAAACAAACAGCATGCAAACTAGACACATTACATTGTATTTCACAACAACGGGAGTACATGAGAGACCTACCAAAATCAGAAAGCCTCACACATGTAGACATGCACAACAAGATGCGATTTTCCCAGGCAGGACTCACACGAATCTGTTGTCACATAACAGCACTGTGGACTCACAACAAAACAGCCTCATTCTATGGGTAACGCCCAATGTTATTGATGTGTCAGCACCTGTTGAACAGATCATTACACAATATATTCTGCCCATTTGAAAAAAAAAAAACTAAGGCCATCTGCTAGCTAACATAAAACTGTCATGCCTCCAAGCTGTCACGCAACTGGTGAAAACACCCCCTTAGGCACAACCGGTTGCTTTCGAACACTCTATGCAGCATGATATATGTGCAACTTTCTTCTGGCAATGCTGCTTATAAACATCGAGAGCATGGGAACCATGACTATCAAATCCCTGCAGATACCACAATCAAGTTGAGAGAGCCAACAACAAGCAAACAGCAAAAAGCAAAGCTGGCAGTGACACAAGACAGCCTCAAGTGAAACGTGCACTCACAGATCTGAAACACATGCAAAATGCAACCCATCCTTCAAAACAACACTAGTATTTGGCGCATCCCCACAGCAGACTGGGAATGCAGTCAGTGTCGCTTCTCATGCCCAAAGCCTTGGAGGTGGACAGCAGTTCTGAATTGTTATTGGGTCTGGCTTGCAGTTCCACCACCGTCCTTTAGCTTGGTCCCAAAGAAACGTTAATAGGTCACTGCGGTGACCCGCATTGGGAGAATGCAAAAGCATTGATACCTCCTTCACACTCGTCGCCTCTTTTTACTCCTTCAAATTGTAATGTCCACTGCTATTTTCACGTCCTCGCACTGTATGCACGTCTGGGCCTATTTCGACATCTAAAATGACCTTTTGGCCTCTAATTATAATTAATCGACTAATTATTCCAGATCAATCAAATTTGGTGTGCGAAGACATTTTATCATTCTCTGTCATGTGGTTGCTTTTTTTTCCCCGGCAATTTTGACGTCTAGTACTGTTTTCATGCCCTCGCACTATATCGACATCTAAACGGACTATGCAATGAATTAAAAGTCACTTGCAAATGTTTTCAATGCTTAGAAATGATGCTAAGAAGCATTCACACCAAGTATGAGTCTTCAGAACTGAAATTTATTTCGAATTTTTAAAAACCGCGTTTTTTAAAATTCGCGGGCCGATTGGTGTCTTCGCAGTGACCGACTTTGAAATCAAAATCGGGAAAATAGACGTCACTAGTCCCGGGACGTCGGTAGGCCACCACACGTTGTCATTCGCTGGAGCCACGGCAGCCACGACGTCATGGGCACGCTTCCGGTAGCCGTGAAAATCATCTGCTCGAACCGCCGCGCGACCCCCTCGGGCAAGCGTGAGCCAGGGCATTGCCTTTGCGCACATGGTTTCAATTTACCTCTGCCGCCTCTTTCTGTCGGGAGTTCGGGAACCACTCGCAGTGCCTTTGTGGCAGCGACAAGCGAAGAAATCCGACATGCGCCGCGATCCAGGAAGGCGAAGAGAGACTGGAGAGACGCTGCCGACGCTGCTACTGGGGTGCTGGGTGACACTAGATGCGACAACCAGAAGTCTCAAACCGAACGTCAGCGAATGACGTATTCTTGGGTGGGGCCCAGTCCCAGAGCTGTTTTCTTTATTTTTTTTCTTTGTGCTCCACGCGTACGAGTTGAGGGGGGAGAGGAGGAGAGTGATTTTTAATTGTCTCTAACTTCGTTGTTATTGATGCTAGCTCAAAAATTCTTGCGCTGGGGTGACGAGTGATCGAATGCCTCTCTCTCGTCTGCTTTAGGTAATTGAAATTAATTTATTGCATAGTCCCTTTAACTTCACATCGACCAAATTTTGATGTGCATCATCCTCCATTACACAAAATCATTCCTTTTCGCTAAGCTCTCATACGAACGGAGAAATCGCTGCTGACACACTTTGCTGGCACGAAGTGGTCGACATAGCCAAGTAATGCTTCCACATTAATAGCAATGGCTTTGCTGCAAACTTCGCTTTCCGTTCATTGAATGCTCGTCTCCGCTCTCTGCTTAATCATACCATGCGCTGGCATCATGCTGTCATTAGGGAATCGACAGGAGGAACTGAGCTCGGGACAGAAATGCGACAACCTCAGTAACAAAGATCATAGCTTGAAGCCACTCCCAAGCATTGTTTCAGATGAGAGTCACAAAAATTACTAATAATGTGACAGCAGAAAAAAACAGCTGGCAGGGCAAGGAAGCAAAGGCAGTGAGGTGTCATTGCAGTGGTTTCACGAAGCTGAATAGATAATGCGATGTAAAATATTTCTTAAAGGCCAGGCTCACGGAAAAATTATCAACATGGCCTCATGTCCACGTCTGTAATAAGGGAGTAATTACTCATTGGCATCCACCCGAGCGCAGCCATACGGCTACAAAGGAAAGCTATACAGCTTTCTCAGAAACTTCGTAGTTAAAGAAAAATTCGTCCTGGTCCGGGGTTCTAACTCAGGACCACCGCTACACCGGAGAAGTTGCTCTACCAATTGAGCTAACCAGGACAGCAAGCTTATGGTAGGGCGAGAGCGAATTGATCAATAACTCGAAGTGGGAACAGTGTTGGTCAAATGTTTTTTAGGGGAATCCCCCAAGGTGGAGTAGATTTGTAGTAAGGGAGTAATTACTCATTGGCATCCACCCGAGCGCAGCCATACGGCTACAAAGGAAAGCTATACAGCTTTCTCAGAAACTTCATAGTTAAAGAAAAATTCGTCCTCCACCTTAGGGGATTCCCCTAAACATTTGTCCACATCTGTCAGTCAAATTTTTAAAAATCTAAGTCGAAAGGACACACCAGCAGGGAGCATAAAATGGCACCCAGCAAACGAGATGCACACAATTCCATGAGCACTTCTCTTAAAACAGAATAACGGCTTCATGTAGCACAGCCAACGCAACGTGACACATGCGGCGCTTAATACGGATTGCACGTGTGTAGCTATACGGATGCAATCCGTATAGCTGTACGGATTGCATGCGTATAGCTTTCGACAGCTGCTGGTACAGTATTTGGAAAGCGATTCAGCTTTCTTGCACTTGCCCAAGATGGCAGATAAAAGCAGCCAATCTTTAAGCCACACACTGCACTTGTCCCACGCAGCTGAACCCAAAGCGCACCACAGTGGAAGGCGCCACAAGCTCTCTCGTACGAGAGCACACCACAAATGGTGACACTGATGTGACCAAACACATGCCCGTGCTTCTCAGAGGCAGCGTGGAAGCATGTGAATTCGAGTGAAAAGCTCCTGACAGACTTCTCAGTGGTCCCATCCGTTTATGCCACCATCAGTGGTTTGAGTAAGTGTGCCGCTTGTAACGCATCACCTCTTGCCGGACGACTCACAAGCTTACACGTCTATATACAATTGCATTGCACCTCCAACAACTGCTAACTTCGGGACTTTAGTCCACATATAACAAATGAGATGCAACGTAGTTGAAATGCCAGGCCTCGGAGATTGCTGCCCTGATGCGACGACTGCAACCGGCATGGTGTGCGAATACTGCTTAAGGCCCCTGGTCAGAACTCATGGTACATGCGACTGCAGGTTGCCCACGTCACGCTTCTTCACCAGCAGCCGCTTGAGGTGGCGGCAGCGAGTGCTTGAAGAGGCTGCACAGGAGCAAGGCACAAGACCAGGCTTGTAAGCACCAGAAATCAACCCCCATGCAGATTGAGATGTACGAAACAAAAAGAAAAATAAGGAAAGGCCCTCAGTGTAAGTGACATTAAAAAGAACACCGGAAAAAAAAAAAGAGAGCTTCAGCAGTTTTCTTGCATAAGACTGGAAATACCCATGGTTTTTCTACTTCTCACTTTCACTCTTTCTGCCTCAAAGGTGATCTGCCTCAATCAGAACTCTTTTCCCGTCAAGCTGTTCTCTGCATGTTGTCAAGAAATATTGCAACGCTTAACAAGGACGAATGCAATACACACACAAAAGTCCTGCGCTGGGCACAATTTGGCCCGGCTGGAAGTTTGATGATATTGAGAGCGTAAGTACCTCCTCTAAGCTATAAACTTGCCTTCTATACATCAAAAGAACTGAAGCATGTCCAGCAGCAACAATAACCAACATTTTTTCTGGAAAGTATGCTACCTCGCCCTATATAAACTGTCAACACCCTACTCTGTGGCCCTGTTTCCAGCAAATACCCCCAGAAACTCAAATTATACTAGTACAGAAGAACCCCACTGTTCACGAGCAAAAAAAGACGTACCAACTGGGAAACCGCCAAGCACAGGTGAAAAAAAGTGCATATCGTACCTGCCGCTTTTCTGTTTTTTTTTTTTACTTCTAGTATTGCTCGCATGCACGGAATGTCCTCAACACTCAGCAATGGCTCTCCGTCAGCCCGAGCAGCTGTTGGTAAAAGGAAGTCCGCGGCAAGGAAGGCAGATGCACGGAGCGAGCAAATTTTTGCACGCGTGTGTGCTTTCTGCACCGTTTTCGCGGCGGCTGTTTTGATCCCGCTCAATCCCAGTTTATCGGAACCTAACAACGCACTTTTAAGCTTCCGAAGACAAGGAAAACGCGGACGACAGACACAAAAGCCTCGCAGCCAACCTGTGCAACTGCACCTCACGCAACTCTATCCACATGGCGCTGCTGTGGCATAGTTTCGTTTTTGCACTTAATGGAGCTGCAACATGATTCACCCTGTTGTAAGTGTGCTTGCCGTTGGCGTGGGTGCAACACGCCGGAAGTCGCTGAACACGGTGGTGGTTAAGTGCCAGTGGAGCCTAAAGTTCCGTTCTCGGGACTGTCGCAGCTTAGCACGCGCTAAACGTAGGCCGTAAAAACACCAGCATGGGACGAACCACTATTGCAAAGTGACTTCCGTAACGTAGCATGCGGAAATAATGCTACAGTTGTGACATAACCGCAGAGTCTGTATTACATGGGTTTCCATAGAAGCTTGGACAGGAATGGCTCACAAAAACATAGCACCCAGGAATATAATAGCAGGGTTCTATTGTATGGACCCCCGTCGCACACTGAAGCCTCCCAGTAAACGAACAGGTCAACAACACAGCCTGACGACTAACTATCCGGGCAGGACCAGGTGAGTTCGAAAACCATGAGACCAGATCAGTGAGGGACCATCTATCCACCTTTAATGAAATAACGATTTTATATTGAACAAGCAGAAGGGAATACCGCCCTCCCAGCCCCATGGTCATGCAAGAGCAAGCAATCACTCTCAGGCATCTCCAAGCACACACATTCCCAAGCCCCGCAATACTATTAGCTAAAATTCACCCAGAGATATACTCTGCAGAATGCAAAAGCAGTGGAGAGTATGCAAACCTCAACCACATCATGTGGGCCTGCAGTTCTCAAGAACCCTTTCAGCCGAATAACCCCAGAGGAGCACTGGAAGACCGCAACAAAGGTTGCTCACAGACAGAGCTGACCAGGTCGCTAAGATCAAAGAGGCCACCAAGCGACAGTAGCCTGCATGCACCAGAAGGGAGCCTTCCTCTTCAAAGACTCAAAGTTATTCTGTCTCTTCCTCTCCATAGCTAGGTACTGATTTCCAGAGCTAGGCCCCGATTTCCAGAGCTAGGCACCAATTTCCAGAGCTAGGCACCAATTTCCAGAGCTAGGCACCAATTTCCAGAGCTAGGCACCAATTTTCAGAGCTAGGCACCAATTTCCAGGGCTAGGCACCAATTTCCAGGGCTAGGCACAGATTTCCAGAGCTAGGCTCCGATTTCCACAACTAGCCGCCGATTTCCAGAACTAGCCACCAATTTCCACAACTAGCCACCGATTTCCACAACTAGCCACCGATTTCCACAACTAGCCACAGATTTCCACAACTAGCCACCGATTTTCCATAACTAGCCATCGAATTACATAGGCACTCCGTCCCCTTCTTGCCAGTGAACTCTGGAAACTGTACACTTACTCCACTATGACAGCATAGTTGTCATCCATGAGGCGAAGAAGCTCGGCGGTGCTGACTTCCAGGTTCTGGAGACTGCAAAGACAAGAGGGGAAGGGGAAACTCGTCAGTGGCATGATACTTCCCATCCGCTCAATATCCTGCGAGTGACCTTTCAAACATAAGAAACTAGGTGCCGACAATACGCTGCAGGTCAGGTTGCAACAGCAGGACTTTGGCATCAAGATGAAAATACAGTCTGGCCCAGTTACGGCAAAGCTAGTTACAACGAAATAGTGGATAGTATAACGAAAAGGTTTCAATTCCCTGTTCCCATTTTCAATGCAATTTTGGTCTGGTTTTAACGAAGTCAATAACAGCGTGCCAGCGGATATAGTGAAGATATTTCGTGCCAACCCAAAAATAATCTATCAGTCGGAACATTCCTATGCCTTTAAGGCAAATTTTTGGGAGAAAATAACGGCAGAACTCGGCTGACGGCAACCTTCGCAGCAGTGTCTGCTGTCCCGCAAGCAAAAAAAAAAAAAAAAAAAGGAAAGAGGTGGTTGGCGACGTCATGGAGAGCACCTGGCTGGGGCAATCGTTGTTTTTGAATTTCTCTCGAGTGGGTTCTTGGTACCTGAAGCAAGGATCTGAGAGCTGTGCGTGTTGGAAGTGCTCCTTTGCGCTGCTTTCGTGGTCTTTGTGTGCACTTTAAGTTACCCACCTTCCTGCCTCATTCGTCTTTTTCCCTATTTCGTGACCACTGACTTCTCTGGTTAAGGCAAGGGGCCTACTGAGTTGTCACCGTTGTCGGGACCGACTCGATTTCTCTGGCTATGTCGAGTCTCTCGCTGTGAAGATGGACAAATGGGTGGCGGAAAGGGCAGCATAAACCGGATCACTAAGCTGATCTGCACAAGTATGGACGGTTCGGACAGAAAGACTTGTTGGTAAATCTAAGAAACCGCGTGGCTTCGCCAAGATGCTGTCTATGCCAGTGACGTACGTAAGCACTAAGAAGTCATGGATGACGCGAGGTATTTTTGGCAAGTGGCTCGCCGACTTCAAAGAGATGGTCTGAAGAAAGCGCAAGGTGCTGATGTTGCTTGACAGCTGCAGTGTGCATCCCGTCAACGCACACTTCGAGCACTGCTGAGGTTTTGCTCTTTCCCCCAAATACTACTGCCAAGGTGCAGCCTATGGTTTAGGGGGTTACTGACAACTTCCAAGGTCCACTACCGCCGCCGAGTGATCGAGCGCCTCCTCATCGACGCTCGCACTGCCGACATCGTGGCCAACATGAAAGTCCCTCTGGTGAAGGCGAATGTGTTCACAATGGCGCCTGGAGGGACGTGAATCGCTGTGACCATCGCCCACTGCTTCGAGAAAGCCGGCTTCTCTCGACGTAGCAGCACGGGTGCGGCACCTGCCGGGGCAGAGGCTGCCACGGTTGACACAGCTGCAACAGCTGATGGTGCCGCCTCCTTGGAGCAGCTCTGTGAGTCCGCTGGCGGAATGGACCTTGTGCCTTCGGGTCTGAGCCACACGGACTTGTTTTCGCCTACGACCACCTTGTTGCTGCTTGGTTTGGTTGGTTGGGGTTTAACGTCCCGAAGCAACTCAGGCTATGAGAGACGCCGTAGTGGAGGGCTCCGGAAATTTCGACCACCTGGGGTTCTTTAACGTACACCGACATCGCACAGCACACGGGCCTCTGGAATTTCGCCTTCATCGAAATTCAGCCGCCGCAGCCGGGATCGAACCCGCGTCGTTCGGGTCAGCAGCCGAGCGCCGTAACCACTGAGCCACCGCGGCGGGTCCTTGTTGCTGCAAAGAACTTGACGAGTGACGAAGTTGCTGGGAGCGTCATGGACGGGACCACGGTGGACAGCACCTCCGACAGCGATTGCGATGACACTGGTTCTGCCCCTAAGCCACTGACCTCCGAAGCGGCCATCGAGGCAGTTGACACTCTGTGCATGTTCCTCGGGATTTAGGAGTTTGACCAGAACTTCAGTTCGCAGTTGGACGGCATGGAGGCCGCAATCCTGATGTCCGCCCTCGCAAAACGCGTTTAGGGAACGCTGGACCGGTTCTTCCCGTGGCAATAAATCAATTTGCCGATATTTGCATTTTTTTTCTCTCACGGTCCAGATATAACGAAACAGTGGATATAGCAAACCAATTTCAGATTTCCATCGACTTTGCTATGACCGGGCTAGACTGTATATGCCATTGTCACGGGCAATAAGGCAGGCAGGAAGACAGCAAGAGGGCTTCCATAGGGAACTTTTTCTTGAGCAAACAGTGTGCCCACAAAGAAAAAAACAACTCGGGAGTGGTGATAGCAGCAAGTGCATTTCATGGGAGTCTAGAAACGAATGCCCGCCGTTCTGAGCAGACACTGAACCTTCTAGATAAGCTGTCCAAAGAGCCCACAATCATCTTTATAATAATAATCGCAGAATAACTTCGTACGAAATTTTGCACATCCCTGTAAAGAAGGAACCGCGAGTGTCTTGTGCTGGAAAAGTAATAAACCGTCTTTTCTTAACCTTTTCAACCCTAGAGTTTTATTTCACTGTGTACTTTCACAATTTCTAAGGCCCTATAACCACGCAGTAAGAATTTTCAAGAGGTTACGAGCAAAGGGTCAAGAATTTTTTTTTACGCTTGTTTACACATTTCTGGCTGCATGAATACGAAAAACTACTTCGGCAGAGCCGATCCATCGTCAAGTCGACTTTTTCATTTTGTTACACAAAACAGAGACAGAACCAACCAAAGTTTGCTCTTACTTCGTTTTATCCGGTAATTCGCTATATCCGTGTTCATCACAATGAGCTATGACCCAGGAGAGCCACTGCGGACACACAGCCACTCGCTCATCTATGTACTGTACATACTCTGGTAATGAGCCCACTTTTTTAAAATTTCTTTGGAGGAGAAATTCTAGAGGCCCGTGTGCTGTGCGATGTCAGTGCACGTTGAAGAACCCCAGGTGGTCGAAATTTCCGGAGCCCTCCACTACGGCGTCCCTCATAGCCTGAGTCGCTTTGGGACGTTAAACCCCATAAACCAACCAACCAACAAACCCACTTTTTTTCCGGAAATTTGATATCAATTTGGGGGCAGCGTCCATTAACTCTTTCCTGTCCGCGCCTATTCCCATCGATAGCCCGCTATCGATGGTTTCAAGTTCGTATTTTCACGCTTTTTGAAGCGTTCCTGGACAACTAGCGCCATCCAGTGTGAAATAAAAGACCTCTTCTTTCAGTTTCGCTTTTGGTTGGACTTTTTCCGCCAAGCGGTGATTTTTGAAGCCCCTCCGGAGTCAGCTGACCGGCGCTCCTTGTTTCCACCATGGCGTCGACGTCGCGCGCTGCTGCTGTGCCGAAACCGCGCGTTTCCACAGAAATTGATGCTCCTGAGAGTCCGTTTTTGGACGAGAACAGCAGCAGTGAGGATTCAGAAGACGACTTCGGCTCTTCAGACTTCTGCACCGACAGCGAAACTGCGTCAGACCGACCCGGAACGTCAACAGCCATGCCTCGGTAAGTTTCGCTTTCTCCCCCGAAATGTTCCGCTTTTGCTGCGCGCTTATCGGAAAAGATCAGAGTGTTCTGAAGGTCATAACTCTTATCTGCAGGGTGTCACCGCCTTTCGGGCGGGATTACTTGCCGCCGGCAGCACAGAGAGTCGTGTTTTCGGCTCAAAGACAGCCAGGGGTCGACCTCGGCGTTGCGCGCCGGAGTGTCGCACGGCGCTCGGCGGCGCGGTCGTCAATAGCTTCATACTTTTTGACGCGCATCGCCAGGAGCATCCCGAAGCGCCAGAATTGTCGAGGACATCAAGATTTGATCAGTTCGCGTTCAGACTTGAATTGGATCGAGCAACTCCTCGGATTTCATGAGCCACATCCTGAGGACCCCAATGTTCGCCCTCTGTTTCCGCCTCGCGATTCACCTCAGGGGCTGCAGCATAAGCCGCAGAAAATGCAAAGTACCGGAACTGCAAATTGTGCTACGAAGAAAAAAAGGTGGAACAAAAAACAAATGTTTCCTGTGAGACATGTGCGGCCAACCTCTGCTTCACGGCAACAAGGAACTGTTTCGCACGGTGGCACGATAGTCACTAGGACTACTGTTTCCTTTCCTAGCCCAGCTAATACTGTTCACAGCAAACTAAAATTTTCTGCAATGTTGCATCGATCTCTGTTGTAAAAAATGTATATTTTGAAATTTTTTTGTTTTATTTTTGTGACGAAACTTTGATGTTTTTGTGTGTTTTTTCTTTGTAACTACAATTTTCTTTCTGATAATTTTTTTTTCATCTCTTACTCAATAAACATGTTGACTGTGACTAATAACAATGTGAAAAGAATTTCCTCCTCTACAATTCGGTACCATACACTCCTGTACCAAGCAAGTTTTGTTAAAGAAAAAAAAATATTAATGATATGACCTGAAAACCACCATTTTCCCCGCGGACAGGAAAGAGTTAAGCGGAAAAGAGTTTCAACAGGTTTTTTGGGGGGGGAGTTTAAATTTCCTATCATGCGTCTCTCTGCCCGCCCACCTGTCTGTCTGTGTGTCCATTCATCATCAACAAAAGCATGCGGTCAGACATGTTCATGCCGCCGGTGTTTAGCATCGTTCACTTTGAAAGGTTTTTGCTGTATCACAGCGCTAACCTGTGATTTCGTGATATCCGACTGGCCTACAAATCGCGGCGTGATAAGGCGAACATGCTGAACACTGACCATGCGGAATATTAAGATCAGGAGGTTTAAAAAAAAAAAAAACACCCAGAACAGTGAGGGGGGGTTAGGCATTTTCGCTCCTGATCACGAGTTTGCCAAATCACTTGGGGGTCCGAAGGTCCTCATCCTTTCATGGCATTTCAGTTTAGAGGATGTTTTACAGGGTTCAGGTTTAAGGGGGGACACTGGTCTTAGACCTATTTTCCTTATCTTTAGTCGAATCGTAATGAAACTGTACCACCTTGCTCAGTTTTGTATACTGATTTCAACAATGAAATTACCTTTCTCGTTAATTAGTCTGTTCCTAAGATAACCCATTTTAATTAGTCATTCATTAGTACGTCAGTGCAAAAAAAAACTGCTCAATAAAAAATCATTTTTAATTCATGGCTACATAGTACAGTGAGTAAAGAGTGCAATAATCAAAACCGTTTTTTCATTTTACCGTCATTAGTAATATTACAGCGCTTGGAATATCAATGTTCAAGGTGTGAACGTTATGCATCGATAAACTTTGCGAAATTTATACATTTTTGAAGTGCAATTGAACAGATCTGCTTCGATTATTGCGCACACCGTGCCTTCAGCTTCCCTTTGCAAACAATGTGACATCTCTGTTTGTCCTAGCTGTTGAGGTATCGACATACTAAGACAGCCAGATGTCCAAAATTTCCATGCCATTAAATTGTCTGCTCCTGCATATTCAGCCCACACGATGATCTGAATTTAATACTATGGTCCAAATGTTGATTTCTTGAAGGAAAAAATTGCTACAGTTGGAGAATAATAGCTGTAGATTCCACAAATGTCATTTTTTTAAAATCGATTTTTTAATCATTTTTTGGTCTCAAAGACCAGTGTCCCCCCTTAAACTGCTACGCTTGCTTGAGCGTCAGCTTTTTAAGCGTATAGTTAAGCATATAGCAGCGTAGCCGGGCGGCCAGTGAGCCAGCTGTCTGCACTTCTGTCAAGGACGCGAAACATCTCGGCGCTTTGCCAAGTTTGCAGAGCACCGCCTTCCACAGGAGCTCTCCTCAAAACATAAACATGCTGTGATCTTCGCTGCCATCTTGCCATCTGCCAGCATCTTGGCGTGCTGCCAATGTCTGCAGTGCGAAAACTGAGGAACACTGTACAAAAAGCAAACCATTAAAAAAAAAAGTGTTAATTTTCACCGACAAAAGTGGGGCTGGTTTCATTACATGAGTATATATGGCAGTCAGTTTCCTGCACCCCTACCCGAAAACAGACAACAGGAGAAAACAGGTAGTGCAACAATCACCACTAACCCTTTCAGGCGCCATTTTTGTTTTCACTGAAATCAATTATTTTTTCACCTAAGTAGTATACTGAGGCTTCAAGAAAGGGAATTTGGTAGTTTTCGAACGTGAAAGACTAGCAGGTAAGTTTTTACAACGATGTGGAGAATTCTGTACGAAGTGTCAGATTTGTTAGAAATAGTAACATCGAAATGTTCTCGTGTGTCAGGTAAGCACCCTAGGGATCGTGGAATCACTTTGTACTTCAAAGATCTACATTACGCTCAAAATTGAGCAAAAACAATTGATGTTTTCACTCGCGGCAAAATCTGTCGGCACAAAAACGGCCGACAAAGTGCTACCTAGCTCACTCTTATGTGACATATTATTTACTGCATTCGCTAACATGGTACAAAAAAAGAAACTTATTTGCAACAAGAATTTGACTGAAATAATGAAATCCCTGTTAAAGGGGCCCAGAAACACAATCTTAGTTAACTGTTTTGCCTGTTGATTGCATACAGTGAGTTATAATGGTGCTATTAGCGTCGGTAATACCGCGTACATTCCGTTTTTTAATATTTTAATGTCCTCCCAAAAACAACTTCATGGCTCTGATGGTGTCGCCACACAGTGGGGGGTTTTTAGCAGCGGATATGACATCACCTGGCGCAAGCTTCATGATCGGACAAACAGTAAATATACTGCAAATTGTGTGAATAAATAGACACATTTTGTCACCTGTCTGCGTTTTATATTAGATCAACAAAAACAACTTGTTTGTCTTAGATAAAAGCCCTGCAAGGCAAGTAAAATAAAAATACTCCACCAGGGGCTCTGGCATGGAAACGACGCTGCCAGTCTCAGCAAGAACGAGTTACAGAGAGCAGGCAACCGTGGAGTACAAACTTCCGCCACGTGCTCTGGCAGGCTGTTTTGATTGGTTACGCCAGGTGCCGTCATTGGGAGAGCGAAACAGGAGTGGGAAGCCCCGCCAAAATCGAGTTGAGGGCAGCGTTTTGTTTGCTTGTATTTTCAAATTTCTTCACTGAATAACTCCCGTTCCTGTGCATTGATTCCTGTAATTTCTTTTAAGTCAGCATCTGTGTGACATAAAGAATCCATCTGGTGTATAGCTGGTATCCCCCCAAGCAGTGTTTCGCAGCCCCTTTAAGTGAAATATTATTTACTGCATTCACTAACATGGTACAAAAAAAGCAACTTATTTGCAACAAGAACGGGGCTCAATTTGACTGAAATAATGAAATCCCTGTTAAGTGCCACAGTTTCTTAGTCTGCCGCTCACGCAATTGTGTACAAAGCGCCTGAAAGGGTTAAAGGAAAGGAGGAAGGCAGGGAGAGAGAGTAGTACTGCAGGACAGCCAACCATACCCTCGCGTGAGTGGCCGAGGAAGGCGGTCCTTTCTGCGGCTGTTCCTCAGGGACCCGTCACCGACCGACAGTGCAGAGCTGTTGTCCGAGGCCAACGACACGGAGGGTTGCACAGCGGCTGGATCCTGCGATCTCCGACACTGGGCCTTCAGGTCCGACACCAGGTCGCCAACGACCGACTCAAACACCTCCCCGGCCTGAAACAGGAGAACAACGGCGGGTTAGACCCACAGACTTCCACAAACAAATTTCCCCACATTTTGTTCCTTTTAGTCCCTCATGACAAAACTGCTTCAGGCACCACAACACAAGGACTTGCTGACAAGTAATTTATTTATTTATTTTATTTATTTATTATTACCCTCAGGGTAAAAACATTACAGAGGGGAGTGGGTTTTAATCAATAAACAAAAAATATGCACAACAACAAGAACATACAAGTAATACTGTAAGTGGCAGTTAAGTTTGGTTAACAAATGATCTAAACAAAGTCCCATAACACTTAATTAATATAAAACAACGAAATTCGCGATAACGTTTGAGTGTACACAGTGGTGAAATTAAATAATATATGAACACACAGGAAGAGAGGTAGGTTTTAAACAATGTTAAGAAAAACTCGCATGGTCTATATTGCACACGGCAGACTGAAATAACCAAAATTTATCGATTGTTGCAACGGAAGAGGGAAGGCGGTTCCAGTCTTTAGATGTGCGGGGTATGAATGAATCGGAGAAACATTTAGTGTTGCATGAATTTATGCCAACCTTGTGAGTGTGGTCAACGCGTGATGATACATATGAAGGCGGAATGAGCAATTTATCGTGTAAGTCATCATCTGCAAGTTAAACTACCGCTGAGCTGTCCCATCAGCAGACTGCAAGACGCTTCAACCCATTCAAGCTGGCGTCTGAAAAGCACGGCCCGTGAAGCAAAGGGCACAAGAAAGCGCAAGCGATACTGCGCCGACCAACAAGCAAATCTTTACTGCACTGCAAGACAACACACACAGCCAACTGAAATCAAAACAATGATAAGGTATGAGCTACTCTGAGGTATGACAATTCCATTTTTCCCACTACACACTTACGTTACTTCGTGCATTTCAGACGTGAATCGCCCTTTCTTGATGACGATGTACTATCGCGCTCAGTATGAGTTGCAACACGCGGTCATCGACCGGGGCTCGTTCCGTGGTGTGCCTCCTCCAAACAGTCGCTCGGAATTCTGGGAGAAACTTTTTCCTGAGCGGGGGTGCTGTTGTCTCCTGGAACAGCAGTTTCTCCCAGAATTCCGAGCGACTGTGTGGAGGAGGCACACCACGGAACGAGCCGCGGTCGATGACCGCGCGTTGCAACTCATATTGAGCGCGATAGTACATTGACTCCTCAGATTGTCGACATATCTTCAATGTTTGGAACAACAAATAAACCAGTGGAAATGACGCAGCATCGTCCTGTGTGTCTTTACTATGTCCGAATTGTTTCCGCTGGTTCTGTTAGTTAGTTAGTTAGTTATATTGATTTTAATGGCGCAAAAGCAACTGAGGCTATGATGCGCCAAACACAAGGTTAGAGTTCTTGTTAAAGGTGAAGCTTTTATACTTAGAGTTTGTTTAAAACATTGGCTTCCCTGAGAAACCTAAAAATACAAGAGATGTCAACCAGTGCTCGATCACCTAAAAGTAACATGGGGTGTAAAGGAATGCTTTCCCTGTAAAATGTTGTAAAATATTTCTTTCTTAGTTCTTCTAAATTAAAATGTGGTTCACCGTGAGTTCAGCACCACACATGTCACAGAGAGGTTTGTTCTGTTTGGTTAGTAGAAAGCTGTGCGTGAGGTGGGTGTGTCCAATGCGGAGCCGACATAAAATAACTTCGGTAAAACGTTCTTGATGCCTACATGATTGCCAGTCCCCTAAAATTGGTTTCACAGAATGTAGTTTGTTGTTTACGTGTTCTTGCCATGCAGTCTGCCACTTATTTCTGAGTTTACTGGTGATAAACTTTAAACAATCCTTGTGCGGTATGTTCACTTGCTTTATGTGGCCATTCCGGGCTTGTGCAGCGCATACATCTGCTTTCTCATTACCTACGATTCCAACATGGCTAGGAACCCAGCAGAATTTAATGTTATGTTTTTGTTTTGTGATTTTAACAATGTTATGTATGATGTTACCTATTATGGGTTCAGCAGCATTTCTGGAGTGCAGTGCTTTGAGCATACTCAGGGAATCGGTGTAAATGATGCTATTTTTGATGTTCTCTCTTACTATTTTTTCTACAGCTACAAAGATGGCATAACACTCAGCAGTAAAAACCGATGCGCATTCTGGTAGTCGCATTATCTGTTTATTTTTTCCTTGAATTACTGCACTTCCAACGTGACTTTCTGTTTTTGAGCCATCTGTATAAAATTCAATGTAGGTGTCATACTTTTCTTGTAGTGCAAAGAATTCCTGTAATATGTACTCATTTGGCGCTTGCTTTTTATCTAAATGTGTCATTGTGAGGTCACATACTGGAGGCAGGCTGTACCATGGTGGTAAATATTCATTCCTTTGTGCAATATTCGGTAGGGCATCTAGTACTGTTAGCTCTTCACATTTGTCTTCAAAGCGTAATAGTAATGGTCTGATAGAATGTGGTTTGTTGATAAATAATCTTTTAGATGGGCACTTGGTGACAACTGGATGGCAGAGATGTTTCGGAAGAGAACGGATTTTTAAGACGTATGTGCATGTTAGTAAGATTCTTCGGTCCTCAAGAGCGGGCTTATTAGTTTCAACGTATAGGCTGGCTACTGGTGATGTTCTGTATGCTCCAGATGATAGCCGCAAACCAAGATTATGAATGGGGTCTAATCTTTTCAAGTAGGATGCTCTTGCCGAACCATATACTATGCACCCGTAGTCCAGCTTGGAGCGCACCAGAGAGCGATATATTTGTAAAAGGCTTGCTCTATCGGACCCCCACCGCTTCCGTGAGAGCACTTTTAAGATATTGAGGACTTGAGAAGCTTTCTTTTTAAGGTTGTTAATGTGTGGTAGAAATGTGAGTTTCTTGTCGAAAGTTAGGCCTAAAAATTTGTATTCTTGTTTAATTGGTAGTGGAGTATGATTCAGGTACAGATTGGGATCGACCTGCAGGCCTCGTCGCAATGAAAAAAGAACAGCTACTGTTTTTTGAGGGGAAAATTTAAATCCGTTTCTATCTGCCCAGGTAGCCAGTTTATTTATTGTTATTTGTATTTGTCTCTCACAGGTTGATATGCTGGAGGACGTGCATGCTATTTGTAGGTCATCTACATAAACTGAATACATTATGGACTTCGGTATTACTTTAGCTAAGGAGTTCATTTTTACTGTGAAGAGTGTTGTGCTTAGAATACACCCCTGGGGTACGCCGTTCTCTTGGGTGAAAGTCATGGAGAGAGTTGCTCCTAGGCGGACTCGGAATGTGCGGTTAGCCAGGAAGTCGTTCAAGCAGTTCATCATCCTGCCGCGGATACCTAGCTCTGCTAGGTCCCGGAGGATGCCGAACTTCCACGTAGTATCGTAGGCCTTCTCCAAGTCGAAGAAGACCCCAATACAGTGCTGCTTGTGGATGAACGCCTCCCGGATGGTGTTTTCTAGGCGGACAAGATGATCTGTGGTGGAGCATGTTTTCTTAAACCCACATTGGTGTTTATCTAGTAGTTGCCGAGATTCAAGTACGAAGGTTAGTCTAATGTTTATTACACTTTCGAAAGATTTAGCAATGCAGCTGGTGAGGGCTATTGGTCTATAACTGCTAGGACTTGTTGGTGGTTTTCCGGGTTTGAGAAAGGGTATTATGACTGCTTTTTTCCACTCGTCAGGTATATTTCCAGTTATCCAGATTTTATTAAAGAATTTTAACAGTGCCTCTACAGCAGCCTCCGAGAGATGGGCAAGCATAGCGTAATGCACATTGTCCGGTCCTGGTGCTGTCTTTTTTCCAGAAGATAATACCTTATTTAATTCTTGCAGTGTGAGAGGCTGGTTGTAATCCTCATGTATACCTGCTCCGGATGGGAATTTTTGTTTTTCAGCTATTGCTTTGTGTTTCTGAAATGTGTTTGTGTAGTTGGATGAGCTTGAGATCTCAGCAAAATGCTCGCCCAATATGTTCGCCTGTTCTTCTAAAGATGTTTGTGTCCCGGGTGCTGTCAAGAGGGGAAGTGTGAAAGGGGTATGGTCACCAGTAAATTTACGAACTTTTTCCCACATTTTCTTTGATGTTATTGAACTATTTATTGAGGAGACATATTTCTGCCAAGAGGTTTTCTCTGCATTTCTTCGCACATAGCGCGCTCTGGCTTTTGCCTTCTTAAAGGTAAGTAAGTTCTCTGCAGTGGGATATCGACGCAGAGTGCTCCACGCTTTGTTTTGTTGTTTCTTTGCTAATGTGCATTCTTTTGTCCACCACACTTTGTGTTTCTTTTGTGCGAGTCCTGTTGTTTGTGGTATAGCGAGTGTTGCGGCCGATATTATGCATTCAGTAAACTTCTCATTAATTTCATCTGTGCTTAGGTCGTCACAAAATTCCTTTTCCAGAGTGGCACTTTTTGTAAAAAGTGACCAGTCGGCGAGCTGAATTTTCCAGCGCCGTGGCCTAGTGGGGATGATTGGAGTAGACGATGAGAGCCTGATGACGGTAGGTAAGTGATCGCTGCCCATGGGGTCATTTAAAACATCCCATTTAAAATCGTTAAAAAGTAATGGTGATGCGAAAGCTAAATCGAGAGAGCTCATTTTTGCTGTGCTTGGACAGCAATATGTGGCTTTTCCCGTATTTAAAAGACAGACATTATTCGAAAGTATAAAATCTTCGATTGTTTGGCCTCTAGAGTCACAGCGTTCGCTTCCCCAAAACGGAGAGTGAGCGTTAAAATCGCCAACTACCAGAAATGGCTCCGGCAGTTCATCGATCAGGCTTTCTAGATCTTGGCATGTTAATGTGATGTGTGGGGGAAGATATACAGAACATATTGTAATGGTTTTGTAGCTGATGACGCTAACCGCAACCGCCTCAAGTTTTGTTTTCAGTTTGATTTCTTGAGCCGGGACGGCGCTTTGGATGATGATTGCGACGCCTCCCGAGAGTCTATTTGCATGTTCGCGATCACGCCTAAAAGTTGTATAATGTTTTAAGATATTTGAATGTTGTGGACCAAGATTGGTCTCCTGGAGACATAGGGCTAGAGGCATCACTGACCCTAGAATATGAGTTATATCACTGTAGTTCCTCAACATTCCTCTATAGTTCCATTGTATTATGAAAGCCATCTTAGTTTTGTGTTTGTACTGATTGAAAAGCTAGATCAAGTTGTTATGGCCCCGTGACTCGGGGCCTGTCTTTTTTTGACCGATCCAGGGAGCTCCGCCGACCATCCGACGTGGACGGTGAGGGGCTGCCCGGGGTCGTGTCCATCGCCTCTGCAGAGGCACTGGACGACCGTGCAGGAGGCACATTGATTTTTGAGTTAGACCTCGACCTGTGGGAAGAGGTCTTTGGGCCCGCCGACCCGGGGGTCTGCGTCCCCTCCTTTGGGGTAGGCGGAGTAGCGTGAGCTACTCCACCAGACGGCGCGGATGGCCCCGCCACAGGCTCACTACGTGTGGCCTGGACAGGTGCCGAAGCCTGGTGTGGTGCACCGCGCCCACGCACCACATCAGCGAAGTTTGTTTTTGCAGTGAAGGAGAATTTGTTTGTTTGAGAGTATTGCCTTCTTGCTTCTTTGAAAGAAATGTTTTGCGTAGTCTTGAGAGTAATGATTTCTTTCTCTTTTTTCCAGGACGGACAAGCCCTGGAGTAGGCAGCATGGTCGCCATCACAGTTTGCACACCGTAGGTTAGCAACACATTCTTCGGATTGGTGGTCCTTCGAAGAGCATTTTGCGCAAGTTTTGCGGCCGCGACAACTCTGGGAGCCGTGGCCAAGTCTCTGGCAGTTGAAACATCTGCGTGGGTTGGGAATATACGGTCTTACATTTATTTTCAGGTAGCCTACTTCAATGGATTCGGGTAATGTGCTCATGTTGAATGTCAAGATCAGGTGTTTGGTGTCCACTTCTTTGCCATCCTTCCGGATCTTGATCCGGTGGACATCTATAACTTCTTGGTCAGTAAGTCCTTCGAGCATTTCCTTTTCAGAAAGGTGGACAAAATCTATTTCAGAGATGACGCCTCGTACAGTATTCAGAGACCGATGTGGGGTCACAGAGACAGGGATGTCCCCAATGGATACAATTGTTGAAACTTTTGAGTGTTGTATGCTGTCGCGCAGTTCAAGAAGTAAGTCGCCACTGGCCATTTTTGACACCTTGTAGCCAAGGCCTAAGGCATCCGTCAAGCGTTTTGACACTTGGAATGGGGATATTATCCTTGCTTGTGTTTCTTCTGCTTTACTGTGAATGACATGAAATTTTGGAAAGGATACTTTTCTTTTCTGGAAAAAGTCATCTGCTTCGGTCCGCCCTCTCTTGAGAGAGCGATCAAGTTTTGAAAGGGGGGGAGCCATAAAAAAATGTAGTTTTTCGGTCATGGTGCCAGCCACCCACCATGGAGTCCAACAAGGGGACGCGACAGGTACTTGAAAGTCCTGCCCACGCCAGCTGTACACCTTAACTATAACCTAATATGACTCAACTCAGGGTAGTTGGTCACACACGGTTAACCCTCGCCGCCAGGAAAGAAGGAAAAAACAAAGAAGAGAGGAGGATACAGGAAAGTTGTAAGAAAGGAAATAGGAAAGTGAAAGATAGACGGGAGGACAGGAAAAGGCGACTGCCGATTTCCCCCGGTCGGGTCAGGCCGGAGGTGCCGTCTACAGGAAGCTGGGGCCAAAGTGGTGTGTTGCCTCCGCCGAGGGGCCTTAAGGGTCCAAACGCTCGGCATCGGCTCAACCACCAGGATCCCCTTTTCCCCGGACACGGCGATGCCACGCACGGCTAAGCGCGGATGCTCGGGTCCGTGGTGACGCATTGTTCACCATCACCCCCCTGCGGGGATGTCCCTGCGGATGCTCGGGTTAACCCCGTGGTGTCGCCACTCACCAACGTCTGCATGCTGCAGACGCCTCCCTGTGGGGGTTTCCGCTGGTTCTGTTCTGCCAAACATGGCCAACACTGACCTCTACCGTAGCTTCCAT
Source organism: Amblyomma mixtum (assembly GCF_055824585.1). NCBI lineage: Eukaryota > Metazoa > Arthropoda > Arachnida > Ixodida > Ixodidae > Amblyomma > Amblyomma mixtum. The sequence continues at coordinate 108,019,741 of NC_143018.1, forward strand.
GACTGTAACAAAGCTTCAGTGCACTCCCTTTTTTTCATGCAATGGCCTTGTGTGTTAGAAAAATGCCTAGTGTGCTGTTGCAGCTTTTTTGTGTACCAGAAATATTTGCTTCCGAATTATTCAAAGAAAACTACTATTAGCTGCGCGCGCGCACGCACACACACTCTCTCTCTCTAACGTCCCAAAGCAACTAAGGCTATGAAAGACGCCGTAGTGGAGGGCTCCGGAAATTTCGACCACCTGGGGTTCTTTAACGTGCACTGACATCACACAGGACACGGGCCTCTAGAATTTCTCCTCCAAAGAAATTCAACCGCGGTCCGGAAATTTCGACCACCTGGGGTTCTTTAACGTGCACTGACATCACACAGGACACGGGCCTCTAGAATTTCTCCTCCAAAGAAATTCAACCGCCGCGGTTGAATTTCTTTGGAGGAGAAATTCTAGAGGCCCGTGTCCTGTGTGATGTCAGTGCACGTTAAAGAACCCCAGGTGGTCGAAATTTCCGGAGCCCTCCACTACGGCGTCTCTCATAGCCTTAGTTGCTTTGGGACGTTAAACCCCATAAACCAAACCAAACATATATACACACATACATATACTGCGCACACACACACACACACACACACACACACACACACACACACACACACACATATACTATGCACAAGCCTATCAAAACGGTATAACGGGGAGGGGGACAACTCACCTTGCTTATAGCAGCCCCATAAGAGCCTAGCATGTCTATGCAGCTGTCCAGTTCCGTGCCCAGGCGCCGGCTTTGAGCATATGTGTCCAGCGCCTCCCTGCAACATTCAACCATGCCTCAGCCATGCACAATTTAATTTCCACCTCAACACCGGTGTTTGCCATGTTATTACAGACGCTACCTTACCAAATGGCTGGTAGCACAAGTCCCGTCTACCATTACTCAACATTTGCCACAATCGGCACGCTTTCTTTCCTCGTCATTACTTTGCTTCAATGCTGCAAACCCTTCCCCCTGGCCTATCTGTTGCTTGCACATGCTGTTACGAGAATATCCCCAGAATGGTCCTAAATTCGGTAAAATTTCTATTGGTGCTATAAGATGAATTCAGGTAGCAGCTCTACGTACACTCGGCACAGAATTACGCAAAGTACAAAAGTGCAAGGAGTTGCTCTTTCTAGAGTGTCAGAGACAGTAACAGGTGTTCCCTCTCTCTTACATCACCGTCATCACTACCACCACCAGCCTAACTCCTACACCCACTGCAGGGCAAAGCCCTCTCCCATGTCTCTCCAAGTAACCCTGTCCTTTGCGAGCTGCGGCCACCGTATCCCCGCAACTTCTTAATCTCATCCACCCACCTGACTTTCTGCTACCCCCTGCTACACCTGCCTTCTTGGAATCCACTCCGTTGCCCTTAAGGACCAGCGGTTATCTTGCCTTCACATTACATGCCCTGCCCAAGCCCGTTTCTTCCCAATTTCGACCAGAATGTCATTACTTCATGTTTGTTCCCTGATCCACTTCTGCTCTCTTCCCGTCTCTAGACGTTACACCTGTCATTTTTCTTTCCATAGCTCGCTGTGTTGTTCCCAGCTTAAAGGTGCACTGAAGAAGGATCTCAACTCATATTTTTACCGCGGGAACTCGATCTACATGTTCCAAGCATTCTTAGACGCTTTGAATTATTGCTCTGTGCGGCTGATTTCCCAATTTTAAATCCGATTAAACGTCCCGGCTCACGCCATTTTTTTTTTTAATTCTTTGCAGATGGTGGGAGGAGTCGACCAACCTTTCACCCAGCCTCGTGGCGGCTTGCCGCTCTGCCATCGGCGGAGCGATGCATAGTGAACGGCGAAAGCAAAGAGTCCATGCTTATTTTTATTTCCGTGGGCCTAATTTGCAGCTATGCAGTCTCTGACCAGACCTACAGTAATCCCTCGTTATAACGAAGTCAGCGGGCGGCAAAAAAATTTGTTATAAGCGATAATTCGATATAAGCGACCGCTCGAAAAAAAGCTAAAACAGTCGAGATTTAATTGCGCCACAACTGCGAGGAAGCTGGCGGATGACGCCGCGCGGCGTCCGCCAGCTACGGCGGTTGCTAGGCAACGGCTCAAGGTCGGTCTCTGTGCCTCCTCGGAGCACTGCCACAGCGAAATCGCAAGTTCGTGGCCAATGTAGCTTTCGCTACAAAATTTGCTCGTAGCACATTTGTTACTTCTCCCAGCAACTCAGTATTGGTCAGCGATCCTCAAAGATGATACAGTTCAAATTTCTTATACCAGAGTTTATTATCTATATCAAGAACAAGCTCTAGCTCATTTTTGTGATCCAGACGGGATCCAGGCTGATCGACAGGCCGGCAGGCTCGGCTTACTTCCCGTTCGCACAAGAAAAATACAAAGCAACCATGCTGCCATAAAGTCTGCCTCCTAAATACGAGCAACTACAGCATGCCTGTGCAAGAGTGGAGCTTTCGGCAACGACGCCGCCTGCAGGAACGCTGGGTGACAAACTGCGCGCTGCTCCCCGACTGCCCTGGTCGCCGCTAAGCCTAGCCGGTTTCGCATCGATGCCGCAGCTGTTAGCGCTTCGGGACTGGCCAGCACTCAAATAAAGGCGCTACACCCGGCACCCCTTTACTGTCAACCGGCCCCATAATAAAAGAAACTTTAGATTTCTGCGACGCCTTCAGCAATGGAGCTAGCTAGCAGACGGCAGGCGAACCGCATCAGGCAGAAGCAGCACCAAAGCGGATGAAATTTGGTTGTATCGCAGTTATCACCTCTACCCCCAGGACTTGCTATGAACTTGAACAAACAATACTATCGTGCTTTCAGACGCCGGTGGCCAGCATCAAGGCTGGCAGACCACGGCCGGTCTCGGCACGCGCGCGCGAGCGCATCGAGACCGGCCGTGGGCAGGTCGGCCCGGCTCAAAGGAGCGCGCCCTACGTCATCATGACGTTGCGGCTCTCCGCGCTCGCGTTGGCTCCCGCTAACCGTCGTTGCGTTTGCCGCAGGCGGCGAGATGTGATCGGACGCTGCAGTGCCGTTCGCAACTTCGCGCCGCGGTGAATCGCGCTCGCTTTTCGCACATGTGTCCCCGCCGTAACAACAAAATTCAGTGACCCTACCACGCATTTAGACCGTTTGTCTTGTTGATTGGCGCGAATCGAGTATGACTGGTCACTTTTCCGCATCCAAGACACTGCGGTTTTCTGGCATCGCAAAGCGCGAGGAAAACTTTATTTTCGTGTGGATTCTGTCACGGGGAACACCAGGAATGCGTTTCCGACCGAGATTAACGGTTCGGGCGCGCTGCACCATGGAATTTGGCCTCGCTGAGCAGGGGACACTCAGCACTCTCTTGGTGCCCGTTACTAGGCAGGTCATCGATCGTGGGTTTGGTACTTTTGTGGCCTGTTCTATGCCTGCATGAGTTTAATTCGTCGGCGGTATTAATTTGGCACTGCATGCGCAAAGGGTCGCCGCCTTGGCGGCGGCGATGCCTCCGCTCGCCACTTCGCTCTAAGCGGGTCAAGCTCTTCGTGCGCTTCGAGTAATGCGGCTTAAAATGCATGCGTTTGGGTCTGGACCGAAAGAAATTTCGAATAAAGCGATATTTCGAGTAAAGCGATTTCGTTACAACGAGGGATTACTGTATTTATTCACGGAAACCTGAAAAACAAAATAAAAGTGAAAGCAAAGCCACCACGCGACTGCCTGAAAGGCACTCCATGCGTTGGTCGACTCCTTCCACCGTATGTGGGGAATTAAAAAAAAAAAAAGGCGGGAGCCGGACATTAGTCCAATTTAAATTAGGGAAATGGGCCGCACAGGGCAATGAGTCAAAGTTTCTAAGAATGCTGGGAACATGTAGATCACATTCCCGTGGCAAAAAGACGAGTTCAGATTCCTCTTCAATGCACCTTTAATTTCAAGCCTTTTCATCAGCCTCCAAGTTTCTGTCCCATAGGAGAGCGAATACTGGCAAGATACGACTGTCTATGTACTTCCCTCTTGAGCCATATACCACTGAGCTACTATTCGCAACCTCCACTCACTTGGTCCATGCCTCGAGCGCTTGCGCCATCTTGTGGCAAGCCTGCAGGCAGCGCTCTTGCAGCAGCGACAGCAGCTTCTGGCAGGTCTGCCGGATCTTGTTCCTGCACACGCACGCAGGCGCTCCTTGACGAGCCAGCACATGAAAACACGCCCCAGAAAAAACTGGGCTCATCCAGTCTGTGGAAACGATGAGGAACAACCTCACTAGATTCTCATCTCCGGGTATGAGAATACCCTCACAGACGCATGCTTGTACAGGAATGAATGGCAGATTTGTGCATACAAAAGCACGGCTTAAAATAAGCGAAATCGGCAAGAAACAAATAAGGTTGGCAAGATATATTTCAGCAGGCAAAGTTTTGTTTTAGACGAGCTAGTTGCTTGGTAATCTAAGCAAAGTGTGCTAAGCCTACTGCCCTGAAATTCGATAAGGAGCTGCTGGACATAATTCAACCCTTTAACTGCCAAATCAATTCCTGAAAATGCACCAAAACCACCTAACTCTTTTTTTCTTTGAGATTTTTAGCAAAAATGACTGTTTTCAAGCTAAAACAAGCGTTAAAAGTGCACAACTTCTTTCATGGAAGACTACCGCCCTCTAGAGTTGAAAATTGCAGCCAACGTAATCGCCAACCATAACACGTGTTAGCCTTTGGCAGTAGGAGCAACACAACATAGGCTGATCAGGCATGCGCAGAGCGGTCATGTGACCATATGCCGCACGAATGAGGTCGGAGAAATTGTGCCATCAGATGAGACAAGTCCGAATTATCAGCGTTCCAAAAAATCTGTCAGCAAATCCTTTTTTAAAATCTGCACATGTAAACAATCGCATGGTAAGGACTTGAAATTATGATGCCTACTACGCTTTGGCTAGAGTCTGAACATTGCGCAACTCAAGTTTGAAAGTATTTATTTTTATTTCCGTCCTTTTACCGAATTCTGCCAAGAACAGCTTTTGGCGTATGCTACTGAACTCTGATAAATTACGAGCTATTGCGAGCTGGTTACACACAGTTTTCCCCACCAGTTCACCCAGCTAGGCAGGGCAGGTTCCCTGCACAGACATGACCGGAGCTTAGACGCAGAGGAGTCGCAACTTACTTCTCCAGCGTGTGGAACTGCTTGTCGTGGAACGACAGCTCTGGAAGAGGCCAAGAAGCAACCGGTGAGGAGACACAGCACAGTATGGACAGCAAAGCAAACCACAGAAAGAGCAGGCGATGGTGCGAAGCATTTGCACGCATTCAGGGATGCACAGATTGTGCAGCTGCGACGAGAATCCCGGAGTGCACATTCCAGTGTTTCTACTTTCCTCACGCATTTACTGTGGTAGCCTAATACCCCTGTCACACTAGCAAATTTAATGTCATTCGAACCTAATGGCAGCATTCGATGCATCAAATGTCATTCGGTCTCTTTCGGTGCTACACGGAAAAAAATAATGTCATTCGAAAATGATGGCATCGACGATCAGTGAAAAAAAACATAGTCGAACTGAACGATATCAGCACGCATAAAATATGTTTAAAATTGTTGTGCAGTGTTTCAAAAGCGGGTGAGAACATTTGTGTGCCGTATTATAAGCATAAAATATCATTTCCGGCCAATCTGCACCGCTTTAGCCATCAAAAGCCAAGCCAAGTACAAAGTCAACTACAAATCCGATAAATGTAAACAAACAAAATGGCTGGCATGGTGGCGCGCGGACACGCGCGGAGCTTGGAAATGTCTTCCAAAAGGTGAACTGCTCAGTTACGTCTTTAAGTACCTTCGAGCCTAACGAACATGGCACGCCAACCAACAAGAATCACGCATCCCAAAATGACCGACGGTCGCGGGAAAGACGCTGCTTCAAGCTCGGCCGCTGCGGTAGGCTGCTGAGACCGAGAGTAACAGCTATACACGACAGCCTCTAGTGTGAACAGATTCACACAAACATTAACTTTTTTTAGCAGAACTAAATAAATGCACTTTCTAGGTTTGGCAGTGGGCACATTATTTTTTTCGTGTCGCTTGTTCCTGCTGCGTATCTGGTGTCTAGAGTATGCATTCGGTTTGAGACGAATGCGAATGAGTTCCCCCAACTCATTCAATGGCGAATGTCATTCGAACCTAATGACATTACATGTTCCCGTGTAGCAGTCGATTAATGACATTAGGAGCTAATGTCATTCGATTCGAATGACATTAGATTTGCTAGTGTGACAGGGGTATAACACTGCCCCGATTCTATAGCAGCTGACTTAGTACATATCTTGTAAGCAGCAGAAAAACAACTGAAGTGACTGACTTCCTGGACAAGCCAAAGATGATTGGATACCATGGTCAAATCTTCTTCACGACAAGGAAATAGTTTTTGAACCCACTATCCTGCACTTGGCCAGTGAATCCAATTCTTCTCTTCCATTATGTTGACTGAGCAGGCTAAATTTCACCAAAATTCTGATATGGTAAATTGATTCACCAATGACCTTTGACCTCAGCCTTCTTATAGCATGACATTATGTGGCAGTTTCCCTTGTTTATAGCCCACTGCAGGACAGCAAAGGCATTGCACTGGAGAGAGCTGCAACCGTAAACACGCAACCCATCGTGGACTAAGTAAAGGCCACTACAGCACCACGGCTCCTGTCCTCCAGGCTGACTGTTCCAACACTTATCGCCTGCTACCCTTGCTCTGAAGGCCTTCAAGAATTCGGACACGACACTCTCAACACGCCAAACCCTTTCTGCAAGCAAAATGCTTACAGCTGTCGCAGGTAAAAAAAAAAAAAAAGAACCATCCGGATGCTAAGTTACCGGGTGGAATGTGATGGCATTCGATTCCACATTCCCCACAGTTTCTGTTGCGACGTGTTTTTTGAGTCGGTGTCTTTGCAATTATCGGTTCGCTGACCGCGCTATCTGGATTGCCAGCTGCAACAGCAGGTATCCGCTATGCTGCGATGATGTCGACATTTGCATATAGCTGCACAATTTTTTTTCAGATTTTTGATTTCGATTCCCTATCTAGGTTGCCGTCAAGAAACTAGGCTGTGCACAGCCCGGTCAGCAGGCTTCAATGACGTCACAAAGGTCACGTGACGACTTTCAACCAATTGCTGATTTAACTGCCACTCTCCACAGTGGGCTGGTTGTGATAACGTCACAAGGTCACACAACCTCTTATTTCATTTCATTTATTTTCGCCTGAGGGCATTACATAAGGGGGAGGCCAATTAACATGATGTATATTTCTTGAACGTGGAAAAAGGTGAAGAGAAAGATATAAAATACAACAAAGGAAAGCAAAAGCAAGAAAAGAAAGATACAGTAAAAAATGCAGAAATACATCTAAGTGAAATAGAGAAACAAAAAATTACACTAAGGCACAGAAATGCAACTAAACGAAGTAACAAAAGAATACAAAGGGGGCAGTCTATTCAGGATGGCTCAGCTTACTACGGAATCGACTTCTATCTGTGCGTTCGGCTATGTTTTCAGGTAAGGAATTCCATAAGACTACTGCAAGAGGGAAAAATGAGCTACTCATTGCACGGGTGCGGGTGGAAATTCGTGCTAGAGACTGGCTGTGGCTCAAACGGCAAGATCCTCTTAGTGGTGTTGTTAGTAGCTCATGTCTGGACCGTGGGTCCAGACCAGTCTCGACCAGTGAGTGAATCTCACGGCACCGGACACAGGCGGGGTTATGGTGCGATGCCAATGCTATTGCATTTAATAACGGCCAAACGCCATTGCAGTTCAGGGTCCACAAGTGGGGAGAAGCGAGGTGAGCCCCACTCACCCCTGGCTGCCTTGTCCCTTGCCAGGACCTGCCAGCTCTCGCGGATCTTCTGCACGTACGTCGCAGCCGTCTCGGAGCTGGACAGGACAGGAGAAGGGAAACGAAACCCACGTGAATCAGACACCATGCATAATAATGAGACTACCGTAAAAACCCGCGTATAATACGAACCCGAATATAATATGGGGCTAAGTTTTAGAGACTCGAAATGGGAAAAAAAGTTTCACCCGCGTATAATACGAGTAACACAAGCTCATAGAAGACATTTATTCAAATCGCATCCCACACTTCACTTCAATTACTTTGTTCTTCAGTAGCGCTTTCTTCGGACATTTCTTTGTCCGACAAATCATCCCAAATGTACTCATCTTCCGTGCCATCGAGGGCGTTTGAGATGCCGCACTTCTTAAGCCTGCTTCAGCCGCCCGGTTGGCGTCACTGCAGGCTCACCTGAGCGCATCCACTCTGCGTAGCACCGCCTGACTGCGTCCTTGAACGGTTTGTTTACACAACCATCAAACGGCCGCGAAAGCTTTGTCGCGTTCCGCTGCACGCGAAAAGGGCATCTTTCTGTTGTGGCCATCCACGAATGCTTACTTCGACGACACCAAACTGCCTCCCGGCCGCACCGTTGCCGATGTTCTCCGCAGCCAAAATCGCTTGAAAGTAGCCGAGTACTGTTTTCAAGACCGTGACATCGTGCTCTCTAAAACAATATCCACTTCACGAAGCGTGCCTTACATGCGAGCACGTGCGTTGTCAACAGGCGCACCCAACGGATCAACAAAGAAATGACGTCGTGACGTCGTTTGTCGAGAGTAACGAAGCCAAGCCGTAGCCACGCGCCAATAGCGAAGCCAAGCCGTAGCCACGTCGCAAAAACGAAACCAAAACTTCGAGCAACTTCGAAAATTTTTGTTCGGATCCGTAAATAGTACGAGGCGGAAATTTAGGACGCCAATTATGGGAAAAAAACCTCGTATTATACGTGGGTTTTTACGGTAACTCTTCCACTGCCCTTCCAGGAGTAACGACATCAAATTTTTGGTTGCGTGTTCTTCCTCCGTAGTGATGTGCAAGACATACAAATCACCACGTGGAATCCACTTGTGCTGAGTAAAAGATATCGTTGGTGAATCTCTCCTCTCATGAGGCTTCAATATCAGCAGCCAAACAGTGGCTGTGGCATCACACGAGTCATACAAAAGCAACAACATCTGGTGCTTTTTCAATTCTTATCATTCCAGCTCTTCAGTTAGGTTGGCACAAGGGTTGGAGTGAATAAAAACAACAAAGCAGCGGTTATACTGCAGTTTAAGGGGGGACAAGGGTCTTCAAACTAATTTTGTTATCTATAGCTAGAATCTCATGAAATTTCGCACACAGATGCGTTTTTCTCTTCTGATTCCAATCATGTAATCATAAGTGAGCTGGTACAAAGTCTAGAATGTAATTAGGTAATTTCTTACGCAGCTTTAATGAACTTTCTCATTTCATTCTGTTGCTCTTAATTACGCTCGTTTTTCTCTCGTCCTGATATACTATGTCGAGAATAAAAGGTCGCAGTATTTGACACTGCAACTCGTTAAGCTAATTGTAAACCCCATAAACCAACCAACCAACCAACCAAATTGCTATTAATACATGGCCTAAGCAAAAAAAGTAAGAATGTCATCAGGTATGAGAATTCTCTGGCTATCAATTCATGTACAGTGGAACCTCGATTATACGACGTTCAGGGGACCGCGCGAAACCGTCGTATAATCGAAAATCAAAGAATGCGGCCAGTGGCGCTCGGCCTTGCGCCGAAAACTGTTGACCGGCTTCAAGCCCGCGGCAAGTACGCCAATCAGATTAAAAAAGACAAAACCCAGCATTTGTTTGAAACAGATTTGCAAAAAAATCTTTATTACCGTTTAAAAAAAATCGGTAATTTTTTTTTTGCACCTTTGCCCAACCTCGGCGCATCAACTTTCTTTCAAGGGCTGCCACGTCCGGCAGTAGGTCGCCAACATCGTCGCGCACGCAAGCAAAGCGCCGGATGTTGTCGACGCTCTGCAACACGTCCCCATAACTAGGAATGGGAGCGCAAACCTCTGCATCGTTGTCCACTTCCTCTTCGTCGGAAGTTTTATCGTGGGGCACAAGCATCCATTACTTCCATTACAAAAAGCGCCGTGGACGCCGCTGTCCTCGCTTGGGCGAGCGCGGCCTCGCCCGCTTATCTGTTTTTTCATCAGCGTCGTCGGCTCCTGCGGACGCATCTGTTGCTGCGACCGACGAGCGTCTTAAGCACGACCCACATGGAGCGGTTTTCTCGCGGAAAACCTGCGTACGGCCGCCCGGCGGCGGCCGCTTGGCCGGCGGCGGCCGCTTGGCCGTCGGCGGCCGTTCGCCGCCGACCAAGCAGTGCTAGATACGTTCGCCCGGCGGTCAGCCGCTCACCGGAAGCGGCGAATGCGAGCTGTCAGCGCGGACCAATGAGGGCGCTCTCTTCCCGCATCTAGCTTCCGCCCGCGCGCGGCGACAAACATGGCGGCGCCTTTCGAAGCCGGACCCCTCGCTTTGGACTGAATTCTCGTTGTTGCTGCCTTTTTCACTGCTTTCACTGGCCGTAAATGGAGCACCGGTCTTTCGCTTCGTCTCGCCTTGCCTTTAATAAAACTTATAAGTGATAAATTTGCTTTATTTTTTTATTTAGAGTGACGATTCTCCCACTTCTAGGCTTAAGAGGAGAACCGGTTTGTTTACAGTAATGGTTCCTGTCCCGAGAACCAGATGGCGCTACTATAGGCTGAGTCTATTTTTGCGTCTCTGCTAGCAGCAGCTGCCGGTGGCTCGGCGCGCCGGTGAAACCGAGCGGGGGTGGAGTGGAGAGGGGAGATAGCATACGCTGAACTAAAAAGTGAGAATGCGCCCTCCAATAAACAATGGCTTTAGAGTAAGCTTCCAAATCTTTTTTTTTGTTTTTGTCGGCAGCGGTTTGGCGGCAGCCGCCCGTTTTCCGCCTCTTGTGGTGCGGCACAGCGGTGGTGCGTCCGCGTTCCGCCGCGCCGCTCAAAATCCGCAGCGCAAGTTCGCTCCATGTGGGTCGCCCTTTATCTTTTCTCTTTATCTTTCCTCTGATCTTTTAACTCTCCTCGGCAGCGGTGGTGGCTTGGCTCACGCCAGTAGGCGGGCCCGTGCGCTTTCCTTTTCATCCTTCTCTCAGTCGCAACAACACGCAGGCCGCGCCTCCTTGGGACTCCGACTGCACAGGCTCGACGAAAAAGAGAGCAAGTGCACTTGGCGGCCTCGGCAACGCTCTCTTCCGCGCAAAAACGGGGGTGCTTAGATTCGCATGCAAAGTTTTTTTTTTTTTTTTTTTCAGAAATTTTTTCCCGAAAATAGGGGGGGGGGTGCTTAGAATCGCGAAAATACGGCACATCCCGGCCTGCGTTTGCTGACGACCTTTTTTGGCGGACGGTACGAGCCAGCCGTCGTACGAAGCGGGGTCCTTCTAAAATTTGCGTCGTATAACTGAGGTTTTTAATGCATTGTCTCTACTATGGGGGTTTTGCCGGGACCGCACAAATTCGTCGTAAAATGCGGGTCGTCGCATGACCGGGGGACGTATAATCAAGGTTCCACTGTAATTAAAAGCAACAAAATGCAATGAGAAAGTTCATTAAAGCTAAGCAAAAAATTACCTAATTCAAGATAACTTTTGATCTAAGAGTGCCAGCTCAATTATGGCTACATTTCTGGAATCAGTAGAGAAAAACACATCGGTGTGTAAAATTTCATGAGATTCTACCCATAAATAAAGAGATCAGTCTTAAGACCCTCGTCCCCCCTTAAGGCCTCGTACAACCTGAACTAAGCTTCGATGTCATTGCCATCATTTGGACAACACCAGAACACGAAAGAAAGAATTTGATCAATAATCCTTCATTTGGCATGGTCAAGTTCTGCGTGGTTTCGCATGAGCACTGCTGTCTTACGTACCAATGCAAAAGAAGGAAGCAGGCGACCAAACATTCGGTGCCGATACACTTCGAACTGTTGCACACACTTTTTCCGACGCTGGTGAAAGGGGGAAAAAAAAGAGAGAGAGAGAGAGGGGTGCACACCCACCACCCCTGCAGGTGGGGCAGGTCGGAGCACAGGGCCTCCCACTTCTGCCGCAGGGGTCGGTTCCTGAGCACCCGCTGCTCCAGGTGGCCCAAGTCCGCCGACAGCTTGGACAGCTGCTCCGTGATCTGCATTGGGAACCGACAGTTAGTGGTGCAGCTAGGACAGGAGAACAACGACAGCACTAGAGGTCCAATTAAGCACTGTTCGTAAACAGGGCACTATGTGCTACTGCCAGATACAGCTGAATTTCACCATAAAGAAACTCACGGGGTCTCATGGAAAATCTGTTAAGACTCCTACTTTCTAAACAAAACAAAAAGGGGGGTTTGTGACGGTTCCCCACTACAGCTCGAAATACTGCACAAGTCCGAATTATTGGAGTCCCGAAAATTGGTCTGCTACCGTGCTTGTATTTTTACACACCCCTATAGCAATAATCTACGAATGACATTTTTCCCTCCATAGCACCGAGACACAGCAAATGCCATTCGATACACTGTACCTCATTCACTCTGAGCAATACCGTATAAACGCGTGTAAGGGCCGCACTTTTTTTCCGAATTCGAGGGCCAATTTTCGGGGTGCGGCCCATGCACGCGATGTACGAAAAAAATTATTATTTTTTTAAAGTAAAAACACACCAATCAGGGAATGGGCGGTGTAAGGGATCGGTAGTGTACGCGGGGTCATCGGAACACGGCTGGGGGCGCTCAAAGCGAAGCGTCTCCTATTTGGAACGCGGCCGCTCTTGAACGCGCCAAGAAGTACGGGTGTCCACCCCGCCCCGCGGTACTGATTCGCGCACGTGCTGGCACAAATGTCTATTTGTGTTTGTTTTTATTTTGTGGTGGAGAGAGTGCTCTACCTTACGGAAGCTGGAGGGCTGGCCATGCCCTGGATGAACCAATGATGTTAAGACCGCAACATCATTGGAAGCTACAGAATGTGGGCCGGGCCTTTAGGGCTTTAAAACTGGACCCCAGAGCCGGAAGCGGGGTTCTGCGCTAAGGTCAGGTGCTATGCGTCTTCGGCTATGCCGAGTAGGGGCCTCCCCTAGTGTTAGCCAGTTCCGCCTTTTTGTTGTTGTGTATCTCTTTGCCGTTTAATGTCTCTAGTGTCTTAAGTTGTATCTAATGTAAATATCTATACATAAACTTCAAGTATTCGCCTTGTCCCTGCATCTCTACTCATCGAGAGACCGTCTCTGACGGGGCACCCCTGGTGCGAAGACCAAGCTTCAGTCTTCGAGTTAGATAAACCGTCTCTGGCGGGGCACCTCTGGTGCAAGGAACGAAGAACCTGAAATTTACTGGCGGCATTTATTTTACGTCCAATCGTCACTCACGGAGTATTTCGACTCTAGCGGGTGCTGTGCTCTGGTGCGCGCTCATCCCACAAGAAGCCATGCAGTATGTCCGCTGTCAACGCGTAGCTGTTGTTCCGCACTTCCATCACATAGAGGAGCAGCTCTTCTTCCAGTTCGGGAAACTCGCACGGCTTGCCTCGGAAAGCACGCTTTTTGCAGCTTGTGTTTCTCAATGCATCTTTTTGGTTGCAGCACCATCGGGCGCACTTCTCGGCCACGTCGAATTCACTGTCCGCCACACGCTTACCACGTTCAAGAGCTAACTCCCAGCCATGTAGCTGTTAAGGTGCTTGCCCATCGTGCTAAAACTGCATTACTCGTGGCAGCACGCGAAAGCCACAACCACCAAAACTACGTGAGCGCGCTAACACGCCACAAAAGGGTGGAGCTGGCGATACTGATGCCGATCTGGATAGCGAGAAGTCGCGGCGGAGAAAAAAACTGACGATAATGATGATGACTGCGGCCTTGGGCGCCATCCATGGACTGTTTTTGGAAGCTCTTGTGCGCGTGCTTGGCCTCCGCGATCGAGCGCACCGTTGTTCGCAGCCGGAGCTGATTGCGGAGGCCACAGTGCGTGCATTTGGAAGGCTATTCTTGCCTAGGTCATGGAAAGTTTGGGTGCGGCCCTTACATGGAGTTTTTTTTTTTTAAACAGTTCCTTTGGGAAAACGGGGCGCGGCCCATACACGGGTGCAGCCCGTACACGCGTTTATACGGTATCTAATCCTCCAGTGCAAGAGTGGTAGTATGAGCCTGTAAGCACTGATGGTGCATGAAACAGGTTGCTCTATGGGAGAGATGTTAGCATGCACGGCACTCACGGCAGCCTGGCTTTTCTGCTTGTCCGACAGAGTCCGCGCCAACCCCTGTAGTTCAGTCGGCTGCGCCTGTGGCTCGACAAGTTCCACCATGCCGGAGAGGTTGGACTGGCTGCAAGGGCGAGAGAAAGCCAACCACACTTTCGTTACGTCTCGAGCCAGGCCTCCCTGCATCAAACTTTGAAAAAAATTCATCTGGTCTTGCACACATGCATGCACACACTCAAGAAAAAAAACAGCGCGCTTTGCGTACGTGCAACTAGATCAAATACCAAACAATTACAGCCTCTGTAATGCCAAGAACGCTGAGAGCACAGTCCATGACATAGACAAAAAGAAAACAAAGAAGAAAATGGAAGAGTGCTTTACATTTCGTCCAACACAAATGCCACTCGTGTTATAATGGCAAGAGTTCACAGTCACTCACTCATCATCTTCTACACCCCACCTCCAGCACCACGAGCACATGCAAGCTCTGCTGCCTGTTCGAAATGACCGCAGCACGGCCAAATTGCTACCAATTAAAGGGAATACCATGGTAGAATACCATGGTGTATTCCACCATGTGATCACGTCTCATTAAAATATAGTAAAAGCTCGTTGATTCGACCCCCGTTAATTCGGAAAATCGAATAATTCGACGCGCACGCGAGGTGCCGACAATTACCGTATTTACTCGCATAATAGGCGCACTTTTTTCCAGAAAATCCGGCTCAAAGTTCGGGGTGCGCCTATTACGCGGGGTAAAATTTCCGGAAATTTTTCGACTCGCAAAATTGAACACGTGTACGGGCCGCACCCCGTTTTCGCGAAATGTTAAAAAAAAAAAAAAAGTCCGTGTAAGGGCCGCACCGAAACTTTCGGAATGCACGCGCCGAGGCCTCCGCGATCGGCTCCGGCTGCGCGCAACGGGCGCTTGATCGCTGAGGCCACACACGCGCACAGGAGCTTCCAGACGCCGCCCACGACAGGCGCCCAAGGCCAAGCTTATCATCATCATCGTTTTCCTCCGCCGCGAGCTTTCGCTATCTAATCGCCATCAGCATCTCCAGCTCGTTTTTTTTGTTGTTGTTGTTGTTGTTGCTGCCAAGTGCCGGGATTTGCGGTAGCACGATAGTTATCGTGGTTTATGGCTTTGCCGCGGAGCGTTGATGTTTTAGCTCGACGGGCAAGCACCTTAACAGCTACACGGCTGGTAGGTCGGAAAATACGACGTGGCCGAGAAGTGCGGCAGTTGCGACTGAGGCGTCCCTAAATTTTCGTACGCGACTCCAAGCGCCGAGGTTTTCGTGGGCTTAAGTCAGGAACGTTTCCGGCTGGAGATGAAGCTTTCCAAACAGACGTTTAAAGTGAGCATCCCTGAAAACTGTGTGCGGCTGTTCTATGCGATGTCGTTGTACGTGCTGTGGGTCCACAGCAGCTGCGACGGCAGCAGCACTAGTAGGGACTAGTAGTCAGTTCAGCAAAAACTTTGTTAAAATAAAGATTGGGAAGCGGGGGGTGGCGAGGCGTCGGCTTGCAATCGTGTAAATACAGTACTGATCACAGTGCCAAGTTCGGGGTGCGCCTATTATGCGAGCGCGCCTATTACGCGAGTAAATACGGTATACATAGGAGTTTATGGGGCGAAACTCTCGTTAATTCGAACAAATTTTGCCGTGCGTCGGTTAATTCGACTTCACTCCGCAGCCCGCCAAGCCGGTGTGCCGAGAGCAAAAAGAAAAAAAACACTGCCACGAGCGGAGCCACTGTACGGCTGGTAGGCCATCCGTATGGTCATCGTCACCAGCAGCGTGAGAGAGGGCGAGGGAAGCGAGGTTAGCGGCGGCCGAAGCGACCAGCGTCTTTCTTTGTGCTATGCTGTGTCGCAGCAGTCGTGTTGGTGTCGTCCGCTTAACCCTATCGACAGCAAGTTTCGTTTTGGCGTGTGTTGTCATTTCTGTGTGTTCTTGCTGCTACGATCGCGGTTATTTAACCGTAAGGCAGAGCCTTTTTTTGGTAACTGTGTGCTTTGCCAGTGTGTTTGCTGCGCTGCTTTCGAGTGGGTAGCGCGCCTCGCCTTTGTGTCCTGTCAGCTGACAGAGGATGAAATAATTGAAGAAGTGACAGGCGCTGCCAACGACAATTCGTCAGAAGGTGACGATTGTGAGCAGTTGCCCCAAATGCCGAATTGCACAGTGAAAGAAGCCGCAGAAGCCTTGTCCGTGCGGGAGGACTTCTGTGAACAAATCCCTGACGGTGTGTGTGCCGCGGAGCACCTGGCAGCTGTCAGAGCTATCGTAGTCGCTCAAGTTCGCCGAAAAAGCAGACGACGAAAACAGATTTCTTTGCCAAATAAAGGTACGTCCTGTTGCGGAAAACGTTGTTTTTTGTTGTTCATTCGATATTTCGACATTCGGATAATTCGACCATTTTTCGCGGTCCCGTCAGTGTCAAATTAACGGGATTTTACTGTACTATTGACCAGTTATGTGGACAGTTTTTTTTTTTCATGACCGTACATAAAAACAGCCCATGCACCAACTGAAAAGTTCTCGGCAAAAATTTTCCACAGCCTTTTACAAAAACCACTGCAGAACACGTGCCTTAGACCGCAAATTTTCCGCTGCACTGAAAAAAATTGGTTCTTAAAATTCAGCTGTCAGTCCCTTTATCGAGAATTTCACATCAGCACAGTATACAGTGCAGTCCACTTATAACGATATCGAAAAATCCGGAAAAAACGATCGTTATAACCGATCATCGCTATATCTGGACTGCAATAAAAATGGCTGCCAAACTTACCTTTGTAGCTCCTAGTTTTACACTTGCGCTGAAGAACAGTAATTGCAGAACGTACGATTTGTGAAACAACGCGTTTATTCGTCACGTTTTACAAGCACCTCAAGCGTTAGGTGCGCTAAAGTAATTTGATATGGGCACTTGCTTGCATGGCAGTTGCAGTTTCACTACTGCAGTGTGCATAGCATCCAGCTGCTGCGCGTACACTGGTGGCAACCCTTTCGCGTGCATAAAGTCGATCAGGGATTCCGTCTTGAACAGCGCACTTTGCGTAGTCATCGGTATCGAAGGCGGGCCAGTGTCAATTTCGTCGTCGCTGTCGCTGCTGCTGTCGCACAACGCCGCACTCTGCCGTGACAACACATTCTCGGCGATCGCCTCGTCGGTGATCTCCTCGCAGAACGTAGCAGCACTATCTGCACTTAGGAACTCCTCCATGGACGTACCACTCACTTCGTCGACATTTGTGGCGTGCTCCCAGAGCTCAGTAATGTCCGCAGCTTCCACCGTGCCAGTTTCCACATCAGGGGGGGGTTTCGTCCTGGCGCACAAAGCCCGCCTTCTTGAAGCAGTTTCTTATGGTGGAGGCCTTAACCTCGTACCATGCGCCATAAATGAAGCGCACAGCCTTCAACAAGTTGATCTTCAAGTCCGCGGCCTGCCCTGACGTGCCAGAAACACGATCGATTGCTAAAATTAGCCACTCCAGCACGCGTCGCCGATACAATGCTTTGAAATAGGCGATCACGCCGGCATCCAACGGCTGCAGGCACTGCGCTTGTTCCCCTCTCGTACAGGCGCGCAAGGGGCGCCCCGCTTCGTTTTTTTCCCCCTCTCTCTTTCCCATCGCCTTCCGTAGCGTAGGCGATGCGGCCGACGTGCGGACGCATGGAGCAACTCGCGCTATCTTGCGGCGCTTATGCCAACTCGCGATGCTCGCTTGGGGCCGCCGCGATCTGCTCCGGCGGCGGCGCGTGCTGCGATCGCGGAGGCCACGGCTCGCACTCCGTGGCTTTCGTCATGGCTTTCGTAATCGGTGCGCAAGGAAAAAATGGCGGCAGGCACGGCGAACTCGCGTATCTGAAGTTTTCGCCCGATCTCGGCATCGTTCAAGGGAATTTTGCACCGTGAATGTCACGCTCAGCATGGAAAACGATGTCCAGAAGGCAAAATTCTGATCGTTATATCCGATATTCGGTCACGGACATATCGTTATATATGGTTTTTTTTTTCCATAGCCTCAATGCTTAAGTTGATACTCTTAAGTCAACTTATTGTTATAACCGATATATCGTTATATGTGGTATCGTTATAAGTGGACTGCACTGTAGTAGATTGTTTGACTGGACTGGATGGAGTGTCTGAATTGTCCAGTTTTCGAAATTAATGGGCATCAAATTAGAGATTCTATTGTAATGTGAGGCACCAAGAGCCCAACTAACTGAAAAGCCATACCTGACAAAAAAAAAGAAGAAAAAAGCCACAGATGAACACCTACGAGAACTGAACATCACAATGTGCTCAGGAGACTGGACAATAGCACCAAGAGCTCACCTGGACGCAAGTATCCTCAGCAGCTGGTCCAGCAAGCTGTTGGTGGACTTGGCTTGGCTTAACTTGGCCAGCTGTTTCTCAGTCAGCTCTTCCAGCACGCAGCTGCAGTAAACAAATGACATCCTCAGCAGAGTCTAAAAAGACAGCACTCAAAGACTGCAGCAATATTGCATGTTTAAATTCAATGATGCAATTTGCTGCCACATTCAAAAGCAATTCAAAAAACCCTGACACACTGAGCCACATCACCCCTCCCAGCATCAAAGCTGGATCATTCTTGTGTTATCGTCTTAAATATTTACTCTTTTGCAATACAGTCACAGTCGCTGACTGATTCTGCGAACTTGGTAAGGCTTGAAAATGCTCTGGATAATCGAACAGCTCTAAATATGTGCAACCATCCATAAAACCACAGACACTTACATTTTAGTTGCATGTTACCTTCCTTCAAATATGTGCTATACACTACAGTATATGGTTCACCACGTGGTATTTGCTTGAGACCACTGAGCACTTTATAATTGAATTTCTTCTTGATGAAGTTTCACTACGACTTCATCAGTCGAACAACGGCTGCGATGTGGTAAGGAGTGTCTAGGCCGTGCGTTGCACGAAAAAAACTGTGGTATATCACCGATATAGTTTTAATTCACTATAATACTTAGGCCTGCCTGCTTCAAGAACAGGAATGACAAACGGTGCATCAGGAGTTATTTACCGCTTTTTTTTTTCATGCGTCATATGACCTAAACACTCCCAATGCGTCAAAGACATCTTTCGGTTGATGAAACTGAAACAGCATCAAGAAGAGATTAAAAATTATTAAGTGCTCATAGGTGAACACCATATGGTGAACCATGCATTCACATCATTTGAAAGAAGAAAACATGCAATCAAAATTATGTGTTCATGGTCCTTAAAAAAAAAAAAAAAAACATTCTACCAAGCTATAACTGGCTTGAAGAAAATTTAAAAATCGATAGTCTGAACATTTTTCCGGTCCCCTGAAGTTCGAATTAACAAGCTTTTACAGGCATTAGCACAATCGAATCCCTCCGGGTGCTTACTGTCAATAAATGCTCTAAATTAACACTTCTTTTTGGGCAAGTTGGTTCATATTTGCAAACTTTAAAAGGGCGCAAACACACACGACCACAAAGAACAAGAGACGGCGCTTGTGTATCGTCTCTTGTTCTTTGTGGTCGTGTGTGTTTGCGCCCTTTTAAAGTTTTCAAATGCTCTAAAGTTTGCGTCTTTTCTTTTTTTCAGCACAACCCTGTTATAACAGTTATCGGTTATAACAATGGCATTTCCATGGCACTTCAGTATTGTTATAGGAGGTATTCACATGACGTCATCCGCAAGGGGCACTAGCGGCCGGCGCGGCATTCGCCATGTTGGTGGTCGCGCGCATCCGCCGCGGCGTTTGAATAGCTTTTGATGAGTGAAATATGAGTGTGCTTCGCGTCTCGCCGCAGATAATTTCTGTCCGACCCGTAACACCGCGTGACTGAGTGAATATTCCGTGAACTGCGCGAAGCAGAAAAGAGCGGGCACGCTTAAAATGTTCCAGTTTGTGAAAAGGTCGATCCGTAGGAAAGTGGAGGCACCGGCACAATGTGCGACGTACAGGACTGCTGCCGCGCATTGAATTCACCGGTATCGAGGCCCACCTTGTGCAAGTTTGCTGGCAGGCCAAGGAATTAAAGCATACAAACCTACGAGAGGGTGCAATTACTTGAACAGCGGGTGAGTCCAACAGCCGTGCAAGAGGTGAGTAATTCGAAGGGTCTGTTCGCTTAGCTGCAGCTCAACTTGTTACCTCTGTCTGCTGAAAGTGACGTGTTACTACTGAATCTGGCGGAATGGCTGCACACTGCGTTGCTGCGAAATGGCTAGACGTCTTGTGCATTCGAAGCAGCGCTACGTAGCTACAATCCAAAGTGCAAAACATTCTCGCTAAGTCTACTGTTCCCGCTGCGAGTGCATAATTTGACCGTTCTGTCGTGTAAATAAAGAAGCTATGACGCTTTACCTCTCTGCTGAAACACCGCCTGAGAAGCTTCAGCAGTGCGCGGACTACAGCCGCTGGAAACATGAGTTTCTGCGGCGCCAGTTTCAGAATTTCGGCAAGTAATCGTGCTGTTTATCCACGATGTGCCCTGCATGGCTACCTGACAGTTATCAACTGATATTAAAAGCTGCAAGTCGTGTACATTCTTGCGCGCGTGCAGTGCAGCCAGCCAGTTTTGCTGCCGAGCTGAGATATCACGGCACAGAAGCCGCAAACTTCATGCACAATAAGCGTTCCACAAATAGAAGTGGTCGCTGACGCATTTAACAACATGTAAATATGTTACAGATCGCTAACAGTGCAGGTTGGGTACCTGAAGGGGTATCGTGACACTGCGCGAGCTGGTGGGAAACGACCGCAAACATGGCGCGTTTGCTGCGACGATGCTCGTGCTGTCTGGCAAAGCGGCCTCAGTGAATACAGTGGAACCTCGATTATACGACGTTCAGGGGACCACGAATCCGGGTGTCGTATAATCGAAAATCAAAGAATCCCCCCCCCCCCCCCCCCCCGGCCTCTCTTTTCGCGGCGAAATCTCGATGAAACGGGCGCGAGAAAAATTTTATTTAGGAAACATTCAAAAGAAAAATAGCTGCAGACAGTTCTGTGCCGCCAGTGTCGGAAAGCAGCAACACAAAAAGCGCCCTGGACGCCGCTGTCCTCCCTTCGGCGAGGCGAGCACGGCCTCGCCCGCTTATCTGTTTTTTCAGCAGCATCCTGCGAAGCCCGTCTTATCTTTTCTCTTTATCTTTCCTCTGATCTTTTAACTCTCCTCTATCTGCACTTGGCAGCGGTGGTGGCTGGGCTGGAGCCAGTAGGCAGGGGCCCGCGCATCTTATCTTTTCTCTTTATCTTTCCTCTGATCTTTTAACTCTCCTCTATCTGCACTTGGCAGCGGTGGTGGCTTGGCTGGAGCCAGTAGGCAGGGTGGTGGCTTGGCTGGAGCCAGTAGGCAGGGGCCCCTGCAATTTCCTTTTCATCCTTCTCTCAGTCACAACAACAACAACGCGCAGGCCGCGCCTCCTCGGGACTCCGACTGCACAGGCTCGACGAAAAAGAGAGCAAGTGCACTTGGCGGCCTCGGCAACGCTCTCTTCCGCGCAAAAAAGGGGGTGCTTAGATTCGCATGCAAAGTTTTTTTTTTTTCGGAAATCTTTTTCCGAAAATGGGGGGGGGGGGTGGGGGGGGTGCTTAGATTCGGGGGGTGCTTAGAATCGCGAAAATACGGTACATCCCGGCCTGCGTTTGCTGACGACCTTTTTTGACGGACGGTACGAGCCAGCCGTCGTACGAAGCGGGGTCCTTCTAAAATTTGCGTCGTATAACCGAGGTTTTTAATGCATTGTCTCTATGGGGGTCTTGCCGGGACCGCACAAATTCGTCGTAAAATGCGGGTCGTCGCATGACCGGGGGACGTATAATCGAGGTTCCACTGTACCTCCTATAAGTGGGTTTGACCGTTTAAGTAGTGGGGTTAAAAGTCCCAGAGCAACACACAGGATATGCAGGACACCATAGTGTCAGGGCTCTGGATTGATTTAGACCACCTGGGGTCGATTAACGCGCACCAACATCGCACAGGACACGAACACCTCCCCGATTTTGATTCCACTGAAACGAAGCCGCCGCAGCCAGGATTGAACCCGGGTCCTCAGGCTCGGGAGCCAAGCGCCCCAACCCTGGAACCTCCCTGGCAGCGGGTTATGATTACACCTGTTTTTCCATGAAGTGTGCTTTTTCTGTTCCTTTTTCTGTTGTTATCGTTTTTTTTTCTGTGCGCCTCATTCATTACTGTTTTTTCTAATGACGCACCAACCTTTTTTGACAACCATTGCTTTGGATTTTTGCGATGCTACTTGTGTAGGTAACATGCATGTTACTTGCTGCCCTGCAATGTGGGGGCCGAGGGGCATGTCAAGCCACAATTCCTGGCTTTTTTTCCTTCGATCCTCTCCATGTGTACATGGGAAATAAATAAACTGAAACTGAAGCGCCCTTACAGAAAGCAACACTGCACATGCCAGCGTGCCTTGGCTACAAAGCAACCTAGCGTCAAGTACTCCTGAAGTGCTTTGCAACTTCCCAGTGGGCACTGAACCTCCCTCGGACGTCCTGCAGATGTCTACAGGACGTCCAGGGCAGGTTCGGTGCCCATGGGGTTGCTCTGCAGTGTGCAGTACTGCTCATCAATGTGCCCAGTGCACATTGAAACTCCCTTGGACATCTTGCGAACGTTCTGCGGATGTCCACAGGACGTCCAGGGGAGGTTCGGGGTGCCCATGGGGTTGCTCTGCAGTGTGCAGCACTGCTCCTCACCTCAGTGCGTGGGGCGCCCTGGCCAGCTGGCGGTGGCAGCGGCACAGCCGGTCGAGCAGCCGCTGCATGGCGTGGGCCACACTGCAGCAGGTCTTGGCCTGGGAGGCATCGTGCTCCAGGGTGGACGTGGGAGAGGGGAACGCCGGGAACCGGGCTGTCTGGGCACCAGCTCCGGGCTGCACCTGCACAAAGACGAGGGGTGAAGACAAATAAAATAAAATAAAAAGTAAATGGCGACTGTTAGGGAGAAACGCGCAGGTCTTGAAATGATAAAAAATATGAAATTTCTAAAGATGGCACATTCGGGATCAATACACTCTAAAGTTCCTGCCAAAAAAAAATTCTCAAGGTCTAAATTCTACCTTCAACTATTGAAATATCTATATATTTCGCCTACGAAGTCCGGAAATAGCAATTTCAGAGCGAAATGCGACAGGACTTGTTGTATCACACGACCGCCTGTTGTATCACATGACCACGTCCCGATAGCCGCCATCTTTGTTTTGTTTTAAAGCTGGGCCCATTCCCTACTACCTGCTATTACTCACTACTGTGAAGTATCGTACGAACGCATGTACGGGCCGCACCGTTTTCCCGAAGGAAATATATGTACATATAAAAAAAAAAGATCCATGTAAGGGCAACACCGCAACTTTCTATGGCCCATGCGGAAATAACCTTCTAGATGCATGCGCCATGGCCTCCATGATAAGCTCTGGCCGTAAGCAACATTGCGCTTGACCGCAGAGGTTGCGCACACACACAGGACTGTCCAGGTGCCACCCATGATGGCGTCTGAGGCCGCGGCTCATCATCATCATCATCATTATCACCAACTATTTCCATTGCCGTGAGCTCCCGCTATCCATATCGGCATCAGTATCATCAGCTCCAGCTTTTCGTGGCCGTTGTGGCTGTCAAAGGCACGGGAGTTGTGGCTTTCTTCTGCTGCCGCAGAGCGTTGCAATTTTCGCATGATGGGCAAGCTACACGGCTGGGAGTTTGCTCTCGAACGTGGCAAGCGTACGGCGGACAAGAAATTGACATCGCCGAGAAGAGCGCCTGACGATGGCGCAACCAACACAACCAACACAACCAACACAAGCTGCAGAAAGCACACTTTCCGAGGCAAGCCGTGCAAGTTTCCCAAACTGGAAGAAGAGCTGCTCTGCTATGTGATGGAAGTGCGGAACAACGGCTACGCGTTGACAGCAGACATGCTGTGCCACTTCTTGAGGTATGAGCGTGCACCAGCACACAACACCAACTTGGAGTCTGAAGACTCCGCGAGTGACAAGTGAACATAGAATAAATGCGACTCATTCCCTGATCGGTATGTTGTTACTTTAAAAATGAATTTTTTTTTTTCAAGCATACAGTTAAAACTCGATTTAACGAAGTTGAGGGGAGCCGTGAATTATTTCGTTAAATCGAGAACTTCGTTAAATTGAATCAGGCATTTCTTGGGCACATAATTCGGTACTTTCGATTATATGGTATGGCGGCATCCAGAAAGCTACCGCAGCATCATATTTGTGAAGCATAAATGCTCCCAAAATAAAACTGCGGACAGCGGAAACGACCGGCGCCGCAACAAAAAACAACAAAAATTCTTACTCAACAAGAAAGGCCCGAGGGGACTACAAATTTATTTTCCGTCGGTGATCTTTCCCTACGTGCACTTTGTGAGCAACGGCCGCACCGATTTCTCGTAGGTCTGAAGTGCGTCCAGCGCGTCTTCCGTCCCCTCGTGTGCGCCGGCAAAATGTCGCAGCAGATCGAGAGCATCCATCACCTGACTTGGTGTCGGCATGGGAGCTCCGGCACCTGCAGGGTCGTCGGCAGTGTCTTCAGCCGTCACTCCCTCCACGCTTCCTACAAGCTGCAACATATCGGCATCAGTCAAAACTTCCGTTGCGACTGCGTTTGCGTCGGCGTTCACGTAATCTGAGAAACTTATGCCTGTGGGCACTTCATCCACTGAGTGAAGGTGTTCCCAGGCATCTTCATCCTCATGCACGGCGCTCGCGCAGTCCGGACCAGCTTCGGCAGTTTCAGGGCCTAGTGTACCGAAACCGGCAGTCCTGAAGCAGTTGACAATTATCGACGGCCTCAATGCTCTCCAAGCTGCCGCCACCATCTCAACCGCCATAAAAATATCTATTTTCGTCTCGTGCTTCAGCTCCAGGTTGAGGAGAACTCTGTCGACGACTCGACGCTTGTATGCGCACTTCACGCTATTAATAACCCCTTGATCCAAGGGCTGAACCACGGACGTTGAACCACGGGAAGTAGCGGAGCTCCACGCTGGTCAGCTCGACCTCTGCAATGTAGTGGGCCGTGCAGTTATCCAGCAACAGGCACACTTTCCTTTTCTGGCGACACATGTCGCTGTCAAATTCCTTCAGCCATGTAGCGAAAATAGCACGCGACATCCAAGCCTTTGAATTGGCAACGTACTTCACAGGAAGCTTTTTGGTGCCTTTAAAACAGCGCAGCCTCGCACTCTTTCCGATGACAAGCAGGTCTCATTTGTCGGTGCCGTCCATGCTGACGCACAGCAAATGAGTCAGCCTTTGTTTGCTGTGTTTGCCGCCGTGGCAGGCCTGCCCCTTCAGGGCGAGTGTTTTTCTAGGCAGCATTTGGTAGAATAGACCGCTCTCGTCGGCGTTGTAGACGTCGCTGGGGGCATATTTTCCCAGAATGCCGGGCAAGTTTTCAGACTGTCAGTCGCCGACTACAGCCATGCTTACGCTGCTCGCTTCACCGCTGAGCACTTTCCCGACGATGCCGTGTCGTTCTTTGAAGCGCGACAGCCAGCCGGGACTTGCCTTGAACTCGTCGCCCAGCAAGCACGCAAAAGAGCGAGCTTTTTGTTGGAGCAGGTCTCCACTCACGGGAATATTCTTCGCCCGCAAATCCATAAACCAGGCGAAGAGGGCCTCTTCCATTTTGCTTTGAGGAGTGGTCTTCAGCGTTTTTTTGCGCGAGAGATTCCCCGACGAAGTGGCGCGGAGGATGTCATCTTTTCCTTTCAATATTGTGGAGAGAGCACTCGCTGGAATGCCATGTGCTGCAGCCACGTCACATTTCTTCTGTCCACTTGTCACAGCATGAATTATGTCCGCTTTCTCGTCCAGGGTAAGCCTTTTTCGTTTCTTGCAGGGCTCCATCTGCTAGTCAGGAGGGTTAACGGCGCGCTTGCTCGCACACACCACGTCCGCGTTCACGATAGCAAGGCTAGACTGATGGAGGCCTAACAAGCTGAGCTTGACAAAGACGTGGGGGTTGACACCCAACTGCGCGGGAACGCGGACGTACTCTGCATGGGCTCCGTGAATCGTCAGTGTTCTTGACCGGAAAACCCCAGTTTAATGCAAAGTGTTTATTGGATGTGTTCCGTGAAGTTACGAGGACCATCTGGACACCAATTTTATCTCTGTGAGTAGAATACTTTTCCACTTACGGGACATTGAAATCTTGAGGCGGCGAGAGCCACGCTACACCTAACGCCGACGTAGCGTCGGCCGTGGCCGAAGCAGGAGACGCATGGGCTTCGCTGGCCCTACCGGGCCTGAGCAGCCTCAACGGCGGTATGGCATCAGCATCGACTGCGGCACACATTACAGCCCCGGTTATTGAAAATAACCCGGGTACGGACCAGCCCCAAGCCATGGAGCTTGCAAGCACCAACAACGCTGGAGCTACGAGGGGACCGCAAGAACAACCAAGAGTCTACCCAGTCAACGAGACCCCGTGGCGAGTGATGAAGGAATTAGTGGAGCGCAGAGCCCAGAAGGATAGTAAAGCTACCGGTCAGGCAAGTACACCTTCGGAGGCAAACAAGACTCCAGTGAGAACGAGCGAGCCACAGCAGCAGAAACCTGGGACGCCGGGACCGAACGCCATGGTCCCGAACGCGCCACCGGCGTCCGCTGCCAACAACCAACTGAAGACACTCCCTGGTAACAGGCGAGATTTCGTACAGCTCCCGAAAGGAGGATACAAAATCTTATTCCGACTGAAGAGCCACAACCTAAGAGTGGGAGATTTCAAGCCCAGCGATTACATACAAGCCCTGGTGAAGGAATGCAACCTGGTATACATCGGCGACATGCTTGTCGCGGTGAAAGCCATCTCAAACATAATAATAGTCCGGACGCCAGATGGTGTGAAGGCAGAAGCTCTGCAAAAGACGAGGAAGTTGTGCCTCGGAGACAAACAATTCGAGTTCAATGCCTACTGCTCCACGGCGGAGGGAACTATCCGGGGTGTGGTGCATGGAGTGATGGCCGGCACCAAGCAAGAGATCCTAATGAACCACATCCAAGTAGCAACGCCGGGAATTCGTGCAGTCTACGCAAGAATGCTCGGGAAGTCAGAGTCAGCGCTCATCGCGTTCGACGAACCGAGGTTGCCCAAGACAGTCGCAGTGATGGGAGGACTTTACAGAGTTTACCCTTACCAACCTACGAAGCAGGTGTGCTTGAGATGCCACCTGCAGGGGCACCGATCAGACGTCTGCCCGAAACCAGAACCCATTCCGCAGTGTCCTAGATGCAAACGTGCCAACGTCGACGGACACGAGTGTGGGGAGCCCAGGTGTGAGTGGTGCGGCGAAGCTCACGCCACGGGCGATATAGGATGTAAGAGACGTCTCAAGCGGAAAGGCCAGCAGAACCAGCAAGGCAAGAAAAAAGAAAGCAGTTGCCACGGTGGTCACAGGCCACGGTGGTTCGACAGCGAGGAAGCCGAAACGAAAGGAAAGAACGGATCCTCGAGATCTGCGTCTCGGAACAGGCGCGGCGGCAGCAGAAGCCGAACGCCGTTCTTCAAAGAGGGAGACTTTCCGGGGCTAGCAGACGCGAGAACCACCGACCACGATGGCGACAACGCCTGGGTTCGAGGGAACGCTCACGGCGCTTCCGCATCTAAACAGAAGACCAAGCAGTCCAAGAAGGTGAGTCAGTCTAGGAGCGAGTCTCCAGTCTATCCCACTGCTCTAGACTATTCGATACAGGCTAGATTCGAAGCTCTAGAAAAAACAAACAGGGAACTTAGAGAGGAAAATGAACGACTAAAAAGGAGGCTCTCGTTTATAGAACAGCGACAACAAAGAGAAGAAAATGATACAAACCGAGGAAAAGTACACGGAGTACAATCGCCCACGACGAAAACAAGCACGCAAGGGCCAGCAGCCGTACAACCGCAAGTAAGGGAAGAAATAGATGCTACTATACCACTGCACCAAATACAGGAGCAACAGAAAACAGTCTTGGCAACGCTGGAACAAATCATGAGCAGACTGAACGCAACCGATCAGAGATTGGCAGAACTGTTCAGGAGACAAAACAAGAGAGCACTGGAACAGGTCTACCTAAACGAAAGCGCGAAGATCTTCGCGGCGCAGCAGTAGTGTCACATCATGGCTAACGCAGAAGAAAAATTTACAATATGGCAATGGAACTGTAGAGGATTTCGAAAAAAAAACGATTTCAACATACATGTAATGCAGCATAAACACCCTCCCACTGTAATAGCGCTGCAAGAAACTAACACTTCGCCGAAGATAGTCGGCTACGACACCATAGTAGATGAAAGATTTAAAAAAGTGGCCATTTTATGTCAGAAGGGGGTCACTACGCACAAGCACACGACACCAGAAGAAGATATAGAACACCTTTTAATAGAGGTAATACCTAAGAAGCGCGGGGAGAAGAGCCTATTCGTACTTAACATATATTCACCACCTCGCAAGAAGAGACATGACTTCAGAGAAATCATTAGAGCGGTGATCGGCCTGGTAAAACAAAACCACCTTGTGATTGTAGGAGATTTCAATGCTCCGCACAAAGAGTGGGGCTACAAGATGAATACAAAGAAAGGAAAAACCATCCTAGATGGAGTGGACACGCACGGGCTGGAAATCGTTACCGATAGCAGATACCCTACTAGGGTCGGAAACAGCGTTTCAAGAGACACTAGCCCTGATTTGACCATCATAGGAAATATCCTAGACTACGAATGGTCTAACACCGGGGAGCAGTTCGGAAGTGACCACTACGTAATTCAAACGCAAATTAAACTTACAAGGTTCAGCACAATCCAGAGAAAAACAAAAATCACAGATTGGAAAAAATTCCGTGAACAGTTGGAGAATGAAGCCGGAAGAACTGCGATAACGGACATCGAAAAGTGGACCAAACGACTACGGGAGGTCCACAGAGACAATACTACAGAGCTAGAGGTCACCGATGAATTTCCACGTGCGGATAAACGATTGCTACATCTTTGGGAGGCTCGTAGGGGACTGACGAAAAGATGGAAGAAACAAAAACATAACAGGAAATTGAGACTCAGAATAGCTCAGATCAATAAGGAGATAGAAGACCACACTGCAAACTTACTTAGAGATAATTGGCACCAAATTTGCAATGAACTAAACGGCAACTTGGGTAGCGCTAAAACATGGGCGCTGCTCAGGCACCTCATAGACCCGACAAAATCGAAAAGAGAAAACAGCAAAACGATAGAACGTATCACGCACAATTTTCAGGGAACGGACGCCCAGATTACAGATTTTCTTTGGTCCAGGTACGTCGGAAACACGCAAGTGCCACCCTGCACCATGGTATATTCAGGGACAAGGAACTCGAAGCTGGATGAACCGATAAAAGACTACGAGGTATACGTGGCTGCCAGGTCATTCACAAGGAACACAACACCGGGAAAAGATCAAGTAACAAATGCAATGATCAGAAACCTCAGTGATGACCAAATCGAAAGCCTGACTGGACTAATCAACGAGCACTGGGAAAGGGGCACGGTCCCGGCGGAGTGGAAACACGCTGAGATTATCGTGATACCTAAACCAGGGAAAACACCCAGTTTGGAGAACCTTAGGCCCATTTCACTAACTTCATGCCTCGGAAAACTATACGAGAAAGTGGTCAAGACTAGACTGAGCATTTACATGGAGGACAACGGTCTGTTTCCGGATACCATGTTCGGGTTCAGAACGGGGCTCTCCACGCAAGACGTGATGCTCCAGTTAAGAGACACGGTACTAAAACAAATATCGGGCACTCGAGAAGGCGTAATCTTGGCCGTAGACCTCAAGGGGGCCTTCGACAACATCGGCCACAATGCCATTCTCACAGAACTCTCGGCAACAAACTGTGGGGAAAGGATCTTCGCATACGTAAAGGCCTTCCTGTCTAACAGAACAGCAACGATCGGCATCAACAACATTAGGTCAGAAAAGAAGACGACGCCACAAGGATCCATCATCTCACCTTTGCTCTTTAACATAGCAATGATTGGATTAACTAGGAGACTGAAAAACATCAAAGATGTAGAACATTCAGTTTATGCGGACGACATCACAGTGTGGACGACAAAAGGATCGACGGGAAACAAGCAAGAAATACTGCAAAGCGCGGCGGATGAGATCGGTCAATTTGCTTTATTTAGCGGGATGCAGTGCTCCCCAGAAAAATCAGAATTTATTAGACTTCACAAAAATAAAGAGGACAGGGGAACGATAGAATTAGAGATAGATGGACAACCCGTAAGAAGGACAAATAAGCTTCGCATCTTGGGAATGTGGCTGCAGGAGAAAGGCAAACGGGACCATACCATCCAGCTCTTGGAACACTCCACGAAACAGATATGCAGGATGTTAAGCCGGATTACGAACAAGAGAAAAGGGGTGAAGGAGCGAGATGCGTTACGGATCACTTCTGCGCTCATCATACCGAGGATGACGTACGCGCTTCCGTACCTACAACCTAACAAAGGGGAAAAGAACAAAATGGAAACATGCATCAGAAGGGCGTATAAGCAAGCCTTAGGCGTCATGACCTGCGCCTCGACAGAGAAGCTAATGAACATGGGGGTGTACGGCACCTATGAGGAGCACAGCGAAACCATGCTCAGATTTCAAATGGAAAGACTTGAAAGAACAGCCGCTGGCCGCGCACTACTGATCAAGCTAGGATACCCGGCAGAAGACGAGGGCGAAGACAAGACAGACATTGACAGCCAAATTAGGAGCACTTTCTTGGTTAAACCAGTGCCCAGAAACATGGACCCGAAGAACCACGAAGGAAGACGGGCGGCGAGATCATTGGAGTTGGACATGTTCCTAAAGAAGAAACAGATGGTTCTGTATGTTGACGCGTCCAAGTACAGAACGAAGGAAAACGCTAGGGCGGTAGCAGTAGTGAACGCCAATGGGAATATAGTTACTGGTGCATCAGTGCGCACAAGGACAACACAAGCAGCGGAAGAGATCGCCATAGCTCTAGCCCTGACTGAAGCCAATCGGCAGGGACTGAGTTACTGGATAGCCACGGATTCTCAGGCTGCAGCAAGGGCGTACAGAGATGGAAGGATCGGCCGAAAAGCCGCGAGTATCCTCTTCGAACAAAAACAACACAGACATGGATCAAACAACACAAACATTCAACACACCATCATTTGGGTCCCTGACACTGGGGTTGAGGGAAATCTCATGGCAGACACCGTTGTCCGAGGGTTCACGAACCGGAGGGCGGGTTTGCCGGTGGAACCCTTCAGCACGCCAGAATCTTACGGGGAGGCAATGAAGGCGTTGTTGGGAGCGCGCAAGAAGTACTCGGCTCCGGCGGATATCCTCGACAGAGAGCAGGCCACCACGCTCAGACGACTACAAACAGACACCTACCCAAGCAGAGCCATGTATCACAAAATGTGGCCGAACAGATACGCGAAAGAGTGCGTGTGGTGTGGGGGCTACGCCACAACGTACCACGCCACCTGGGGCTGCGAAAAAAGCCCTTTACTACCAAAGGTAAATAGCCCTAGTCTAGAGCAGTGGGAGGCCCTCCTGGCTGACTCCGACCCGAGCACTCAGCTTATGCTGGTGACGAGGGCCAAGGCAGCGGCGGAGGCCAACGGTATCCTGGACTAGGGAAGACCGACCACTGTAGCTCCACATCTATCTATCCCCATCCCCCTACTCCCTAACACTTCCTTTTGGAAAAAATAAATAAATAAATAAATAAATGTTTTTACTACTACTTGACAAATACGTGCGTTCAAAGGCACGGGGAAATATCCGCACAAGAGCGAACACAGAGCACAACACACAAACCCACACACACACAAAAAAAAAACGAACTGCAACAGCGCCATCTATGAAATGTGGCACGAAACTTTTTTACTGCTGGCGCCATCTCGTGAGCTCGACTCAAAATTAACTCGTTTTGCACCGCGCAGTTTGAAAAAAGCGGCGGGCCGAAGATGCTCCGCGCTGTTACTGCTGACTCGCAATCAATAAATTTTGGGGTGCTGTCTACAAAATAGACCAAAAATTAACACTTTTTCACCTTTAATTCTCGAAAAAAGGGTCGTTAAATCGGGACAGATCACGGAATCAGTTTCGTTATTTCGGGTTAGTCAAAGCATTGAACCCTATGGGCGTCTGAGGGGGAATTAGGATACCTTCGTTAAATCGGGATTTTCGTTAAATCGAGTTTTGACTGCAGTGTGTACGGGGTGCACTACGAAAATTGGCCCTTGAATCTGGAAAAAAAAGTGTGACCGTTACAAGTGTTTATATGGTGTTTTCCTCCAATATGGAAACTAACTGAGATATACTGGAACTAATTATATTTTTGAAAGCAAAAAGAAGAAACACATATGCACACGTAACTTGGATTACAACATCTTTAATAATAAAAATGTTCACTTCAAGACCCACCTCTCCACTTCAAGTGGATAATGAGCGCTACTTAAAGAGACACAATCATGTTTAAATCCCATTTGTTTTTCACTGATACCACTAATTGTTGTCAATAGAGGTACTGTGCAAACTGGCGTGAGGCCCGCACTTTTTCGAAAAAGTAGGGTGTGAATTTTGAAGGCGTGGCCCATACACAAATAAAAAAAAACGTAAAACCATTTTCCCCCTCTCAATTATCTAAAAAAACCTGGAGGATTGCGAGAGCAACATCTGCGTGCAGCCATATATTGTTGCGTCACCTACATTGCCCACAGTCTCGCTGTTTTGCGTGCTCTTGCATGACCATAGTGCGCATGTGCGAGGAGCAAGTGACGTCACCACGCACAGCTGGCGTGGCCGCTACTGCGCATCGGAGAGGAGAGAGAGAGCGCGCGGCAGCCCCGGCACGCTAGCTATGCGCCGCTACAGCGCATGCCCAACTGGGGAGTGCGGCGGTGGCACCTCTGAGTCACCCGCGCAGCGACAACGCGCCAGCTGTGCGCCGTGCCACGTCACTGCTCCTCGCGCATGCACAGTATGGCTTTTTGTCAGCTCCGCAAAATGGCACGGCGACTCGCGCAGTGTTGCTTTCTACAAAAAAAAAAAAAAAAAAAAAAATGGGGCCAATACATGGGTGTGGCCCTTGCACGAGATTACAGGTAGACATGGCCTTATGATCAGAGAAGTGATTTGGCAGTCGTGCATGCTTGAGACTACTTTGATATCGCGCTCCGGGCTTCCTCCTAGTTTCTCGTCCTCGGTGCATGAGAATTCTGGGAAAGCCGCGAGCGGGAACTGAAGATAGCAGGGCTACAGCTACGAGCTTGTACATTGTTCTGGGGAGGTCGTGAACACAAAGGCTCCTCCCCACAACGCAGATGCGGCAACGACAAGAGGGGTGGAAGCAGACAGAGGGGGGAACTTAGGACATCGTGCATGCTGTCACTGAGTTCAGACAACCAGTGACAGGCTCTGTGTCTGGCCCATCAGTGAGGCGTGTTGTCACGATGTCATGTGTTACAACGACAACAACGCCACTACACAAGAAATGTGGCCTTCACAGCTGCCAGTGTATACCCGTGCCACACGCGCACAAGAAATGGCAGTGAATGCTTAAGGCCTTAAGTTTGTTAACGCCATTATTTTCGGAGTTGGCGCTACACGCCCACATTTAATGCCATTATTGAAAGTGACGATGACAACGCTTGCAAGGGAGTCAGAAGTTTAAACTGAATATAAACATTCCTAATGAGCACAATATATCGGGAATCATGTTCAAATGTAATGTAAAAACGATTTTCCAGAAAATACGGCTGTTCCTGCTTTGAACGTCAAAAAAGTAGCCATAAACTCGCATATCAGCACATAAGTCGAGAGTACCAGTCAATCAGGCTAGTTAAAATGACGCTCTTCGCATCGAAAATGCGGTATAGATGCCTCATCTGGCTGAAAGTTAACAACTGACCATTTCCTACTGGTTAGGGAGTTGTTACTGACAAAGCTGCATGCTTTTCTGCGTGTAGAATGGGAACGAGAGTACACACTGCACGGGCGAATGAGTTGTGGCGAACTCAGTAGGTCGCGAATGGCAGTGAGGCTAATGCCATTAAATTTATGCGTGTGGCACCGCACGAATGCCATTAAAACTTAAGGCAGTAAGCACTTAATGGCATTAAATCTGTCCGTGTGGCACGGGTATAAACAACCTTTAAGCAGGGCTCATGTGCACTTGCCTTCACGTGGGCGCTGCTGGTGTCCAGAAGGAGGTAGGGGCTGTCCAGTGTGGTGGGGGGCAGCTCAGAGGCACCACGGGCCAGGGCGCTCTCCAGGAGGCCCCCACCGGGAAGAAGCAGCAGCTGTGAGGACGCTGGCAGGTTGGTCTGCTGGTATACTTCGGCCTGCAGGTCTGCCAGCCTGCAAACACCACCAGGGAGGCACAGGTGTGCCGTGTCAAAACAGTCTTCACAGATTTACGGATCCTTGTAACGTGACTGGCCTCGTGCTACCCAACACACAAACTAGACGATTCAGTCACACACAATAAGAGCCTAGCACCAGTTCGATCGTTTTTGTGGGGCTTCCAGTGGCAAAACTTCTTTGAAGTATATGATGACAAGGTCACGATGCAGCTTCTAATCATCATCATCATCATCAGCCTGACTACGCCCACTGCAGGGCAAAGGCCTCTCCCATGTCTCTCCAATTAACCCTGTCCTTCGCTAGCCGTGGCCACCGTATTCCCGCAAATTTCTTAATCTCATCCGCCCACCTAATTTTTTGCCGCCCTCTGCTACGCTTGCCTTCTCTCGGAATCCACTCCGTTACCCTTAAGGACCAGCGGTTATCTGGCCTTCGCATTACATGGCCTGCCCAGGCCCACTTCTTCCTCTTGATTTCAACTAGGATATCATTAACACGCGTTTGTTCCCTCACCCACTCCGCCCGCTTCCGATCTCTTAACGTTACACCTATCATTTTCCTTTTCATAGCTCGCTGCATTGTCCTTAACTTAAGCTGAACCCTCTTTGTTAGCCTCCACGTTTCTGCCCCATAGGTGAGTACCGGTAGGATACAGCTGTTGTATACTTTTCTCTTGAGGGATGTTGGTAAACTGCCATTCATGACCTGAGAGAACCTGCCATATGCGCTCCACCCCATTCTTATTCTTATTGTAGTTATTTCCCTCTCAAGATCCGGACTGGCGGTCACTACCTGCCCTAAATAGACATTCTCTTACTACTTCCAGCACCTCGCTACCAACTGCGAACTGCTGTCCCCTTGCTAGGCTGTTGCTAGGCAGCTTCTAATGGAGTGTGACAAATGCACCATCGCACTGGTGAGGCAATGTTGAAAGTTTCTGCATATCCCACGAACATCCCAGGGACATCCCACGGCAGTTGGCCGTGGGATGTCCCTCGTGGCCTCGTGGCAGAGCGCCCGCCTCGGCTTCAGGAGGTGATGGGTTCGACTCCCGCCACCGGCCGGGTACCCACCGGTTTTCTCAAAATGGGTACAAGCTATGGCCCGGCCTGGTGCTCGGCTTACTAGGGCTACATTGCTTGGGAAAGGAGCCTGCGCCTTCAAATCCCGTCACTGTGAGCAGAGAGTCGTGTGGACAAACCTAAAGAAACCCGTTCATTCTAACATATTATTTCAAAGAAAACATGCAAGCAAAAACTGGGCGTCTATAGTCTTTTAAAAGAAAATTCCTGCCACTTAAAACCCCACAAAAACCATCGACCTAATTTTAAGACACTACATAATAAAAAAAAAGTAACGCCTGCACTCACGTTGCCTGAGCAGGCAGGTAGGCGTGTATCTCGTGGCCCTCGTTGAGGTAGAGCACGTGGTAGAGGCGGCAGCGCAGCACCTCCGTGACGGACTCAAAGAACTGCTCGAAGGTCCACATCTTGGTGTCGTCACACTCCAGCAGGCCAGCCAGCAGGGGAACCACCTTCTCTCTCAGTCCCCTGTTCAGAGGGAAACAAAAAGACGAATCTCATACCCCAAAAAAAAGGGTTAAACTACACACAGTTGAACCCCACAATAACGAAAACACCAGAGATAACAAAACTCAATAACTCAGATAACTCAATGCCTATAAAACTCTTATAAGATCTACCTTAGAATACGCGGATATAGTCTGGAGCCCCCATCAAAAAAATTTAATCAACAAATTAGAGCGCATCCAAAAACTAGCAGTGAGGTTTGTCTATTCAAAAAGTATTCATGCCACACTAGCACTACCAGTCTAATAATTCAGTCAAATTTACAAAGCCTGTCACAGAGAAGAATCATTTCAAGATTAAAGTTTTTGTTCCAACTTCTTCACGGCCACTTCAAAATAGCCAATTCACAATACTTACACCCGCCATTCAAACACTCGTCTAGAACAAACCATAGTAAAACACTGTCAACCAGTCAGCCGTGTAAATATCCACAAGTACTCCATGTTCCAGATGCTATATCATATTGGAATAAATTGCCTGACGATGCGGTGAAGTGTACGTCTGTGGAACTATTTCTTAATTATATCGAAAAAATTGACTTTTCTGTTTAATTCTCTCCTACTCTTTTTGTCTTTGGGTCAGAGAACACATCTGTATTTTTTAATTTTTGCTTTTACTCTGTTTGATCAGTGATGCATTGTAAACACTCCTGCATGGGCCCGAAAGGGCCAAGTATGTTTAATAAATAAAATAAAATACCGTATTTACCCAATTCCAACGCGCACCCAATTTACGGCACCAAAAAAAAAAAAATTTCAAGCCCCGATTCTAACGCGCGCCCGATATTGGTAATGAAAAAAAAAAAAAACTACAAGCCCCGCTTCTAACGTGCATGTGACTTCCACGAATGAAAATAATTTGCAACCGTTTTTATATTTTAAGGGGAGATGCGGGTGAAAAAACCGCGATTTTTTTCGATAAAGTCGATTTTGTATTTTCTTGCGTTTTGTATTCCCCCAAGCCTCTTCTTTTATGTGTAAAAAAATCAAAGCCAATAATCAATGGGAAGTTAGTAAAAAATACTATTAAAGCACTCGCGGTGGCTCGCGAAAGTGCGAATTTGACCGAATTTCGGGAACGCGGCATTTCGCTCCACGGCGTCGCCCGCTCTTGAATATTCGCGGGGAAGTAGGCCTACCCATCGTCTACGACTGGCCTACGAGAAGCCACTTCGGCAGCGGCGCATTCTTGATAAAAATACGAAAAAAAAGATCGTTTCCCGCCCGAGTCGAGCGTCGCGACTGGCCCTTCAAATCACGTGGTACGATCGGAGCCGTTCCATTGGCTACGAGCATTCCACCGCACGGTCGGGCGCAGACGCTCTTTCTTCGTTCTGCCGCCCCCGAGACGTGAAGCAACGCTTCTGCCCGGGTTTTTCTCCTATCTCCGCTATGGATGTGACTGAGAAACGAGATTTTCGCTCACGCAATTTCCTGACAAAGCATCAGTATAAAGGAAGACGCCCCAAGCGCAAGCGGAGAGCTCCGGTTACGGGAGGTTCGTCTGCTGCTAGGCGTAACTGCGGCAACGGCGATGCTTCTTGCGGAGCATCCATGACTTCGTCAGTGCGTCTGAGCGAAAGATAAAGATCTTCGACTGTAAAAACGGGCGCGGGAGTGCTGTTATCTGTGAGATCGGCATGATGCACGACCTCGTCAGCGGCGCGGCGTGCCCCGCCTGCGGACGATGTAATCTCTGTCAGAGAGTCGGCCGCAAAACAGAAAGGAGTCTCATCGTTTTTGGAACTTTACCGCCAAAATGACGCGTTTCCGACAACCGTTGTTTCATCAACATATTCTTCGATCCGCGTATCTTGATCGTGCAACGGCAGTGATGAGGCGTCCGCCCGCGGCAGTGCACGGGATACCGTCGTCGTGAACGCGGTCCGTGGTCGCTGAGCACGCGACCAATGACAAGCGCCACACCGGTTGAAAACGGCTCCTGCGACGCAGAAAACGACGAGCAAACGTGCTCCCATGTTTCCAGCAGTTAGTGAGCTCCCACATCGTATAATGGCGATGACGATGGGCAGCTATGGGGCAGTTTCGGTTTGCACTCGAATCCAACGCGCATGCGATTTTGAGACGTATTTTCCCCGAAAAAAGGTGCGCGTTGGAATTGGGTAAATACGGTAACTCGTTTTCGCGAGAATTTTATTACCGTAAAAACCCGTGCATAATACGAGGTTCTTTTTCAGGTATCAGTACGTGCAATTTCCGACACTTATCATATGCAGGTCCGAACACCTTTCAGAGCAAGCCTGTAGTTCTGGTTTCGTTATCTAGAGAGAGGAAGCACTACCTAGCGGTGGCATCGATTGCCTGTTTCGATTTCGACGTCATTTCACCATGCTGACCTCGCAATGCCCATTTGAACGCAGGATGACTGCACCTCACACGACGTCGGGACTGCGAAAGCAGTACTCGGCTGCTTTTAAAAGGAAAGCACCATACGCTTCCACGCATAAGTCAGTGTTTTTTTTTACGAAAACGACCATCCGAAATTAGACCTACTCGAGAGATATAAGGTAGTTTCGGTTGGCCTGCAGAATGCACATGCCCTACACAGGTCTTTTCCCATCAGTATGCATGCAGCCTTGTGCATGAAAGAAAAAAAATTGTTAATTCACACACAGATCGGTTCTGGTAATGACAATTTGTGCTGCATACTGCTGGGCTGTCTCGCTCGT
This sequence comes from Amblyomma mixtum, assembly GCF_055824585.1. Classification (NCBI taxonomy): domain Eukaryota; kingdom Metazoa; phylum Arthropoda; class Arachnida; order Ixodida; family Ixodidae; genus Amblyomma; species Amblyomma mixtum. The sequence continues at coordinate 108,058,579 of NC_143018.1, forward strand.
GCTGCCAGCCGCTTTCCCGAGCGAGCGGCACACAGCACGAGAGAACGCAAGCGGTAACCTCCACATTGTCCGTCACACCACAATCCGAAGCTACAGGACCATTGGCAGTTCGGACATGGTTCAGATTGCCACTTAACAGGCTAGCCGGCCAGAGCGTACACAAGTGTGGAAGGCAGGAAGGTGGGCCGTTTTGTCAGCTTTGATCTCCGTTTGCCTCCGAATGATGGCCCTGCGGCTGCCCCATTATGCATCTGAGTGAGTGAATAAATATTTATTGGGGATACATATCAGAAGTCAAACACTAGGTGGGGCTCCTAGTTCCTCTGAGCTGTGTGCGTGCCACAATGCCATCCTGCGGGAAGCGCTGTAGACATGCATCTTCTAGCTATGGATACCCGGGGCGTGCTGTGGAGTTGACTTATACGAGGCAATATACGGTAAGCATAGCTGCCGAAAGCACTGGTATCGTTTAAAGTGTTGCTACATAATCTGGCCTCTCCAGCCAAACTCTGTAGTTGGATCGCGCACGCTTGGTTGGGCCAGCATTCCAGAGAAGCTCGTTGGTCGCGCTTTCGAGGAATGCGGGATAAAGAACGCCTTCGACAGTACTGATGGAGAGTTTCTACGGAAGAATATATCCGACAAGGAGCTCTCGGAAAACAGATAACTCAATGACGACGATCGCTAAACTGTGAAATGCTGAGCAAATAAAGCTTTATGGTGGGCTTTCGTCACTCGCATTATACAGTTAAAGGGGCATCGCAATGCTTTCCTTTGTACCGATTAATATCACTGAATAGCTACATCATGCGTTCCTCCCCCTCTTAATTCCAATAGGTGTGTTGCAAAACATACAGGAGAGTGCCCCAATGCAACAGAAATTCCTGCACAATGGCAGTGGGACCTGACTCCAAGGCAATAATTTGGTGCAGTGCCCGAATCTTCTCTAACATAGGTACGCACATGGTCCCTTCAAGCATCTGCCGAGTGTGAAAAAAAGACTTTTCTGGCAATGTGGCACAGGCTAGGCAAGAAAAAGGAGGAAAGGAGGACCGTGCCTAAAGCTTCTCAGTAACTGTGCCCCATTGGCAGTGGGTTGTTCGCTGTTCCGGCTAGGCATGCCGAGGGGTGAAAGCAGAAGGAAGAGTTGGAGACACTGTACACGGTCGCCAAGAAGTGAAGCCCATTCTCCATGGCACACAGACAAAGGTCCATCTCCCTTCTTTTCTTGCCTAGCCTCTGCTGCCTTGCCACAGAAAGCTGACCAAAGGCGATGTGCTCTTAACCACTGCCCCAAAGTAAGGGAACACCGCCATGGTGCAGGAATTTCTGCCATGCAGAGAAGCTGACTAGTAAGTTTTGCACTTTGTCTATAAATATATTTTTGAAATAATGAGGCAAACAACTATATATTGGCAAAAACCACGAAATCAAACCTAAACTGGGTTTCAACCACATGTCACGATAGACGCAAGTATGATGTCAGGTATACTTCAACAAAACCTCTTGTGTGCAGGTTGATTGACTAAGCTAGCAACTGTAATTGACTGTCAATCATTATTTGTCTGCAGTGACCAAAATCAAGGCTGAAATTTTTTCCCTCAGCTAATGTCACGCATGCAAGGTTACCCACTGGAATCGCCTCGACTGAGGCCCCGAAACAGGAAAATTTAAACTTCACTTCTGCTGAAACAAAGCGCCACCCAGCTGCGAAAATCAGCACAAATGGCCAGTAGATTCTTAAGAACATACTTTGAAAGTTTCAGTACAGTATGTGGAGGTTAAAAAAACCCCGGAGTTGCCCCTTAAAAAAGCTGCCCTGCACCCAGGAACAATTAAAAGCAAGGATGTCACTCACGGTGAGAGGAGGCAGGTGCGGGGCAGCTCCTTGCTCCACTCGATGGGGCCGCTCTCGGTGTGCTGGACACCCGAGATGACACCGGACTCCTTCTTGGAGGTGATGCAGAACCTGCAGAGACAAGCCAAAGAGCAGCTCGTGAAGCAGCAGGGGCAGATGTAAGGAAGGCTCTTGTGGAGGGGGTGGTCCTGTTTCTGCAATGCAGTTTTCATACTTTTGATCGTAAAAAAAAATACCAAATGGGCCTTTTCGCGGTTTTTCCACACAAAACCTCTTGCTTCCCACCAATCATCATCATCATCAGCCTGACTACGCCCAATGCAGGGCAAAGGCCTCTCCCATGTCTCTCCAATTAACCCTCTTCTTTGCCAGCTGCGGCCACCATATCCCCGCAACCTAACTTTCTGCCATCCCCTGCTATGCTTGCCTTCTCTTGGAATCCACTCAGTTACCCTCAACGACCATTGGTTATCTCAGCTACTGAATGAAGCAGGAATGATCAGACTGAGTGCAATGAAAGTGAGAAAAGCCTGTAAAAGGAAAGTGAGGCTACTGAAAAACGCAGACCCAGAAAAACAATAAAAAAAAAGGAAGGAATAAGTGCGCATTGTGTGAAACCACTGCTGCCTCTACGAAAGTGCCTGATTGCCCAAATGAGTACAGAGGTGAGCACACTTGTCAACAGCGCACGAGCCACGCTGTGCAGAAAAAGAGAACTGTCATTTTAAAGTACGTACCAAGGAGGGGGAAGGCAAGTACAGGTGCGGCCAGAATAATACGGAGCACGCGAAAGGTGGCCAAGCTGGCAGAAACTGCATCTAAGCGCCACCTATCAGCACAACAAAGACACCCCTGGCTATCCGTGCGCAGCGAGAGTGCCTGCCGCCGAGCCCCCCTCTTTGCTGCAACCCTGCCGTTATCACTGTTCGAAAGATGCTGAGCTGGTTCGGGCAACACCGCCAGGTGCTGCCTTCATCCCGGCGTGCTCACTTAAACCTCGGTGGCCGCGCGGACTGAAGGGCCCAGATAACACGTAATGCCAAAACGGCCGTCTTGCGCCCGTTTACAGCGCGCGCCGCTCCTCGATGCGAGAAACGGGGCAACGAAGCGCATGGCGCTGTCAGCACAGTATCAGTCGATCATAGAGCAAGGCATTGCATGCTATATGCTGTGATGTTGATAGGCCTGCGGAAAAAGTGGGTCCGTGCTACTGGCGCCATCTCGCCGCGTCCAAATTAAGATAGTTCCTGTCGCCGCTGCTAGGCAGCGCGCACAAGCACGTTTCCGCTGCTCCGCGACCGTTCCTGTGCTCCGTATTATTGCGGCCGCACCTGTACTGGGCATAGAAACACACTGAAACACACGTAACAAAACTTTCCAAAGTAATTTTCTCATTTCACAGTGCACCTATGAAGGTGGCCACTTGCTAACAGCTGGACATTCAATTTTTCTGCACTCGCATGAGGGTCCCCACTCTAAGATATTCGCCGATCTTTGTAGGACAGCTGCTCGACCTTGAAAACTGAGCCTCGACCCAAAACTGAAGTGCCAGCGTACCCAATTCACATTAGGCCTAACCAAGCTAAAAAGTCCATGATTGTTTTCCATTCCTTCCGAGTGTTTCACATATCTCCATAATTGACTGCGCCAACTACACAGAAGTTTAATTTATCACTCTATAATAATGACATTACAAAGGTGGTGGATATACAGGGAACCACTGATGTGATTACAATGCTGGCAGCATTAGGCAGCAGCAGTCGTACAACAACCAAATCCGGTGGCGAGGAGACGAGGATTTTGGTACTCTGAAAGAAATTTCCACCAACTCTGGCCTCCGGAATCTGCAAGTGCCCCCTATGACTAAACACGGTGTTGGTCTTTAGCTCATACCTAAGAGCAAAATGGTGGTTTGAGCTAGTTGGTACATCTTTAAAATTTCACCAGCGCTGCGACTAGGAACAAGAACAGAGAAGGAAGACAAGGACAAGCGCTACTAACAACTGAAAGTTTATTTGAAAAAACACAGATTATATGCACACAACTGACAACCCAAAGCGCCTGCGCTTTGGGTTGTCATGCCAAGTGTTTTTGCACTGGCATTTAAAATAGCGACGTAATCGACGATTGAATTTTGCGCTTCTCAATGCACCGGAGTAGTGCAGGGAAATTCAGCGTGACGTCACGCAAGGTATGATTTCAAATTACCACTGCCGTCAGCCACACCCTGCCCAGACTCGTTAGACGCTGCCAAACAACTCTCGGCAGGGTTTGGCTTCGGTGGCGTTTGCTTTTTCCTTCAAAGCAGGCATTTTTGTGTTGTAAATGTACCGATACCTTCGATGACGTCATCATGTGCCCCCCACTTGGCGTTGCGTGCTGCAGAGAAGCTTGAAGGCTGTCCGGATTTTAATCGGCAATTACTTCACTATTTCAAGTGCTAGCCCAAAAAGACTTCGCATGCTTTACCTGCAAATTTCACACATTCGACCCTCTTAAGATCGTTGATTTATAAAACCTATGCAGTTTCCCTTTAACATTATCAGAATATTATTATCAAAGAATGATCCGCAAGCTGCCCTTCACAACAGTGCCCTGACTGGACGAACATCAGCAATACCAGCCAGTGCAAGTCTACCTACAGACACAGGCCCCAGCCCTAGTGTGCCCCCCACGCACACACACGTACATGGTGTCCTTGTTGCGGCGTCCCCCGTAGGGCCGGAAAGGCAGGGCCCCCGTGGCCACGTGGTACAGGGTCACCCCGATGCTCCACAGGTCCACCGTGGCCCCAAAGGACTTGCCAGCACTCTTCTTCAGCACCGCCCGCTCATACATGTCCGGGTGCTGCACACCATTACACACTCAATGCGATAGGGTGTTGGCAATACTACGCATTTTGACCCTCGTACATGTCTGGGTGCTGCACACCATTACACGCTCAATGCGACAGGGTGTCGGCAACAATACGCATTTTGACCCCTACTGCACCTATTCATGCGCTGCAGGTTATCTCGCTCATACACAAAACCCAAGCTTAAGTAAACCCTCTCTACAGAAACCTCATGCCTGCAGTTATGAAAGAGTTGTGTAACTGCATCCCTAATGCAGAACCAAAACTGTAGAGCCTGAATCAGGGTAAAAATTTCTTGCTTTTGAAGTAGCAACAATGTTGGCAGGCAACAGTTTTCACTGAGCAAAACATGTCCACCTACATGCAGATGTGTAATATAGCAAAAAACTTGTAGTTGCACACAATATATAGTGCTCTCACTAAAGCACCTGCAACTTTTCTATTTATAACCCAGCAAAAAAATATCCATACACAATGGCACAACCTACATGCACTAGCTAGTTACAGAGGGGTCGTTCTAGGCTCCAAAAAGGGGGTTGCGTCGATTACCTGGAGAATTCCCGACCACATCCTAAAAAAAAAACTCCACAAAGGTCAAAATGCACACTATACACTCGGTAGGGATCATGCCCAGACGTCACAAGGCGGCCATTTTGTGGCGCATGTGGCACGGCGAAAGCCTGCAAGCATATCTAATTGGTTTATCACTAGCTGCTCCAGTTCGCACCCCTCAAGCTGCACACTGAACCACAAAATGGCATGCGTGATGTCACTTGAATACTCTGGATATTGCCGCTTATACGTCACTGTTTTTTTAGGTAGGCGTCGCTATATGGCGACCGCCAATCTGGAATGGTCGTTTTTGTAAAAAAAAAAAAAAAGGGGGGGGGGGAGGGGGATTGCATGCCTTGCACCTTTCCACCTCAGTTGGTGGGCCAGTTCTGGTGGCTGCCAGCCCATGTGACCACAGTGAGACTTCCTGTCAGAAGCAAATCTGCTGTGGCAGCCAGCTATCACCCAGCAGGCTGCCCAAGCTTGGCACTCAAACAGGCCCAGTGTGTCCTGTTCGCGCTCGTGTCCTGTCTACACCTTACCTGTGTCTTGTTTTTCGCGCTACGTTTTTCGAAGATGCAATTGCTCCGACTAGCCCAGTTTAGCTTACTTGTCCAGTGAATGACATGGCCGATTACGGCGTGGGGATGCAGTGGACCAGGTCATAGCGCAAGGTACCACAGTGGTACGCAGAGACATAGCATGCATTTCTCACCAGGTACTCCTCCGTGCCGTAGAGCGACATGAACTGCTGGTCGTCCTGCAGCTCCCGGGCAGCCCCAAAGTCAGCCAGCTTGTACACAAACCTGGGAAGGCAAGGGGACAACTTGAAAACCCCCTTTCAATCGCCACATTCAGCCAAGTTTTTCATTTCTACACCGAGGTTATACCAAGGCTCTCAATATCACATTTTTGTGAGCGTGCATTTCTGCATTTTGTCCCACTAAAATTGTACAACAAAAAGGGGCAAGAGTGGGCAAGACCCCAGCACACAAACTCGCACTCAGCTGTAGAACACCACAGCTGCTGCTGCGTGGGAGACTGTATGTGTTGATGCATCAGATGCTCAGCTGGAGTTGATGATGTTGTGCATGTTTCTTTGAGTTGCCGTTCAAATAATATTGACATATCCGTTGCTTTGGCATTTTTGCATGCTTTCTCAGTCTTTTTTTCTGAGTTCTCAGCACACCTCAACCGTAGGTTGCTTCAACAGGCTGAGACTGCGTTATAACTGTAAGAACTTCTAATTATTTATTTATTTATTTTTATTTCCTTGGGCCTCCAACTCCTCCCTTTGCATTACATACATGTAGATATGGTAATGCTTCTAAGAACATGGGATGAAAACAGCACTTGTGAATACAGTAAAATCTCACCAATTCAATATCAATCTTCTGACGCTGAATTGATGAGATTTTACTGGGTTTGCAGGTGCTGTTGTCATCCCATGTTCTTAGAAGCATCATCAATTCAGCCCTCATGGGACCAGAAAATATACTTGAATTATGCAAAAGGTCGAATTATCAAATAAGCCTAAAAAAAAAAAACAAATCCGCTGAAAACCGTTTGCCCAAAAGTAATTTCTTCTAACCAACGCCCCCGGACGACTGTTTCTACATCAGAGATGAAAACAAAGCAATGATTTTTCAAGGTTTTGTCAAGTGTTTTTTTTTCTCGCACCCAGTCGGGGATGCCGAAGAACAGCTGACTAGCAGCACCATGCAACAAACCTGACAGCAAACAGTTCAGCAGGATTCCGGTCCGCAAGGTTACAGGAAATTTGCTTTTACAACTGTTCGCCCGGAAGAACCAACACTATGAGCGAGCCGAGTGAACGGCGTGCAGTTCATCCCCTCGCCACTCGCACCTTTCACAGCTGCATATGGCGATGCGGCCGTTCACAATTTCCCAAATCGTCTTGCGCACGCCCCCCGGCATGCTGGGAGTGTAAAATGTGTGAGTAAAGCTTTTTTCTTTTTATAAAAGACCTGGATAATAGATTAAGGGTGTACAAACTACCAATGGCGCAGATTATGTGAGTAAATATGGCATCAAACTAATCAGCCCAGCGACTGGCGACTGGATGCGCATACAGCCCCAGCCTCACCTGCCATCCTCGGCGACATACTTCATGATGTTTCCCGGCTTGAGGTCGCGATGAATGATGTTGTTGTCCCGCAGGTGTTTCATCCCCGCACCTGCAGAAGAAGACTTGTCACCGACGCACACTCATGCGCTCTCTTTTTGCAAAAAATCTTCTATAAGGGCTACACTAGCAGCCCGATTGCCAAATATAATGCAAGAAAATTAATTCCATGGACCAATTTATTGTAATTTTCTTTTTGTTCACAGAGGATTAGTAGATGCCTTGTCAATAAATTCGGACAGCATTATTCTGAACTGCCATTTAAGTTAAGACAACCTGCCAGGTTCAGCAGGTGAACACGGACAGTACGGTGGCCTCTGATTAATTTCAACTTTCGGCTTATTCAAACCAAGGCTTCCGTCTAGTCAATGTGAAGTGTTCTAAAAGCATCACCTTAACTTTAACTCAGCATATACTGAACACATTTCGGTCCCCTTCAAGTTGAAAACACCGAGAGTTCAGTGTATTACCAATCCGCCGGTCCATGCAAGGCTAGAAATTTACATTCTGCTCTACTGACCTAAACTAGCATCCTACTTTTACTGAGCAAGCATGAACTTAAAACAAAATTTGATGGCCAAATCTCTCAAGCCGCTGTTTTCCTCCAGCCAGGGCATCAAAAATTTCATCAAAATCTCTCAATAGGCACGGCCTTTGTCGTCAACCAGCTTTGTCAGCGTAAAACTATGCTGCCAAGAAATAGGACACAAAGCATCCACTACAGCTACAATAAAAAAAAAAAAAAGCCACAAATGACACCATATCCAAGTGGCTCAGTTGGTATGCAGGAACAGCTTTGCAGAGAAACCCCAAGGCGAGTAAGCATTCGTGTCGCCAAGTCCTAAAAAGATCATTAGCTGAGTAAGGCAAACGAATACCGTATAACCTTGTGTTAAGTGTCACACCCTTATTTTGGGCTAGATAACAACAACAACAAAACACCTAGACTGTTCTTTAATATGTGTATGGGCCACACCTTCAAAATTCAAGCTCAAAATTTTTTAAAGTGATGCGGCCCTTACAACGAGTTTATACTGCAAGTTGCTTGGTGCACAGCCATGAGATCAAACAACTGAAAAAAAATTCACGGACAAGACACCTGCATAAAAATCAACAAGCCAAAGTTGAGAAGAGAAGGGCGGCACACTCACTGAGGTCGCGGAGGACGCACAGGAAATCCTGCTCTTCAAGCCCATAGCTGTTGGCCGGGTCGTCCAGGATGGTGAAGAGGCTGCCCCCCGTGCACAGCTCCATCACCAGCACTTTGCTGCGGCTCTCCACCTGGTGGGAAACAGCGGAAACCATCACCGGGAGCACTGACTACACTCACGAACACAAATGAGAACTGTATGCATAGCCGGCTTCGATGTGTGCATTATGTGCACCAATGTTAGTGAAAGCAACAATTCCCAACTGCTAACAAACATGCAAGAACACAAGGATAATCATCATCATCAGCCTGATCGCGCTCACTGTAGGGCAAGGGCCTCTCCCATGTCTCTCTCCAACTAACCCTGTCCTTCGCCAGTTGCGGCCACCGTATCCCGCAAACTTCTTAATCTCATCTGACCACCTAGCATTCTGCCACCCCCAGCTACGCTTGCCTTCTCTTGGAATCCATTCCGTTAGCCTTAGGGACCAGCGGTTATCTTGCCTTCGCACTGCATGCCCTGCCCAAGCCCACTTCTTCCTCTTTATTTCAAATAGGAGGTCATTAACCCGCGTTTCTTCCCTCGCCCACTCCGGCCGCTTCCGATCTCTTAGGATAATCAGCCATAATCAAATCTTTCAGTGCACGCATCTTGTAAACATCAACAATGGTAATCGCAACGTGGTGCAGGAAAAGGACACTAAGTAAAAAAAATTTTTGATAGTAAATTCTGGGGTTTAATGTTTCAAAGCAACACACGGGCTACGAGTGACATCGTCATGGCAGACTGTGGGATTATTATGGAACATCTGGGGTTCTTGTAAAACGCGCTAACACTGCCCAACACATGGGGGCCTTTTTATTTCACCTCCACTGAAATGTGACAGGGATCAAACCCGCGACCTTGCGATCAGCAGCCCAACACCGAAGCCACTAACTGGGCCACCGTGGGGGGTCAAAACAAATGCTATGTGTCTAAGCACTGCTCACCTCCTTTCGAGTTCTGTTATACTGAGGCTGGGGAGCGCTAGGTTCTAGACAAGGGAACAACAGACACAAAGGAACAACATGAGACACGAGCGCTCGTGTCTCGTGTTCCTTTGTGTCTGTTGTTCCCTTTTCTAGAACCTAGCGCTCCCCAGTCTCAGTATGCACGACCAACTAGCCCTCTACAAAGCTTTATTGAAGTTTGAAGTTCTTTTAAGCAACCTGCCTTGGCAACACAAGAAAAACCCTTGATCCAGAAAAAACTGCCAGCACAGGTTACAGTTTCTCACCTGCAGTGAGGCCAACTACACCTTTGCTGCCTACCATGCCCCTCCCAGCAATCTGGCGACACCAAACTTAAGCTAGCCACATCAAACAATACCAAGCCCCACCCACATGGGTAAAGCTCGCTGCCCCAGTACACAAGCTCACCTTGCCCTTATGAAAAGCAACAGAATCATGGCAGACAAGCTGAAATGATACCTCACCAAAACACCATGACGTGTGCACATTCATTTCTACCAGGAACATCCCGTGACTGGAACCGCCAAACAACCATCACTTTCATATTTCACTTACCAGCATATTTTGAAGTCTTCTTTTATTACTCGCACTTGGCGTTGATCCTGTTCTGTATGACTGTTCTTTCATTCTTTGATACGTTGGTCCGAAAGCATCTGACTTTATATGCTGTGATCACTGATCTGTTGTAACCAGTCTACTGCACATTTGCAATCTACACGTGTGTTTTGTATAAGTGCCTTTTTTTTCGCTTTTTTTGTTGTTTCCTTTATTCTCTACTTTACACTCTTGCCCTTATTTTTTTCTCTCCTTCATTGAAATTGCAGAGTGCCGCTTGTATTTCTGCCCCTCCCCTCTACAATGCTTTCATAAGTCGTGAAGCTAAAATAAACAAACAATCCCATCCTTGTAGCATTATGGTTTAAGTGCAAAGAAGAGCTGGCCAGACTGAATATATACAAAATGAATGAATGAATGAATGAATGAATGAATGAATGAATGAATGAATGAATGAATGAATGAATGAATGAGCTTTATTTCTCGTCACGAGGGGAGACTGGGATTAAAGGCACAAACGCCTGGAAAAGGCCCCAGCCCCCTATCAAAAACAGTTCCAACAGCGGTTACAAAGAACTCAAATGCAAAGTAGGTGCCTCACGTCCTCCTCGACGGCCAGCAGTCGCACGATGTTCTCGTGGTTGACAATCTTGAGCACCTCAAACTCGCGCATCTGCACCTCCAGGGGCCGCAGCTGGCTGACCTGGTTGAAGGTCTTCACCGCCACGGGCTCCCCTGTTTGCTGTGGCAGCAATGACAAGAGGGAAAGGGAGGCGTAAGGCAAACATTCACACAGCGCTTCCCCTAAAACAAGGGGCACTGTTTGACACACACTTTTTAAAAACCACAAACAAGGTGATGGTTCTCGGCATTCTGCCATATACATTAGAGAATCATCACACAACACTTGGTCTCCTCGATTTGGCTGCACTTTCTGCGCCAGTTCAGGCGGTGCTGCACTCGCGTCCTCGATTTGCCAGTGCAGCTAGCGCCACCTGCACTTGGGCACTCCATTTGACGTAGTGCTACACGAGTTCTCCTGCACTTTTGCACTAGCCTCCCGGCGAGTTCTCTTCTCGTGCAAGTAGTGCAAGGTGCTTGGCGCGCTCCGTAGCAGATGCCTCCGTGGCCATGCTTGTTTTAGTGAGCGGCGTTGAGACCATGGTTGAGGGGGCTGCATACCCGTGCTAGACTCAGCATCTGCACCGTGCCCTCACTAAACAGTTGAAATGACAGTGCGCGCACGTGCGTGTGCGTGAGTGTCTGTGTACTACGTGTGTAAGCGACTGGCTGGCATGGCGCAGTGCGTATGGGTTCTCATCTTTCTGCCCAGCCTCGCATGTTGCTTTACACCATCTCTATTTTGTGTGTAAATATTATTATTACTGGCAACATGATGGAGCATTTGCATAAGAGGCAGATGGTGAGATGTTTTTTAATACGTGGATAATCGCAACGTTTGTACTGACTCCTCCGCTTGCAGCAGCGATCGACTGGCCGACTGGCCTTGAGGTCGCCGTCAGCCCACACCTTCGCCTGCCAGTTAGGCTCCGATAGTCGCTCCGCTGTCACCGGCCGCTGACAGTGAATGCGAGTTGTTGAGTTTGGATATAGTCCGAGTTATCAGGCAACTCTTTCCTTCTGTAATTGCGACAGTCACTTTCCGATAGAACGACAACAGCCCGGATCACGTCGAGCGCAAATCTGAGTAACCTCTCGAATTCAAAGTTTGTTGCCTCTTCAAAGTACCCGTTGAATCGGGGACGATCGACCGGCCTGTGCCACTTTGCACAATGCAACGGAAAGGATGGTGTGAAATTCTTCACCACTTTTGGAATTAACAAATTTTTGAGCCACTCCACGAGATGCGCCACTTCAAAGAAATGCGCAGTGTTCAGTAGAGCTAGCACAATCCCACGCATCTGTCAAAACCACGCGACAAACACCAACACACGGCCGCAGCAGACGAACGTCTCGGCACTTTTGCACTCGATTTGGCCGCTGCACCGAGAGCACTAGTGCCAGGCTACACTCGCGCCTCAAGAACTGGCACTGCACTGGCACGGCACTTTTGTGAACTAGTGCCGAAAGTGCAGCCAAATCGAGGAGACCTACTATCACACTCTCCTTTGCACTCAGCCGAGTTTCTAACTTAAGCAAGCCTCATCAAGCAAGACAACAGTCTCGTCAGACAAGCACGCTGACTTCTCAAATAAGAAAAGAAAGTTCTGCCAGGACCAGAGGCATAAGTGCACGAACCAGTGTGAAATGCAACTGCACTGCTATGGGCAAATGAACTTTCTGTGGCTCTGCAGCCAAGGCTGCCCTGGGCAGGAAAGGGAAGGAGACAAACCTTTGTCCCTGTGCCTCCCCTACACCTTAACCCTCTGCACCCCTGGTCCAAACAAAGAACAACCCACACCCTGTGACGGGGACCAAGGCTTCTGTCGTTCCTTTTCCTGCCCAGCCTTGGCTGCATACAACACACTATCACAACACTTCGAAAGCAAAAACTAACCACATCATTTTCAAGCGTGGCCCAGGCAATATCTACGAATCACCCAGTTGGTAAATCCACTGGACCATTAATATTTCCCTTGCCCACAAAAGTACGGCTGCAGAAAAACAATAGCGAAAAAAAAAGGCATTACCACAGAATAGTTTAGAATAAAATTACACAACACGATAAAAAAACTATTGCTATGGTCATGACAGTAATGAAAAATAGAGATAATGAGTGCACACTAACTGAGAAACAAAAATGCCATGAATGCACATCGGCACATTAAACATGAAATAAGGACAGGGTGACAAACAACACAATAGCTTTCCTTTGTAGCCATATGGCTGCGCTTGGGTGGATGCCAATGAGTAATTACTCCCTTATTACAATTCTACTCCACCTTGGGGGCTTCCCTAAAACATTTCATACACTGTGTTCCCACTTCGAGTTATTGATCAATTCGCTCTCGCCCTACCATAAGGTTGCCGTCCCGGCTAGCTCAGTTGGTAGAGCGACTGCTCCGGTGTAGCGGTGGTCCCGGGTTCGAACCCCGGACCAGGACGAATTTTTCTTTAACTGCGAAGTTTCTGAGAAAGCTGTACAGCTTTCCTTTGTAGCCGTATGGCTGTGCTCAGGTGGATGTCACTGAGTAATTACTCCCTTATTACAACACAATTTAAGGCACCCAAACAACAAACCAACAAACACGGCAGCCATCATGGCGATGCCAGTGCGGAACAGGAGAGCCTAACCGCTCACTCAGGGGCCACAGAACTTGCGCCGATGAGACTACACTCAGCACCCACCTTGTGGACTCCCCGGTAGACAGCTCCGGTGGCACCCTTGCCCAGGACAGCCGTGGTGCTCCAGACATAGTTGGCTGAGCCCCGTAGGTGCGACATGGCCACTCTCCTCTGCACAGGAGAGAATACGCACTGCTGCCCAACGCATATTCCAATCAGGCACCTCCACAGGTCACAACATGTTGCCACATTTGTCATCACTTACGCGTGAAACTCCTGAATATTGGCAATGCCAATATTGGCAAGTGTGTGTGTGTGTGTGTGTGTGTGTGTGTGTGTGTGTGTGTGTGTGTGTGTGTGTGCGTGCGTGCGTGCATGCGTGCGTGCGTGCGTGCGTGTGTGTGTGTGTGTGTGTGTGCGCGCGCGCGCGCGCCTAGGCCCTTAAACAATAGCGCCACTGGCAAGATTAACCCTTTCAGGCGCCATTTTTTTGTTTTGACTGGAATCAATTATTTTTTCACCTAAGTAGTATATTCGGGCCTCAAGAAAGGGAATTTGTTAGTTTTCGAGTGTGAAAGACCAGCAGATAAGTTTTTACAATGATGTCGAGAATTCCGCACAAAGTGTCAGATTTGTTAGAAATAGTAACACCGAAATGTTCTCGTGTGTCAGGTAAACACCCTAGGGATAGAGGAACAACTTTGTGTTTTGATGATGCACATTACGCTCGAAACTGAGCACGAACAATCGATGTTTTCACTCGCGGCAAGATCTGTCTGCACAAAAACGGCGGACAAAGTGCTGCCTAGCTCACTCTTATGTGAAATATTATTTACTACATTCGCTACATGGCACAAAAAAAAACAACTTATTTGCAAGGAGAGTGGTGCTCAATTTGACTGAAATAACGAAATCACTGCTAGGTGCTCCAGTTTCTCCGAAAAAGCTCCAAGTTTGCCGCTTACACAATTGTGTACAAAGAGCCTGAAAGGGTTAAATGGAATCTGTGCTCTGTAGCTTCCTGAGCAATGTACAAACACTGTAGCATTATGCATAATCATCTTTAATCATGTATGATGTAGTGCATAATCCCTCGTATAGTACCCAAACCGGGATATTACACAAGGACATCTCGCGAAACAACCATGATTAATGAAGCTAACCACATTCTCATCTACCACTGGCGTAACCTGCACGTAGCTAGCACCCCTCTAAGAAACTAAAAAACCGTTGTTTTTTTTTGCCCCTGAACAATCAGGCTCATGAAAACAATATTTCCGTTATTAGCCAGTTAGCCTTCTAATTACTGTCTCAGCCTGCTCATTTCCCCATGCACATATACTTTACCATGTGGGCTGTCATAGATGTGTGAATATATTATGGATTTCCATGTGACATGAAACCCGTCAGCCAACAACCAAATTCAATGAAGCTGCAATTGTAAACGCAGTAGACTATGAAAAACACACCAAAGGAGGTCACGTGCGAACTCTCAAGCGAACTCTCAAAGAGTTGAAGCACATCCAATCTCAGTGTGGTGGCTTTTGCCGGCCATTGGCCATTTTTTACAATGTCTGCATGCTAACTGTCACTCTCCCGCTTGTGATAAAAAAAAGTTGTAACTCGCCAAAACAGCGATGGATTTACTTTTCAATCGTACGAGTATAAATTGCAAATTCATGTTGGTACCTAAACTCAATGACGAAGCCATCAGAAAGAAACGCAAATAGAAGTGTACTTCTAAAAGCTGGGTAGTCACATTATCGCCGAGTTTCTGCGCTGGCTTAAAGGGATACTGAAGCAAAATCTGAAAATTGAACAAAAAGGCTGAATATAGATTCTCGGAATGTGATTACACCGAAATCTAGTCGTCACTGCGCATATTTTTCAGCGGATGGTTTTATTTTCAATGTTTCATGAGCGCGCGCCAAGCCCTCCCGGTCGGCGCGAGGTGGAAAGCGTGACGTCATGGCACCCTCCAGCGGCGACAAATATGGCGGCGCCCTTCGATGCATGAAACCTCGCTTCGGACTGGTTGCGTCGTTGTTTCTGACTTCTTCAGCGCGATAACTGGCCATAAATGGGCCACCAGTCTTTCGCTTCATCTCCTGTTGCACATAAGAAAACTTACGAGTAATAAATTTGCTTCATTTTTTATTTAGAGTGACGATTCTGCCCCCTTTAGGCTAAGAGGGGTGTCGGTTTGTTAACAACAATGCTTCCCCTCCTAACCACCAGATGGCGCCACTAGTCTGAACATCGTCGTGCTTCTGTTCTAAAAGTGAAAATGCTAGAAATGGCGCAAGGTCCGCAAAAAGTAGCTGCATATAGCGGACGTAAGCGTGCATACGGTTATGGTATGTAGACAGCACCGATTAACATTTTGACATATTTGTGTACGCCGTGAGCAGACGACAGACATGGAAAAGCCGCGAGTAGCGATGGCAATCGTGCTTCTGCGGGAACGGTGGGCGCGCGGGTGTTATGACGTCTAGTCGCAGCTTCCACAGGCGGCCACCAGGTGCAACGATACGGCAATAAATCGCGAAAAAAAGCGTGTTATCCACCTATTTCGCTAAAATGCTTGTCATATTTATCAATTTTAGCACTCAAGCTCTTGTTTACATGCAAAAGAGCAGCTCCAAAAGTTTGGTTCAGTATCCCTTTAAGCAAGAGGGTGGAGCATTACGTGGACTGTGTGTCAAGTGTTGGAACCACCGCTGAACCGTCACGTGGATGATGGGCAAGTGGAGCCTCCCGGTCAGCAGAGGCGTGTAAAGGTAGTGGACCACTGCCTCAAAATGCACAACTTCTCCACTTAATCCCATAAATAGTACCACCATTTCACAACTCTCCTCAAGTTCACTACTTCGTTAATTATCGCTTCCAATTCAGTAACTCATACACAACAGTCAGCTAGCTAGCTATGGTGCATACTGTCAAGATGCCAACCTTTTTCGGTTAAACCAAACTTAAAAGATTCAGTCCGACGTACCGCTATCGGTGTTCTTCAGTTTAAACCAAAAAGTCTAACCCTAGATATCCAGTACCCAGACCTCTGTGGGACACTTTTTTTGTTTCTTTATCACAAGCAGGACGGCAGGAGTGGTTGTGCAAACACTGAAAAATGGCCAGTGACCGCTGCCAGTGTGGGATCCCAGCCTTAACTGTTTGCACTAATGACACACACTGCAACACTGTGGAAACACAATGCCAACAAATGGAGAACAGATAATGAACAGTCTGCACTAATCTGGAAGTCAGCTACCCTGCCCAGTGAGAACTCCTTCACCATGGCAGCCTGACTGGTTTTTGGGGGGCAGATATTTGGTGCAGTGCTGGAAACTGCCGAGAGTCTGAGCAATGTTGTGCGCCCTTTCTGCACGCTCCTGCCATGCGCAGTGATAAAGGGAATAAGCACACCAGTTCCACGCACACCAGTTCCACGCACACCAGTTGCGACAGAAGATGAAGCACAGCTATGCCAAGCTGCTGCTCGACACGTGCACGCAGCACATAAGGCTTGCAATAGAAGCTTCCAGCACTGCATCCAACTTCTGTCTGCAGGATGAGCTGTGCAACCCCGAGGAAGGGGTTTCTGTTTTGCAGGCAGGCTTATGTCAAGATTTCTGCAACTCATGTATATAAAACAAATGACTACCGACTCATGTTTTTAAATGAAAACGAAGGTTGGACACAACAGGAAGATTGACAAGACCACACAGTGACAATGCGCAACCTTCCAGAACAAACAACGTTCAAATACAAATTTCAATTACCCGCTTTCAACTTGAGCAAAAGATGCTGAAGGCCTTGGGAACATAGGTACCACACACACGGACAATCGAGCTTCATTGAAAGGTCAGTCCAGTCGGGTCTTAACCCTTCGTGAACGCCGATAAGGAAGTGTACTGGAGATAAAGGCCACTTATTTTGTCCAGGAGACTGGAGATACGAGTGTGAAGGGGCCTTTGACATCTTTGTGCCAATTGGAAAAGGGTGATCTGGAATGCCTATTCATTTCCTTTTTTTTCTTTGCTTTGTAGCTTTGCCACGTGTGCCTAATTTATTTATTTATTTATTTATTAGAGATACTATCAGTCCAGTCTGGACCAAGATAGGAGTGATACAAGGGTAGTACAGATTACAAAAGCGGAACACATTTTACAATGTTCCAGCTAAACCTGCATTTGCATTAAAAAAAAAAAATTTGGCGACAGACTGGTTGTGTTGTCTCTTTCACGTTGCCCCCTGTTCGTTGTGCTATCTCAAATCAGATCGCCAATGAACTCAGTATCATCTCCGTTTGTTTTGCTGTTCTGTTATTTTTGTTTGCCAATAGCTAGCTCTCTTCAGCATAATACTTGTTGGGGGGCTAGTTGGTGCATGTTTCCAGAAAGTGGTTGTAGCGCCGAAACAGACAACACACAGAAAGCTAGACGGGACAGGCGCCTGTCCCATCTAGCTTTCTGTGTGTTGTCTGTTTCGGCGCTACAACCCTTTTCTCTTCAGCATCTCGCTCTGTTCTAGCCAGTTTCTTCAGCCAAGAGTGAGGGGGAAAGGGTAGGACTGATTAACCACTAAACCACAAAAGACGCCAAGACATCAAAAAGCAGCACTATGTGCCTACTGCCACAAGTCTTTGGACATTTGGGACCCATTCAATTTCTGCCCTGAGTAAAAATATATTCTATGGCTCTCTCTGGTTATGCTGATGCTTCCCCAATAGCAGAAGACATATCGGCTAGAAAACTGCATTTAAAATTCTCCCCGCCAGTCGATCCAAACGTGCAACTTTGTCACCGAAAAGAACTCTGATTAATGTTTCGAAGTGAATGGCAGTGCAGTTAAGCCTTTGGGACTCTCACCTAAAAAACTGTTGACACATCACAGTCAACTAGAGATTAACCGGCGATGGACATCGGCCTGTATTTAATTTTCCGGTCTTTCCTAGGGTATAAACTCTCCGCTTTCAGTGAAAGCCGCCTCTTTGATGTTAGATGCTCTAATCTTTCAATACACGCCAGCTTCAGTTTCTATTCAGTGCCTCAACTCAGGGTTTCAGGACACGGTGACCACATTACATTTTTTGAAGCTCACTGCAATCAGTTGTTTCCTAGAGCACGGATCCACAGCAGTAAAAAGTGCACAATGAGAAACAACCTGCTTAACCCTTTCAGGCGCTTTGTACACAACTGTGTAAGCGGCAAACTTACAGCTTTTTCTGAGAAACTGTAGCACTTCACAGTGATTTCATTATTTCAGTCAAATTGAGCACCCTTCTGGTTGCAAATAAGTTGCTTTTTTGTACCATTTAGCGAATGCAGTAAATAATATTTCACATAAGTAGCACTTTGTCCGCCGTTTTTGTGCAGGCTGATCTTGCCGCGAGTAAAAACATCGATTGTTTTTGCTCAATTTTGAGCGTAATGTGAATCTTCGAAGCACAAAGCGATTCCACGATCCCTAGGGCGTTCATTTGACACACGAGAACATTTCAATGTAACTATTTCTAACAAATCTGACCCTTTGCACGGAATTTGCCACATCGTTGTAAGAACTGACCTGCTGGTCTTTCACGTTTGAAAACTAACAAATTCTCTTCCTTGAGACCTGAATATACTACTCAGGTGAAAAAATAACTGATTTTAGTGAAAACAAAAAATGGCGCCTGAAAGGGTTAACAACATATAAACTATACAGCACACATCAAAACACAAAGTGAAATAATATGGGGAAAAAAAACTGGAAATAGTAAACCATACTTAAACAGCTCTGTACAACCAATGACAGTGCTTTGTATATGTTAATGTTTGCATCTCAAATTGTCATCATAACTGCCATCGGTGCAGTGCGTGGCTAAGCTGTCCCAGTTGGTGATGACAACGTTAAACGAAATGTCTGAAATTACCAAAAAAAAAAGAGGCCTGGTCTGGTACTAAAAAATGGACTAGTACTGGTCCAAGAACTAATTCTTGTTAACACCTATCTTCAGCTCCTAATGACAGCCCACACCGTGAATAATTATTATTACAGGAGTCACAACAAGCAACTAGCTCATTTCAAGCTTGTAGCTAAAATGGACGAAATAGAAATCTAGCCTCAGCTGCTTTCGGCTTGAATCAAGAGCAGTTACGGCATATTCAATCATAGTTTTAGAGGTAGTGTCCAGCCTTGAGAACGCATTAAATATAAATCTAACTGCCTTTCAAGGTGCTTAATATTTGACTCAGTGTAAGGATCATATGCTAAGTACAGCCCCCTTCAAAAGTATTCAGCCCGAGGGGCTTGCTTCTAAGCTTTTTAGTGCGGCTCCCTGGCGCATCAGGCAGTCCAAACCTTCAGAGGATTGAGAACACAACGCCAGTCCTCTTTCGAGAGATCACGATCACTGAGGACACATAACGAGCCATGCTGCAGGACACACAAGCAAGCACCTTGGGCTGTATATTTTTGACGGGGAGTGTACATGCATACTCTAGCTTTGGCCTAGCAAAAGAAAAGCAAGAGACCAAATTCACATCAGGAGGGACGTCATCAAACTTTTGTTTAAGGAAGTCGAGTTTGCAGAAAGTAGAACTGACAGTATTAATGTGCATGCTCCATGGCATTGTAGGAGTCAAGATAACACGCAAGTATTTGCAATTGTGAGCTTCATGCAGAAGTTTAACGGATGCAGCTATGTCAAACACACGTGTCCTCGTCCCTCACACAACTGCCAAAACGCGCGTCCAAATACATGACTACAACATGTGCAAAACTAATCAGTAATGCCTTGCGGGCATATATTGCAGAAACACAACCCCACTGAGAGTTTCACTACACAAATTTCCCCTCCATTTAGAATAAAAAATGCTTCCACCCCTTCATGGGACCTTTGGTTATGGTTAGAGTACAGTATCTAAGTGCCTTTCAAATCTGGTTGGCAGCCGCAGTAGTCTCGATAGTGCACAGCTAGAATAGAGCTAGGCGGTTTTCCAAGGGATTCCAGATGTGCTTTAAGGCGCATATTTATACACAGCGCCACATCTGTACAATGTACCGTCTTACCACAGGACAGAGGAATCCTATACACTACCCCTGGCCTACATGACAGGCGAAATTTGTGTACCAAAACCCTCAGTGAGCCTGCATAAAAATGAGGTAGCATTTCTGCAATATATGCTGGGTTATGTCTTCATCCTTATAAGCATGCCACCAATTATTTGTGAAATCTGCTTGTTTTTTTTTTTTATCACTTACTTCCAGGATTTCCCAGGATCATATTTAATAAATTTAGGTAGTGAAGAACTACAACAGTGATCTCTTGCTACAATGACCTTCTTTTCAGGTTAATTCTGTGCCCCTCAACATGTTTAAACAATGTCTTCCTCTCTTTAATTTTCACACATATGCATTACTTGATGAGAAATATGGCCAGAAATGTAAAATATATTGAATTTGTGACATTTTTATTAGTTGTATCAGCAAATTTTGCCAGTAGGAGTGCATTCATAGTGCACTGAATCCTGGTAGTTGTTCCTTAGTTGTTCCGACCGTTTTGCTGGCATGTTGCCACTTTTCTGTCATCTTCCTCAAATAACGAGGAAGATGACAGGGGGGGTTAGATTCAAAGAGGACAATGTACAAGAAGGTGAAAAATGGCGATATTACCAATAAAATATGAACCTGATTGTTTTCTCGAATAACGAGGAAGATGACAGGGAAGACAAAGTTCCCAGGCAGCCACTTTGTGAAGAAAGATATGAGTGAGGAGCCGGTACGTCTTAGCTCAACCTTTTCAAAAATAGATCAAAGTGCTCCACGCAAGTTTTGACATAGGTGAAACTAACATGCCAAGATTTCGTTTCATTGATACAAATATCCTTCGCGACTTGCCACTGTTTTAGGCTTTGTCATTGCCAGGCCTTCTCAGCAAGTGCTTCCATAGCAGGACACAAAACACCAAGTCGCTGAAACAGCTGGTCTGGTGCTGCTTCCCCAAAAATGACATTTTTTTTTTATTTATCTGTACATACTGCAGACCCTATTGGGCTACTACAGGAGTGGGGTTAACAATTCATATAAAAACAACAGGGTACAACACATTCAAAAAGAGTTAATCTAACATGTCTGCATACATAGCAGAAACAATGTGACAAGCTGTAACTAATAAACTGAAGCAATGCACACTGAACACAACACGAAAGAAAGCATCATGTAGTACCGATAGCTGTTAAAAATGAGTTTAATGGAAGAGACTGCGTTATGCCAGGAATTATTTTCCAATTGAGCGACGAAAAAAACACTGAAATTATTAGTACGAGTGAAGAATGGCTTAATATTAAAGGTGCACTGAAGAGGAATCTGAACTCGTCTTTTTGCCACGGGAACTCGATCTACACGTTCCTAGCACTCTTAGAAATGGCGACTTATTGCCCTGTGGGGCCAATTTCCCTAATTAAATCGAATTAACGTCCGGCTCCCGCCTTTATTTTTGAATTCTGCCTCGTACGGTGGGCGGAGTCGACCAACGCGTGGAGTGCCTTTCAGCTAGCTCCGTGGAGGCTTTGCTTTCACTTCATTTTGTTTTTTAGGTTTCCATGAATAAGTAGTTTCATTTGCAGATAATATAACCGCAAAATAAGCCCACAGAAATAAAGATACGCGCGGACTATTTGCTTCTACGGACTACTACGTATTACTCCGCCGATGGCAGAGCGGCAAGCCGCCACGGGACTGGGTGAAAGGCACTAGCCGCGTCGGTCGACTCCGCCCACCGTACGAGGCAGAATTAAAAAAAAAAGGCGGGAGCCGGACGTTAATTCGATTTAATTAGGGAAATCGGCCACACAGGGCCATAAATCGAAGTTTCTAAGAATGCTAGGAACATGTAGATCGAGTTCCCGTGGCAAAAAGACGAGTTCAGATTCCTCTTGCACCTTTAAGGCTACGATGACTCCTGGTTATCGGGGAATATTAGAGGTAAGATAGACATTAGGTGTGACATGTTAAAGTGAATTGACGATGCAGTGCAAGAACTGCAGTGAATCGATGTGACAGCAGATGGACAGGGGGATTAGATGCAAAGAGAACAATGCACAAGGAGGTGAAAAATAGTGATCATACTGAAGAAATGTGAATCTGATTGTTTTCTTTTAAATGCTCTCCATTTGATCAATTTCACATTGTTTATGAGGATTCCAGACGGGAGACGCGCATTCAATTACAGGACGAATTAAGGATATGTACATTATTAGCTTAGTTTCTTTTGGTACATTAGTTAACGTTCTCTTCAAATGTCTAAGCATTTTTAGTGCTTTAGTACAAATGAAACTAATATATTTTGCCCACAACATGTTAGACATGCCGAGTACAAGGGCTAACAACCTGATGGTTTATGGTTTTATGGGGTTTAACGTCCCAAAGCGACTAAGGCTATGAGAGACGCCGTAGTGGAGGGCTCCGGAAATTTCGGCCACCTGGGGTTCTTTAACGTGCACTGACATTGCACAGTACACGGGCCTCTAGAATTTCTCCTCCCAAGAAATTCTAGCCGCCGCGGCCGGGATTGAACCCGCGTCTTTCGGGTCAGCAGCCGAGCACCATAGCCACTGAGCCACCGCGGCGGCTACCTAACAACCTGAAGATTGCCACTTGTGATACTGTGGTCGAATACAATGATGGAGACAAAGAATGAAATGCTGTTTTGAAAGCACTTGGCAAGACCCCAGGTGTACTCTGCTCTCAAATGGCTTGATAGAGCAGGTTGAGAAACTGAAAAAATACTTTGGGAAAGATGCCAAGAAGAAAGAATGCGTGTCGTAGTGAAGTCCTTTGGCAGCATTGTTGTAAATGTGAAAGAAAAAAACAGAAGTGGTACTTTTCCCAAAATACATTTTACAAATTTTTTATACCTTAATGTAAAGCATTTGTCCAAAATGTACTGCCCAGGAGGTTTGCCTCTAGGCTATGTAGAGGAGTTCTCATAGCATTAGTGGAAGTCACAAGCTTCGGAGGGGTGAGGGCTCGAGTTCCTCTTAGCATCAAGGAATCTGCAATGTTGCCGACACACGAGCCACAAAGCAAGGTCCAGAAGCAAACCTTGTGGGCTGTGCATTTTTGACAAAGGCTGTATGTACCTTTCCTTAACAACCACCAATTCAATTAAACTAAAATTTAAGCAACTTATATTTAAATCTGTCATAATAGCGTGAACCTAAGTTTTTGACACCTCCCATGTGTAATTGTGAACATGTGGGTCGTGACAGGTGAGAGCAATACCTTAACACGAGAGCATTAAGGCTCCTGCTCGGCAGAAATCCGGCGACAACAGCGCTGTGAGCAAAAAAATCCCTGGAGAAGCAACCAGGTGGTCCACCTAGGTCACACGAGCTTGTGGCATCATCACAATCTGCCCGCTGGATTTTGAGCAAACTGCCCACCATGGCAGGTGGCAGTTAAATTAATGACTGGTCGCGAGAGGTTCCTTGAAAAGAGCAACCACGTTCCCACAAGCCCCACTGATGGCAGCACCTGCCATTGCATGAATGTAAAGTCGAGAATGACCAATTTTCCTTATATATATATATGGTGAAGCTCGGATGGATCTGATAGAACATAAACGTAATTGAGTTGACACACTGTAGAAAAACAACTGTCTTTATTCTAACGTTTCGACCAGGGTCTGGCCTTCGTCAGAGTGACAAAGAGTCAGTGTTCGTCAGTGCTCACTCTGACAAAGGCCATACCCTAGTCAAAAATTTAGAATAAAGACAGTTGTTTTTCTACCGTGTGTCAACTCAATTACGTCTATGTTCTACCAGATCCATCTGATATTCACCCCCTTCTTATATATATATATATATATATATATATATATATATATATATATATATATATATATATAAGAAGGGGGTGAATATCAGATGGATCTGGTAGAACATAGACATATATATATATATATACCGGGTGTCCCAGCTAAATGTAACCAAACTTTTAAAAAAGGCCAAGTGTCCTAGTCCAGTGAAACCAACTCGGGGTTGTTCGTAGTCACGTGGCCTAGTCTTGAGCATTTTTTTCGCTCTTCAAAGTTGAATAATTAGTTAAGTTTAATTAGCTAACTTTTTAATTATTAACTTTAGGAAGAAAGTGTCAATGCAACAGTTTTAGATCACCTCGAAAAACCGCTAGTAGTACTGTTTCCGTGAAGTTATGATTTACGTAGCTTCATTTATTGGCCTTAAAAGAAACTTGTCACGTGACCAGCTGATCGCTCACTTCTCTGCCCCAATGTGCACCCAAAGTCTCATCGAGGAGAGGACTTCAGAAAAAATGGATTTTATTCTTTAAGGCGCGTCTTGGGACGTTGAAGTGGCACAGTTGTCATGTGGAAGCTTTTTCTTATTGTGCGGGTTATGGTTAAAGGCCGGTAAAAAAACTACTTTACGTAAATATTACTTTGCTGCAAATAAGACAACCCATTTACCTTACTATCTTCCCTTCACCAAATTTTAAAGAAATCTGTTCCCAAGGCACAAAAATCAAGTAACACTGTGAGTATTACTCAAAAACATCAGGTCCCTAGGACATCAGTATTGCTTTGCATACAAGCTGACACCATGTGTAAATAAAGATATCCTTCAAATTAGCTGTTTTAAATTACATGACTGAGCAAGAAATGCACGATTACTGCTTAGAGATAGACGCACGTGAAAGGGAGCTGCTATTATAATAAAAATTGATTCCTCAGCATAAGGTCTGCACCGTTTATTGCATGCACGCTACGAACTTGTCTGAACGAGTAGATTGTAGATGTAGAAACGGGACTGAGTAGAACAGGAACAGGACCGAGTAGGACCAAGCAAGAACAACGCTGTTGTGTCCATACTTCTACCTCTTCCTGTGTAAGTGCAGTTTTTGTCAGTAAGATCACGCATCAACCACCCAGCTGTTTACTTTGTTAATACCCCTTCATACATGCACCAATGAGAAACTGAGACTTCATATGGCAGAAAATTGTGTATGCAAGTTTGTGCTGTTCATGAAAAATGTCAATAAAAGGCTTGCTGTATACTGATAGAAAAACCAGTCATCCCTCACACTATTCGTATCGATATGAGCCTACTTGTGACAGTGTGTCAGAGATAGATAACATGGCCGTTCTTGCAGTCCTGCTACTGACAGACTGGCAACGGAGAAGTCTACTTAAACTAGCCGAACGAGGGGGGAAGTTACAAGTCTGAGGCATATACCGACGGCTCAATAGAAAAATAAAAATAAAACGCAGTCACTGCACACTAAACTTTAAAAGTTGCATTCAATACTTGTCACGTAGTCCGAAGAACACGGGTGAACAGTAGGAGTTCAAAAATAGGCAAAAATATGACATCAGCAGCGGGGTTTACTGACACTGCAAGATTTCATGCCAACCACAATTTTGGCTGGAGGAAGGTAAGGAAGACTTCAAAAAGGGGCAGAAAGTAACCCATACAGTAATCCTACATCAGCACGAATTAGAAGCCCGCGTTTGTTCCTTTTCGAACCCACAGATACTGAAACTTCGCTCTCACGAGCTTTTACGTGAGGCAAGCGCAGCTCCATGGGCGGGGAGAAAGAAGTTAGGGCTCCGCATCGAGCAACGCCGAGGTGCGTCACCGTGCATATCGGCACAACGCACAAATTCTCAAGTCGGTGCCGCCGGCGAACTAAATACGAAACCACAGCCAAACCTAATGCGCTGACGGCGCCGCGAAAGCACTCGTTTCTTTGTTTGTCATGCGACCGCACGGGAAGAACGTGAACGCCTCCCCGGCGTCTGAACAAGGAGCGATAACGACACACGACGGTCATCAATTTACATACGAGCCGTTACTGCAAAACACAACAGACACATTGCACCACATTACGTAGCGTGACAACACCGTCGTACTTCCGCCAGCCACTTACCCGACAAAGACGGACGCAAAAATTGTGTCGGTGTCAGTCGACCGAAGCTGTGCGGCCGCAAAGTCACATCGGCTGTGCGCTGGTATGCTCACTTCTTCAGTACCGGTGAAGCTGATAAAGCACTAAAAAGCCACGCACACTGCTCCGATGCACCGCAGCGAGTAAATCTAATACGAACAAACGGAAACAAAAACGGGGTAACAATATAGTGCCAGTATATTCTAGGCACTATAGTAACAAAAACAAAAACCGCACTTTTTGATAACCCATGGTAGCTAGATGATCTGTCAGAAGGCGCCAGGCTTAGCCTACAAACAAGGATAAACCGTTCGGAATGAGGCATTGAGATCAGGACCTTGATTTCCAAAACAAGTGAGTGGCTAGCGGGAGATTACACCTGACGGGAGATTTGAAGCGTGTTGATCAGGTGTGCTACGCTTAACAGCTTTACTTGCAGTTAAGGCGTAACTACCGATCACTCCATGTATCCGCCCCAAAGCACTTGGCATATTCGACTGTAAAAAACCGTTGAAATCGTTTTCAAAATTTCGAAAACTTCTGTTTAGCATCACTACGCAGGCTTGATGCTTTGTTGTTTCTAAAAAGCGAAATTACTCAGTATTAGGCGACGTGAGGCACTGTAAAAGCTGCTTCCATATCAAGACATGCAAGGCGTGCTTAGAAGAAAATGACAATAGCAAACTGTTTGGCTCCGATATTTTGTCGTCATCATATGGAAAATTTCTTATTTATGCCACTGCACTTTGGCCAATCACCCCATGTGGGCATGTGCCATTATAGAGAGGAAGAAGAAGATTCGAGCATACTGCATTGTACGAGGTTAACAACAACGACAACATACTGCACTCCACTTCCTGGAAATATCTCCACCGGAGCTTAAACAGGACACAATGAGGACACGGCACGAGTTGAGCGAAGCGAAGCGAGATTCAGCTTTCCGAAAACGCTACAGAGATGCGATAAGTGCGCACGCACGGGCGCGCGTTGACAAGGTGTGCCGCCTTTTCACCTTTCTCGTGTTTGGCCATTAACTATCAGTAGTGCATGGTTTGCTCTACGTACCATCATCTTCCTTGAGTCACCTTGAGTCAAGGTGAGTCTTCCTTGAGCTCTGCTGCGGACCACACTGTCAAAACAAATACGCTCGACTGCAGGCTGCTGCATCCGCGATGATCGGCGATATTCCGGCGTCCGGCGTGCACTTTTTCGTACGAGAACTGGCGAACGTCTCCCTCCTCTTTGTCCTAAATTGGCGAGGAGAAAAGGAAGGAAACGTCCCCGCTCACCGCACTGCATGGGAGGAGGGCGGCGAACAGCGCAGCTGCCCTGTGTGCCCATTCACCGACTCACTGGAAGCGCGTCGCCTAGCTTTCGCCTCTCCTTCGCCGTGCACTGGCCGGTTCCTGAATGCTCGAGCATCCCTCCTTTTTTTTTTTTTCGCACGGTTGAGCCGCAATCCTGTTTCCTTTCCCGGGCTGGGAATAGCGCTTCTATGCATTCTCATTACAACTATCCCGTAACTTCGCTATCTTGTCTCCTGAAACCCTTTCCCCGTGCTAGTAACTGGGCAAGGGTGGCCTCCAGAGGACTTTTCAGCTACACCCTCTCTTTTCAGACCACTCTTTCCCTCCACGAGCGGCGCTCGCTCACTCTCCTAGGCTCGCCTTCCCCTTCTCCAATCTCTTCCCCTGTCGACCACGCGCTGCCCCTAACTCAGCTAGAATCGACGTCTAGATCAGCTTTGTTTTTTGTTTGTTGGTGTTGCGAAAGCAATACTACGCGAGCCGTAGAACCATTTGGCGGAGCTGAGGAAAGGCCATACTGCGCATGCGCGAGGTGCCGCACTCGGTGCCGCCGCCCCGCTCGCTAGTTGCGCATGCACAGTAACGGCGCATAGCTAGCGTGCCGGGGCCGGGGCCGCCGCCGCTGCCGCGCGCTCTCCATCGATTCTCCCTCTCTCTCTCTCTCTCTCTCCACGTTGCTTTCGCAATCCTCCTGGTTTAACCAGAGCTAAACCACTGCCAATTTTCAGCATCCTCGACGCCATTTACGTTGTGTCGCAGCCCGAGGGAAAAAGGCGCAAAAATGAGAAAAGACACCGGGCACAGAGTCCAACCTCCAGTAACGGCGAACAAACAAAAGAGAGCGTTTATACCCTCGGCTAGGGCGCGCAATGTTACCTGCACAGAACTGAGTTCAGCAGGTTGTCAACACACAGCAAGGAAAAAGCTACACATGAGAACACCACATTTATCTAGGGGCTTTAGAATCAAACAGGACACTTCTTTCCCTGCCTGCGCGTCGTTTCGGCACTGTCAGTGTTACCAGATTGATCTGGTTTTAGAGCTAAAGCTCTAATACTACATGTCTCAAGGTCAACCTGGATGCGCGTTTGACCTTGATGCCCCGGAGGGCAAGGTGAGTCGCCAATTAGAGGCGCACCTGCGTGCTCTGTCTGGCTTTGCCGCTATGATACCACGTGGTTACGCGATTAGGAGAGGGTAGACTGATTGATAGACGCAGCTGCGGGAGAGTGTTGGCATAGTGTTGGCGCTAACCGGCTTCGCCGTTGTGATGCCACGTGACTAGGCGAGAGTGTAACAGTTTCTACGTCGGCGGTTTCTCTCAGTTTCGCCATGAATGAGTAGGAGTAAAAAACTTTATTGACAAGGAAGATCAAAGAATCGAGGAAAAATATACAATAGGTGGTGTCTTCATTTCAAGACTCCACTGGCCTTGGCCGCCGTTCTAGCCTGCGCAAAGACTGTGCTCTGTTGATCACGCTCCGAGCTGAGCAGAGAGGTCTCCCATTGCTACTTCGTGCTATGTGTTGTGATGTCCGGGGGTTTCGGGCCTTTACACTCCATTTAATGTGGTATGTATCGGGCCGGTCTTCGCACCACGGGCATGCTCGGTTGGTACGCGACCTCGTTGCCCTATAATCCCGCGTGACCAGGCACCCACGTTATCTGATGCTTTAGGGAGGAATTGGCGCTCATAGAGTTGGTTACTATGCCCAACAGTTTTTTTTAGGTATTCTTCCTGCAAGTAGGAGCCGACAGGCTGCTTGGGAGTTGGTCATGACGTGTTACGGGCGTCGCCGCACTGAATCGCCAGCAGCTGGATTGCTGCCACTTCTGCTTCCGTGATCGTCGTGCGTTTCAAAGAGGCGCTGACAACCTCGTTTTGGGAGGAGTTCACCGCAACTGCCGTCACCCGCGTGACCTCGCTGTGTGTTGCTGCATCGACGTACACCGTGTGGGGGCCGCGTGCCACTGTCCGCTTCAAGTAATCTAGTCTGGCTGAGCGTCTGCCCGACCCGGCTCCGCTTGGCATGTTTTTGGGGGTCGAGGCGACGTACACCTTCGAGCGATATGTTGTGGGGAGGTTGGTCGTGCTCTGTACGATCTGGACGTCTGAGGGGTAGCCCACCAGCTCCAGAGTCTGCCTACCGGTGTCCGTGCAAAGGAGGCGTGCACGTTGCGAGAGGACAACAGCCTCCTGGATCTGCTCGAATGAGTTGCAGAGCAGTCGTTGGAAGTGTCGGTGGAAGGCACAGCGCATGTTTTTTATGCCGTACGTAACATAACATTGACTTTGGTGAGTTCTTGCCGAGTTGCAGGTGCGGTAGGCCGTAGGAAACGCGGCTCACCACACGAGCGCTTGGACGAGGCCTTACACTGTGGACGAGGCGTAGCGTGTCCTCCTCCCGCATGCCTGTCCGGTTGCGAGCCACTCTACTGATCATTTTGACGACTTTCTGTGTTGTGGTGGACAACAGCCTGATAGCGCGCGGGTGGCTTTTCGATTGCTCTGGAGTCATAGGCCAAGGATGCGGATCTGTCGGGACTCCCGGACGGGGTCACCGTGTAGGAGGACCTGAATGTCTCCTGGATACTTGTAGTTAAGAACTTCTATGCAGATGATCTCTGACTTTTCCGGCGCACTGCGTAGTCCGCACTGAACGGCCGCGTCCTCGACGCTGGTGGCAGCTTGCTGCAGAGTTTCTTCTTTGACCGCCAGAGAGCCCTTGGTAGTCCAGATAGTTATGTCGTCGGCGTACAGTGTATACATCCGATGTTCGGTACTGTTTAAAGGCTTCCGGCCACGCCAACCATGGCTATGTTGAAAAATAGAGGGGAGATAATCGAACCCTGAGGCGTGCCTTTATGCGGCGTGTGCTGGGGGTCCGAGCGTGTGCCTCCCATGCCGATCGTACCTGTTCTGTTGGATAGGAAAGTTTGGACGTAGTGGAGTATGGAGTATGCAAGCGCTGCTGTCAGCTCGAACAAGTGCGCGGACGCATGACTCGGGACTGTGGTAGCTACCATGTCGGAACAATCGCATTAGCACAGTCAAGGCTGGTAAAGGTTGGCGTGCACTTGCACAAGCCAAGACCAGAGGGGGTGGGGGAGGTCATCGACATGATAACAATTGGTTCTGAAAAAAAAGGGAAGGAATAAAGGAGGGCATGACGAGAGGAGAACGAGAGGGGTGAAGGAGCTGATGTAATCAACTGCTGCGAGTAGGTCAACGAATGCCACAAATCGCAACGAGTAGCACTGATTTGTGGAATGCATTTAAAACTCATTCCCTATGGGAAAAGGGAGTACGTCGTTATTATCAAGTGGACTCCTACCCATCTGTCATTTCTTGACGTCGAACCGTGAGGTACTGGAGAACTTATTACGTGCGCTCGCAAGGCGATGCATAGCTCGAAAACGTAGCGTTAGATTTTGCATACCATCACTGCACTGCGTTAATTTATTACCCACTCTAATTGTTATTGTCAAGCTTGATAATAATATGATATAGTAATATGATATAGTATAAGGGGCTGTAATATAATACTATAGTAATATAAGGGGCTGTCCTCATTCTACCTTCATCGGTTGGTAGGCGATGACGATACTCAACTCGCTTGGAGCGTGACGTATCGTATATTATTATCGGAAACGGAAAAAAATTGCTGACGGTTTCTCTGTTGTTAGACCTGGTGTGTAAGCGAAAGCTTTATTCCCCTAAGCCAAACTATGAGTCTCCTCACTGCATCAACCAGAAGCAGCCTCTTAGCGTAGCCAGAGGAATGAAGCTTTCGCTTACGCACCAGGATAAAGATACTAAGGATAACTGAAAAAGGTAACTAAAGATAAGCCATAAGCAATTTTTTGTTTGACCTTGACCCATGACCCTTACCTGACCTGTGACCTTACGGCCCACCTTGGTGTAGCACCACAGCAACACACCATGGCTCTGCTGTGGTTTGGCCTCTAAATTGCTTGAAGGTGAAAACCGCAAGCGCCGCGATTGAAACCCGAGGTCCCGTAGTGAAGCTTTCGCTTCAAAAATATTAATGACTTAATTTGTACTTGGGCATCGTCATCGTCACAGCTCACGCACCCAAAGGTTTCCAAGCCCCGCCGCGGTGGCTCAGTGGTTATGGTGCTCCACTGCTGACCCGAAAGATGCGGGTTCGATCCCGGCCGCGGCGGCCGAATTTCGATGGAGGCGAGATTCTGGAGGCCCGTGTGCTGTGCGATGTCAGTGCACGTTAAAGAACCCCAGGTGGTCGAAATTATCCGGAGCCCTTCACTACGGCGTCCCGCATAGCCTGAGTTGCTTTGGGACGTTAAAACCCCAATAAACCAATCAAAGGTTTCCAAGCGTGTTTAGCAAACAGACGAGGTGGCGCTGCAGTCGCTAGAGGGCTCGCGGTAAGCAAGAGGCCAGGGAGCCGCGTCGCGGAGTCGTCTAATTGCTCGTGGGTTTTCGAGGCTCGTAGGCGCGTTTTCAGTTTCTGCGGGTCGCATCACTGGTGGATGCTTTGAACGTAGTAATTTCTCGATGTACACGGGCTTGCGTTGACCACGTGCGGCGTATCCGATAAATAGTAAAATGGCAGTTTGGGCGAGTTTGGGCGAGACAACTGTGGTCTACACCATTTTCCCTAGAAGAGCCGAGCACCAGGGCAGGGGAAATCTTGTACCCATTAAAGAAACCGGTGGGTACCCGGCGGCACTGGGGATCGAACCCAGCACCTCCCGAATGCGAGGCGGATGCTCTACCACAAGGCCACCGCTGTTTTATTACTCGATAAATAGGTCGGCCTGTGTGTTATATGCCCGTTCAGTGGTAACCAGAAAGCGTTGCTGCCATTGAATTTTCTACGTTAGAAATTGTATAAGATGACCGATTTTTTGACACTGTGCGCTAGCCGGAATGATTTTAATTCGGAAAAGTAGTGAGGAGAAGCGCTGGCACTGTATCGACGGAGCAGAGGTGCGCTCACCGTCTGTTGACACACGTGCGCCGCAATAAGGGGGGACAGCGTCGTGTCCCTAATCTCATCTTACTAGTGTAAGCGTTGTTTTTCGCCACAAGACCATCTACCAACCTGGCCGACTTTCCCGTAGTTCAAACGGGCAATGTGAAAATCAAAATTTTTAATTTCTGAACTTATTTTCTTTCGTATCCCCCGAGGTCTTCATCTGTTTCTTGACGAAAAATTAGAGAAAATCATGCAGTGTGAATTTAGAAAATTGCGCTTCTTTGATGTGCGGTAGTCGAAAATTGAGC
Source organism: Amblyomma mixtum (assembly GCF_055824585.1). NCBI lineage: Eukaryota > Metazoa > Arthropoda > Arachnida > Ixodida > Ixodidae > Amblyomma > Amblyomma mixtum. The sequence continues at coordinate 108,091,475 of NC_143018.1, forward strand.
GAAACGCGCTTGTGATGGTCCCGTCACATCGAGAATTCTGCGGGTATCCGACGACGGAGAACAGCCATCTTAGCAGAAGAGGGGATAAGATCAGGGCTTCCGTTGATGGTTGCAATTCTGCATTTCTTCGACCAGAGGCGAAATCTCCCAGGCGATAAACGTGGCGAACGAGAGATTAAACTTAACGTTCGTTTCCTGAGATATTTCACATTTTCTGCGTTTTGCATCACTCATCCTTTCCTAATTTCGTAAGGAATGAAAAGAGAATGGTTCTGTTGCGAATTACAACGGAGATGTTAAAGGTGAACAAAAGAGGACTCTGTGCTCGTCTTTTTACCGCGGGAACTCGACCTACAGCATTCTTACAAGCTTCGAATTATTGTCCTGTGCGGCCGATTTCCCTATTAAATCGAATTAAACATCCAGGCTCTCACCTTTTTCACTTTTAACTCACCTCCGAAAGTAGGAGGAGTCAACCGACGCGTGGAGCGCCTTTCCGCCGGTTGCGTGGCGGCTTGCCGCTCTGCCATCAGCGGAGTGATACGTGATTTTTATTTCCGTGGGCCTAATTTGCGGCTATGTTGTCTGCGACTTAAACTGTTTATTCACAGAAACATAAAAACAAAGTAAAAGCCGAAGCTACCACGCGACTGGCTGAAAGTCACTCCACGCGTTGGCTGGCGGTAGCCGGGGCCTTTAATTCGATTTAATTGGGAAATCGGCCGCACAGGACAATGTTTTGGCTCGCATTTTAGTCACCCCTGAAGAATTGAGGGGCCGAGTTGGTTCCGAAATGTTGGGTTGAAAATAAATTACTGCTTGGTGTCAGTATCTCTCAACTTTTGTTTCAAAATTCAACCAGGCGGACTTCTGTCGAAGATGTTCTCGTTCAAAACACAATAGATTTGAACTATTTCTAGGCTGCATGCAATTTTCACATTTGGCAGTTTGTCCTCGGGCCCATCTGGTAACTCCGGTAAATTCGACAGCAATGATAACTCATTGGAGACTGCGGGCTGTGGAGGAGTTAGTTGCTGCCGAAGGCTGTTTTTGTTATGACGATTTATTTATAGCGGTACAAAAGAACACTCCTCTCGGCTGTTGCAAACCAGTTCCGCGGCCGCTTCCGCTGTACAGACGTCACGGGCAAACAACAGCCCAGCCAGCAGTATGGAGACGCCCAGAGAGCCCTTATTGGACAGCCTAATAGTAGGCTATCAGAAAGCCGAGCAAATGCTTTTGTGCGTACGAGCGAGTGTATTGCGGTGATCCCTACAATTAGGGCCAAGAAGCCGTAGCCCCAAAACGCTCTCAAAGGGGAATCGGAATTAGTTACCATCTACAGCTTTTTGAGGCACATGTGTGTCAGTTGGTCGCATTCACAGGCTAGGAAAGGGGACGTCAGCAAGACCAGTTATCGTTTTTTTCCAGGATTTCAACGAAAAAGCATCCCTCTTCAAAAATTGCACCAAACTTAAAGGGTCTAATATTTCTATCCAGAACGACTACTCGCAGCCTACTTTAAAAAGACGGAAGATGTTGTGGCAGAGTGCAAAATCCGAGAAATTGCAGGGCCGGAAAGTGTTTCTTGTTCATGACAAGTTGCACATTGACGGTGATGTGTTTGTCTGGGACGATACAAAACAAGAACGGCAGTTAATTTCAAACCCCCCCCCCCCCCCCCCCAAGCACCTTCCCCATGACCCATTCAGGATAAGCATGTTAGGCTTCTTAAGATAAATGCCCGGAGTATCGTAAACAAGACTAGCCAACTCGAAGGAGTTCTTTTGTCCTATAGCCCACACATCACCGTCATTACTGAAACTTGGTTGCACAGTGCAATCAGCAACGACGATCTTGTTCCTCCAGCATTCAAAATTTATCGTAAAGACAGGCCCACCAGGGGTGGTGGAGTTGCTGTAGTAATAAAATCGGATATAGAAACCGTTCGTCTTCCTGACCTAGATGACGTAGAATTTTTATGCTTAAAGATTAAGCTATTTGGGCATATCCTCTTACTGTATGCAATATATAGACCACCAGAGTCGACACCTGATCTTCTAATGAAACTAAGGGATCATATGGCGCATTACAGCAAATTTAAGATGATAGTTGTTGGGGACTTCAACTTTCCATGCATTGACTGGGACCGTTTGCTTTCCAGTGCCGACTCTGCAATTGATTCCAATACTATGTTTGATATCATGTTTGAGAATAATCTTGTTCAAATTGTCAGTAAGCCTACACGTGTAGGCAATACGTCTAGTTCCATTCTTGATTTAGTTTTTCTTCATCGCGCTTTTGATGATTATGAAGTGTCTGTGGATTCCGGCTTATCTGATCATAAAATGGTATCTGTTTGCCTAGCACTTGCTCCCAAATCTGTAAAAAATGGTGTAGTTGTTAAAACAGTGAAAGATATTGAGCGAGCTGACGATGATGCCATTTTAGATTACTTAGATTCTCAGTTTGCTGACTTCTCTGATGATGATGCTGCTGTTCTTTGGAACAAATTTAAGAATTTATGCCACTTTTGTTTGAGTAATTTTGTTCCTGACAAAATAAAGAAAACGGCGTAACATACGCCTTGGATGAACAGGCATATAATACATTTAAAACGGAAGGCCAAACGCTTACGTAAGAAAAGAACAGCATCTCATGCTTTCAGCGAAGCTCGCGCAGCTCTTTCCGACGCCATTATGCGTGCAAAGTCTTTTTATTTTAACACTACTCTCCCGAACTTCATTTCTGAGGATCCTCAAGGCTTCTGGAACTTTATGAAGGAAAGCAAAAGGCATGTGCAACAAATATCTCATAACGGTGCAGTAGTCACTAACCCCAAGATTATTGCACAACATTTTAACCAATATTTTCACAGCGTTTTCTCCATGCCCGCTGAACCTTCATTTTCAACATTCCAGTCTCATTTTCTGAATGTCACTGATTTGATTTCGCATAAGGGAGTACTTAACATGCTGCTCCGACTGAAAGTTAAATCTTCACCTGGACCTGATGGTATACCTGGCGCGTTCCTTCGCCGTTACGCTGAAACACTGAGCAAGTTCCTCGTAGTTATATTTCAAGCTTCCATTAGTACTGCGTCCATACCTGACGATTGCAAGACTGCACGTGTGGTGCCCGTCCTAAAGAAGGGTGACCCGCTTTCTTTATCTAACTACCGCCCCATATCTATATTATGTTCTTCTTGTAAGTTCATGGAGCCCATTGTGTCTAACCTCATTTCAAAATTTCTTCAAGAAAATAACATTCTGTCGCAACACCAGCACGGCTTCAGGAAAGGGTTTTCTACAACTACTCAGTTAGTCACCATATTTCACTTCCTTGCTTCCGTCGTGGATAGGGCTGGCCAGGTAGACTTAATTTTCTTGGATTTCAGCAAGGCTTTCGACCTAGTACCCCATAATAAATTAATTGAGAAACTTGAACTGATAGGGCTGCCAGATTTTATTATTGCTTGGGTATCGAGGTACTTAATACAACGCAAACAGTACGTAACTATTAATGGAGATGATTCTTGCGCTCTTCCGGTCACATCTGGTGTCCCTCAGGGCAGTGTGCTTGGGCCACTGTTGTTTTTGATATATTGTAACGATATTGTAGATGTGGTTAATGAACCTGTACAGATTCGCATGTACGCTGATGACTGTATTATTTTCAATGAGATCCGATCAGCTGACGATCAGGCAATACTAAATACGTCCCTTAATAGTATCCACGCATGGTGTAAACGATGGGGCATGAAACTTAACTTCGAAAAGACTGTCCTACTACGTGTTACAAGAAAACTTAATCCATTTAGACGCTCCTTTTTTCTCGGTTCAGGAGAAATTACCGAAGTAACTGAATATAAATATCTTGTTGTTACATTAACAAACAACTTAAGCTGGAACACTCACATTTCTAACACTTGCTCGTCTGCCTTACGAAAACTTTGCTTGTTGCGCCATAAACTAAAAGATTCACCACTTCAGGTTAAGAGACTAGCATATGAAACCTTTATAAGGAGTAAATTGGAATATGCGTGCATTGTATGGGACCCGTATACTCTCACTAACATAAAAGCACTTGAGCGGATCCAAAGAAAAGCTGTGCGATTCATATTTTCGCAATACAATAGAACTGCTTCTGTCTCTGCATTAATGCAGTCGAATTCAATACCAACCCTTCAGTCCCGGCGCAAGTTTCTTCGGTTGAAATTCTTATTTTTGTTATTTAACCATAAACTTGGAATTAATTCTTCGCAGTATCTTAATCTACAGAACACCAGACAAACCCGACACTCCCACCCCCTTTCTCTGACCCCGTACTTTGCAAAGACTAACTTATTTCAGCACTCTTTCTTTCCCCAAACCATCAGTGACTGGAACAGCTTACCAGCTTCGTGTGTACGGTCTCTTGACCTGATAAGTAACCATTGTTAGTTTGTTTTTAGTTTGTTTTGTTAGTTTCTTTTTCTTTTCCACGTCATTTCGCGATGCTCGTTTTCTGTTTGCACTTTGGTATTATTGCTCAATTTGTGTTCTGTTCTGTATCCACTCCTGCTTGGGCCTCACGGCCTGCAGTATGCCATAAAAAAATAAAAATGTCGAAACACTGTGCTGATTGTGTTGCTTGCTGTTCCGCGGTAACATTGTGCTTGGTGAAAGCCACTTTTCATAGCAAGTGCTGGTACCACGGCATCAGCGAGCCTTCTCTTTTGTTGCGAAAGGAACACTACGCGAGTCGCCGAGCCATTTCGAGGAGCTGAGGCAAGGCCGTACTGCGCGTGCGCAAGGAGCAGTGACGTCACACGGCGCACAGCTGGCGCACCGCCACCGTCGCTGCCGGGTGACTCAGAGGTGCCGCCGCCGCGCTCGCCAGTTGCGCATGCGCAGTAGCGGCGCATAGCTAGCGCCGCTGCCACGCGCTCTCCATCGCCTCTCTCTCTTTCCTCGTTGCTTTCGCAGTCATCCAGGTTTAACCACAGCTAAACCACTGCCAATTTTTTCACTCAGAAAGAGGTGGCGTATACCCCGGGACTAGGTCGAGTTATTTATCGTGTCTCCAAGCTTCAATTTTTTTTTTTACCTGTAGTGTGCCCTTGTGATGTGACGTATGCTATTAAGAGCCCGTGGCTATCACCTTTGTGCTGCAATACAGCATGTTTAACGCCAGAGCTTGCGGTCGAAGCGGCAATATGGTGGCCGGAAAGTGTGAACGAGGGAGCATTTCGGCGATTGCGGATTTCGCTTGCTGTAGCCGCTGAACGCCCAACTGTAAACGAACCATTACTCCTGGCAAAACAGCGCAGACAAGGCAATGATGAGGGAGGAATAGGACGGCACGAGCGCTGTGCCGTCGTATTCTTTCTTTGTCCTTCTCTTGTCTGGGCTGTTTTGTCACGACGAATTACCAACAAGCCCGTTCGTCCGTCTGAGCCATTACTGTATGGCGCGTTCACACTTGGCCATTCGGCGGCGAGAACGAGCGGAATCCCCCGCCGCCGCAGAGAATTCCGCCGAAATACCCTGCGTAAAGTCAGATCTGTCCATGACCGATTTCTGCCGTCGAAAAAATTCCGTCCATTTCCATCGGCCAATATGGAGGCGAATAGGAAGGGCATTCCCACGGCTACAAACATGGCGGTGCCCTTCGAAGCAGGACCTCTCACTTCGAACTGAATTCGTTGTCGTTGCTGCCTTTTTCAGTGCGTTCACTGGCCATAAATGGGGCACCGGTCTTTGGCTTAGGCTCACCTGGCCTATGAAAAAAAAACATGAATGGGTGATGAATTTGCTTCATTTTTTATTTAGAGTGACGATTCGGCCACTACTAGACCTAAGAGGAGCGTGTTTCTCGTGTCTCGTGAGTGTCGAATAAAGGTCGTCCACTGGCCTGTGTGAATGAGATGCAACTAAAGGTCCGAGAATATGCCTACTCCCACAAAAACACATAGCACTTGAAGCCTGTCACGGCGCTTCGCTTTGTTCGCTTTGTTGGACCGCTTCTCCCTGGTACTCCAAATTCTTTCATTGCCTAGTTACCTAATGTGAACCATTCATTTTCCAAGCCTTTCAAAATTTCTTCGCTTTCAGTCATATTCAGTTGCAGTTTGCTCGTTTAGGTCCTCAGTGCTGCAATATACAAACATCCACGTTAAAACGTGATGATGATAATGGATTTTTATGGCACAAGGGCATCCGCGACCAAAGAGTGCCATGGAACAAGGTTTGTTCTTCTACTCAAGGTGGAGTCAAAGAGCCATTTCCCAAGAATTCACTCTAAAGTAGCCGAGCACCAGGCAGACGAACGAAAGCTTGTTTCCATTGTATCACCCGGCGGCCCAAGGGATCGAACTCCGCCCCTTCCGCATGCGAGGCGGATGCTGAAACGACTATAGGTCACCGCTGCGGTCCCATCAAAACCTACAGTCTGCAGCCATTCACTGTAATACATCCTCTGAGTTAGTGTATTCTTCGGCAAGTCGTCCAGCGTCCGGTGTTTTCGTTCAAGCAGCACATCACATCACCGATAACCACCGGACCACACAATTTTACTCTGCCCGCAGTGTTGCTTGTAAGCAGCAAAGTTTATTATTAACATCGTTACTGCTTTGGGATAAGCTGGGCGCCGTTATTGAGAACCCAGTTCCACACCTTCCGAGCGTACGGGTTCAACAGCACGTTGGCGCCCTTCACGGCATTAGTGACACCATCGCTCGCACCCGAAACGAAGACATCGACGTCTTGCAGGTCTCGGGGAAACATCTTCGCCATCTTTATTCTCGCGGGATCTCCACTCGTGGGTTGGGCCTTGAACCCGAGGCGCAGCTTGAGGCTTGACACCTTCAACGGGAAATACCAAGAGGACGTAAAACGGCTACACCCACAAAAGCAAGGCGAAAAGTTCAAACAATGACCTCTACCGTTGGAACTGAATGTTTTTTTAGAGCGTAGCTCTTAAGCGGTCGTTCGTGGATTGAACCGTGTTGCCGCATAAATAAATAAATAAATAAATAAATAAATAAATAAATAAATAAATAAATAAATAAATAAATAAATAAATAAATAAATAAATAAATAAATAAACATTGCCGCGACTGGGATTCCAACTCGCGGCGCCGCGAACCAGGCTATCGCAGCAGCCGATCACGACTAGTGGTAAAATGGTTGGTTGGTTGGTTGGCCTTAAATAAAATGGCACATACCCACTACGGGGAAGTGGCCAAGACTCAGACAATGAACTGCTGGAAAGAGAAACATTCATAGAGGAAAAGGAGTAGCAATAGGGTATAGGCTGACAGATTGGCCGACGCAACGACAGGGTACCTGTTAGCTGTGGGCGATGGCTTTATTATAATGCCTAGAATATACTGGCCAGTATATTCTAGGCACTATAGCTTTATGTGCAAATTCCAATGATGATGATGATGATGATGTCCTCGGGCTGAATAAATGCAACACACGCTCGCGCTGTGCATTGCACATCATCGTCTTCCACCACTAATGTTACTGTTGAACTAACATCGTCGCCAGACGTGCCCACGACCCAGCAAAGCAAAACCATGAGCCTACAGAGAGTAAGAGCTCTTATAGCTATCGCCGCGACCGATCATGCCTGCCGCCGCGGTGGCTCAGTGGCTATGGTGCTCGGCTGCTGACCCAAAAGACGCGGGTTCGATCCCGGCCGCGGCGGCTGGAATTTCTTTGGAGGAGAAATTCTAGAGGCCCGTGTACTGTGCGATGTCAGTGCACGTTAAAGAACCCCAGGTGGTCGAAATTTCCGGAGCCCTCCACTACGGCGTCTCTCATAGCCTGAGTCGCTTTGGGACGTTAAACCCCATAAACCAAACCAAACCAAACCGATCATGCCTCGTGTTAAACTGCAACACGCTCTTGGAATAACGCTAACGAAATCTTAATCCATAAGAAAGGAGATGTCAATGACTTGAAAAATGATGGGCCGATCAACTTACTGTCCGTTGCCTATAAGGTATTTATTTACTCAGGTATTGTTAATGGGGTAAGGACAACCTTATACTTCAATCAACCAAATGATAAGGCAAAATTTCGTAAAGGATAATCGACAACAGACCACAGTATCAGTCAGGTGGCAGAGAAATGTTCAGAATATAACTAACACCTATTATAGCCTTCATTGATTACGAGAAAGCATTTCATTCAGTCGAAACCTCAGCAGTCATGGAGGTGAAGTCAGGATGCACAAGAGCATTATATGAAAATACTGGAAGATATCTATAACAGCTGCACAGCTACCATAGTCCTCCATAAAGTCAGCAATAAAATTCAAATAAGGAAGAGCGTCCGGCAGGGAGAAACTATCTGGCCAATGCTATTCACCGCCTGCTTACAGGAGGTATTCAGAGGCTTGGGTTGGGAACAGTTGGGGATAAGAGTTAATGGCTAATGCCTAAACAATCTGCGATTCGCTGATGACATTGCCTTGCTAAGCCACTCAGGACATGAACTACAAAGCATGATCAATGAGTTAGACTGGCAGAGCAAAACGGTGGGTCTAAAAATGAACGTGCAGAAAACCAAAGTTTTGTTGAGCAGTTTCGCAAAGTGACAGCAGTTCGCAAATGGTAGCGAGGTGCTGGAAGTGATAAGGGACTACGTCTACCTAGGGCCGGTAGTGCCCGCTTATCCGGATCATGAAATGTAAGTAACTAGAACAACAAGAATAGGGTGGAGCGCACATGGCAGGTGCTCTCAGATCATGAATGGCAGTTTACCAATATCCCATAAGAGAAAAGTATATTACGGCCGAATCCTACCGGTACTCTACTATAGGGCAGAAACCCGAAATGTAACAAATAGTATTCAACTTAAGGACAGCGCAGCGAGCTATGGAAACAAAATGGTAGGTGTAACATTAAGAGACAAGAAGAGGGCAGAGCGGGTCAGGGATCAAACGCGGGTTAATGACATCCCAGTCGAAATCAAGAGGAAGAAATGGGCTTGGGCAGGTCATGTAATGCGAAGGCTCTTAAGGCAACCGATGGTCCTTAAGAGTAACGGACATGACTGCAAGAGAAGGGAAGCGTAGCAGGGGCGGCAGAAAGTTAGGTAGGCGGGTGAGATTAAGAATCTTGGGGATGGCCGCTGCTGGCACAAGATAGGGGTAATTGGAGAGAATTGGGGGAGGCCTTTGCCCCGCAGTGGGCATAGTCAGGCTGATGATGATGATGACACGCCTATAGAAAAGGCTTTGGTGTTTGGCGCTCCAAACCTCAAAACTTGGCTTCATTGCTGTTTTTTATGAAATAATGAGGAGCGACGCCTGAAAAGCATGCCCTTTAGCTTGTCTTCTCACGTCACATGGGACTTGTCTGTCGGCCGTGAATGCACCCATTAGTCATAATCTCGCGTTCAGGGCGTGACATGCGCTATTGTTACATTGACTCTCAGAGATAACGACCATTATTGCTCCCTCCCATTTCCGGTTTCCTACCCCCTCCCTGTCATAGATCTCCCCTATTTCCTCTTTTATTTCCATCAGCCTCACTCACACCACTCATTGCACAATGTACCTTTGTCCCAAGGGTTCCGGATGGCCCGGAACACATGGTCCAGTCGACGCTGACGACCAGAGGATCTTCGGTGACCACATCGGCAAAGACGTAAGTGCTGCCATCCACACATGCTGCCCGGTATGGCAGGTTAACTCGCATGCTTCCAAGGCCTCTAAGTGTGGGGGCCGAAATCTTCGCATCTAATAGCGTGTCGATATCAAGGAAGCGTGGCAGGGTGATGTTGTTTGGTATCTTTCGAATGTGTGATTCGATGCTTTGGGTCCAGTCGACGTGCTCATCCTTCGCGCATGGTCCTGGAAAGATTGAAATAATCGACCATTCACCAAAGCACATCATTGTTTTCTTAGCAGCATATTTAGCTCTTCTTCTTATGCATTCATTCTTTGTACACAAGTCTTATCTCCGATTGGCTGACGACTTATTTCCTCGCCATCATTGTCGGCGAAAAGCTAGCAAATGCGCCTAGGAACCACGAAGCGATCTTGCGGGCTGACGCTGCTTTGAACACCGTCCTAAGAAATAACAAAGTGCCCCTGTTGCGCAGAACGCTCACAAAACGTTACCAAAGAGAGTGATAAAGAGTTCAACGATTTCATACAGACTGTTGCAGACACTATCACGTTTAAATTCATTTATTTGTTTATTTACTTGTTTACATAGTAAAGTACAGGAGGAGGTCCCAAGATTACAGAACCGTTAGGGGGACCTTCTGTCTTTATTGTGCAAAAAATTATCTAAAAGACAGCAACAGTTCGTCAAGCATATAAAGTATACAAACATGCAACATACAGTGACACTGATTAGAAAGCAATAACAGAATCATTGTTTTGAAGTTAATAGCTGTAAATACAGGCGCAAAATGTATGTGTGAACAAGAACAGTAACAATGCGAACAGCAAAAACAGGGCTTGGGTTAGAACAGTGAAAATGTAGTACTCACCATCAAGAGCAGTTTAATATAAATCAGGAGTAGGAATAAAGTAGAAGAAAAACAATGCTCACTATATCCCATGACGTTGGGCTAGTGCGATTAGCATATGTTGTTTTAATTTTTTCTTAAATACTGTAGATGCTCCAGTTTCATTGGGTATCTGATTCCAGAATGTTATACACAAAGTTTGCTGCAAATTTCCCGTAAGTGGTGTTAATCTTAGGCAGAAGAGCGTTTGCATTAGCAGCGAACCTTGCATTACTATGATTAGCTAAAGAAGTGGCACTCATGAAATTGACGATAATTTCGTTTCTTAAGACCTTAAAAATATTAGTGATAACTTATGCTGGAAAAGGCATCGCAGTGGTAGTATGCATAAGTCAATAAAGACAGGTACAGAATTTGTGCTTGAATGGTTAAAGACAATAACTTCTAGTTCTTCATTTTGCAGATGTTAGAGATGTTGAAGGTGAACAACGTAAAAATTAATCCATGATGAAAGACAATACTGTAGTTGACAATGAATGAATGCGCTTTGTAACGATTTATCATTGTGCGTTGTGGAAAGTAAGACCGAGTTTTTATTATTATCCTTAATTCACACACCACCTTCTTGAAACAAGTTTTGCATGCATGTCAAATTTAAGCTATAGATATAAAAGAACACCTAGAAACGTTACTTCTTGTGAGGGTAATAAAGCACAAGTCTGTAGTTGTATGCAAAATGAAGTGTCGATGAAGCATCGATTTGGTCTTTATGTGATCAATATGAAGGTGATTACGTGCGAAACAAGCTGTCAAATTGATTAAATCAAAGTTTAGTTCATTGATTGCGTTTGTGTATATATTGTTGCTTCGTCTGTACATAATGACGCAATATAAAAACTAAGACAGTTAGGCATGTCGTTAGTGTAAATAAAAGATAATCGTGGGCCTAGGATTTAAGCTTGTGGTACGCCCCTAGTTAGTTTAGGCTCTGAGAGAGCGGCGTCAATATTAAGTACCTGAGCTCTGTTAGATAAATAGCTGCGAACTAAAGATAACGCCGGACAACGTACACCAGAGGAATGAAGTTTGAGAAAAATTTCGTGATTAATTGTATCAAACGCCTCGACCTATAAATACTGACTCAACAATTAGTTCATTATCTAAAGCGTGCTTAATTTGATCGGTAAAACACAGTAGTGCTAATTCGGTTGGGTAGTCAGGGAGAAATCCGTACTGATGCGGAGACAACAAGATAAATCTCTTAAAGTAGCGTGTTAGATGATTTACCGGGAACATTTAAACTACATTACAGAAAAAAAAGCTAGTGCAAATACGTTTATAAATTGAGATATCTTCTGAATCACAGTTTTTTAAATACCGGGATGATTTTGCCATTCCTTAGGTTGTCAGGATAGGTGCCAGACAAAAACATCAAATTGTTGATGAGTGCTAATGCAGATGCTATCAACGAGGATAGTAGTTTCACAATTGAAGGAAGCACACCGTTTAAACCAGGCCCTGTTGCTCTTAAAGTTATTTATGACGTCATTTAACTCATTAGGGTGCTCAGGGGAAAGATAAAATGAGTGAGAGGTCTGTGGGAGCAAATATGGGAACGAGTGAGTGACTTATTGTCAGCTTCGGAAAAGTATGCGTTGAATTCATTAGATATGTCAACAGCATTTGTTAGAACTTGGGATCGTGCACTGATTTTAGCAATAATATGTTCGCCTGAAGGTCAATGAAGGAACTCTTTCCCGTTCAAAAATGCTTTTGTCTGGAATTGTTGGGTATGATCTACAACCTGGTCGTCAGTTGGTTTGTGAATTCCACCGATGCAACTCCAGCATGCAAGTCGCTTCATACTTTCAGGTATACTAGGCAACTTGGTTTCGCAACGCCGCCGCAATAAATGTGTTCCCCCCCCCCCCCCCCCCCCCGCGCACACACACACAAACTACCGCATCCAGTAAACTTGTGCTACCCACGACCAGACTACGTAATATCGCTTTGTTCCAAGCCAAGATGAGAGGTTGCTCCACTCACCTCTCGACACGGCGTATCCTGAGGAACCATTGACAAAGAGAAGTTGCAACACGCTGAAAGCAGCAAGTAGAGTGAGCAGCTTTTCCATGGCAGCAACTCGCGCTTGGTCCTAGTCCCTTCGAGCGCGTTGTTGTAGACGTTTCTAAAACAGGAGAGACCCGTGTTTCATCTAAGGCACGAATGAACGATGTTACCAAGGCAAGCATTCTCTATATCTCTTCAGGGCGCAACTTTAAATCACTATGCACAGTTAATCCCGACCGGGCGGCAGAGTTTCTTTGTAGCCGAAACACAAAAGGTGCCCGTCCGCTGTGCGATGTCAATGCACGTTAAATGCCCCCAGGTGACCGAAATTGTTCCGCAGCCTTTTATTTCGGAATATTTTTATTTCGTTCTTCTTTCATCTCTCCTTCAACCCTTCGCTCACAGCGCGGTTGAGGTGTCCAGTGAGATGTGGGACGGTTACTGCGGCCCTTCGTTTCCTCAAAACCAATTTTCATTTCTTCCACAGTTACAGACTGAAGTCGACTGCAGTTCAACTGATGACCGTCCAACTGGCCGAAGCCGTCGCTAGGGTCCAAGGACTCCTGGCTGTCGTCTAGGCCTAGGATGCCGTCTATATTCATTCGGCAAATAAAGTTTTACAATCCAAAAATCCACTCGACTGCACACGCTCCTACTGCAGTCCACTTTGACCAAAGAGCGCCACAAGTGAATGTTCTGGCTCGATGAGAAAAGAAATGTGCTGTAATCGGTGTACGCGTAAACGCTACGATTAAAACTGTGTAGTGAAGACAAATTTTTTCGCTTTTTTGATATTTAAATCGGCTTCACCGATGCATATCAACAGAAAGGAACGACATCTTAAATGCTGGCCTATGAAAGTTGCTTACCTGTGGGCTCACAGCCGGAGCGCGGCGATCAGGAGAGTGAAACTCGCTACTGGCGTCCTTTTTAAGCCTTCCGTTCATTAATGCGTTGCATACACCTGCGCCGTGCGAGGGCATACTTGCCGCCGCACTGCGCAACGCGCGTTGGAAAGGAAATACGAGGAAGGTGCACGCCTTTCCATCTCCAAGCGCAGCGTCCGTTCACACCGGCTCACAAGGAGGCGTTACTCCGACACGCCTGCGACCTCGCATCATCTTTGTGGCCGTGGTTGACCTCCGCGGACATCTCCCCTCAAAACATGCGCGCGTAGAAAACAATCTTTGCCTGAGCTTTCACTGAGGTCGGCAACGACCCCAGTTGACACCGGGGTTCGTCCTTGATGCTTTCTCCCTCTCTCTCGCCATTGCTAATGTGCGACAAAGAAGGCAAGGAGCAGCGCTGACAAACCGGGCGGCCGCCGGTCATTATGGCATGCGTCTACTCCGTTGCTCTGTGGCGTTATTTCTTGAAGGTACCATTGAGAACGCCGTCTTCTCAAACCCCAGTCGTGAAAACCAGTTGATAGCGGGCAATCCCCAGACAACAGAAGCCCCGAGATACACGAAACGGCGTCAGAACCCATTCCACTAAGCTAGGCCATTGTAAATAGACAAGCTAGGTGCGCTGACTGGGCAGATACGACCGTGATATGATGACCGCAATGCGAATGTTTACGACAAAGAGTTTTCTCATTTAAACGTAAACCTAGAAAAGAAAAAGAACAAAGGACCGACCTGTCTAACTAGTTGGGCTGAGCCTGTGTACAGTAAAAAAACACTTGTTATGCATTCTTCGGAAAGTAAGTTTTCATACAAGTACGTTAAACAGAGAGAGAGGAAGACTTTTCCGTCGTGTTCACCAAGCCGAAATGACAGATCTAAATGTTTAGAATTTGCCTATTCAACGACTGCATGCCTTAGTTTGTCTTGTTTCTGGTTTGTGCAAATATGTGCGCTTGAACTCATATCGTGCTTGATAGGTCGTATACTTAAAAAAAATTGTGGCAGATAGGCTTTGGTATAAAAAAATGGTACCTGAGGCAATCGCTCATAATGAAATGTTTATACAGGTGATATATGACTCGGCTTGAAGTACAATGACGTATAGTCATGCCTAGATAAATTTTTAATAAGGCGAATAGATTTCCTCTACTGAGCAACCAAAGACTAAAGATTAGTGGTCCCAGTCACTCCCCAGACAAGCAAAGAGCAGTGCAACCTAGAATGAACTGTACTGAAGAAAAGCTGCTACCTAAAAAAAAAGCCGCTGCCTTGCAGAAATCAGTAGTCTGTTTAGCATTCCATTTCATCGCGCATTAGTACTCACGTGTCGAATATGCCTTGTCCAACGGAGATTTTTGTGGAATTGCATACCTATGTATATATTGTTTTCTGAACATTGAGTCTAAGTAGGTTGGCTACTAACCACTGATACCCCTCACCATGGGCGTCCGGAGGGGGGGGGGCAAGGGGGGGCGGCTGCACCCCCCTGGAAAATCACTCACTCGAACCGTGAGTGATGGCCGCACGCCAGGGGCGGTGGTGCGCTCAGTCAAAAGGGTAAAAGCAGCCCCGCATGGTCACATCTGCGAAATGCCGCGTCCGGGCGTGCGTCGTTCCGCCGTTTTCAAACCACGCCATCGTTAGCTCTACTGAAGGGCGACCTGTTCCAGACATACAGCGGCACCGGCGAGCATGTGTTTCGAGCCGCCTTGAGATGGGTGTCTGTTTCTTTGATCTCTAGAGAGATAGCGACACGGAGGCAGACAGTGCACGGGGCATCTTGTTTTCGCCTATCGTTACGCCGGTCACCGATGAATTCTTAAGGAGGGAAGGTAAAATCAGCCGTGTCCACCCCCGCTTTGTCGGGCTGCTCAGGGGCAAGCGGGCGATGAGTTGGCGCCGCCGCCGCTCGCTGTCTCCTCCGATCCACGGGTAGCGCAGTTCGGTAGAAGCGCCGCTTTCAGAATCTCCGGCAAAGGGGATTAGCTGCTTTTGTTCACGGCGACGCAGTCTCCCGAGGCGCCCCCACACCAGCGTTCTTTGCGTCTTCTGCGAAAACCAGCGCCTTTGGTCAACGCAGCCCGATGGCGCCTGCCTGGCTCGCCTGTCACCTCTGGCTGGGCCTCAAATCACAACAGCGCCCATGTACTGTGCATGTCAGTGCATGGTAAAGAGACCCAGGTGGTCGACATTACCCGGAACTCTGTACTACTCCATCCCTCATAGCCTGAGTCGTTTTGGGGCTCTGAACCCCATAAAAACACAAAAACAAATTTTCCGACTGGAGTGGCGAGTGTCCCTTCCCCTCGGAAGTTGCGCGGCGTTCCTTTCACCCCCAAAGTGCGCATTCGGGGATACTGCGGCAAGTAAGCCCTTGCACGTGTGCGCGCCTCTGTGTTTGTGCTTGGGTGTTTTTAGTGGCCGGTTGTCAGCGAAGCTGAGAACAACCAAGACAGCGGACGAGAAAACGACGAGCGGAGAGCAGTGTGTGTGCGGTTGCTCGACTGTGCGGATGCGCAAGCAAGATGGAGCGAGGTGTATGAAGCTGCGAGCGTGCATTTATCTTGTAAATAAGTTTTCGTTGTATATATAGTCATCTTTTGTTTTCAACGTACGCGTTCAACAGTTTTTCCAATCAATGTGTATGATGAGTGTGCACCGAGAGCGTGTAATGAAGCACAGAAGTGAATTTATCACACGTGTAATTACGCAATTCGCCCAGAAAAATCCGAGGCGCCTACAGTTGCTGTTCAAGGAAGACTGACTGAGTGACTGTAGTTGCGTGTTTGTGAACATATTGTGCTGTGTGCTGGTCATCAATCCGGGTGAGTCGAGAACCCGTATGCAGCAAGACTGAGCACTCTTCTCCACGAAGTGATATAGCATCTTTTTGCATTTTTATTAATTTTAGTTGTTTCTTCGTTGATAAACTCCAATGTACCTCTCCTAGCCGCGCTTTAATTTGCTGTTTGTAATTTTTCTTTCATGTGTGCATTTTGTTTAATTTTTATTTATATATAAATAAATAAATTTACTCCGCAAATAGCGCCTTTCTGCTACGAACATACCCTCCCCCCCCCCCCCCCCCGGGGCACCAACGGGGCCCCCCCCTGCAAAAAATTCTGCGGACGCCCTTGCCCCTCACTGACTTTTCCCCACATGTTTATAGCTCCAGTTATAATTGTGAGCAGAAAACATAACGCTGGCATCATTGGCACAGAGAACGAATTCTGGAGCGCCCGGTATGGATACAACTTTATTAATATATAGGCGAAATAACCAAAGACAAAATATGGAGCTTTTTTATTCTATGTATTATGATTCAGAGACAGCGACATAATAGGAATAATTTTAGAGATAACTTTTCAGCAGTGCAAGGAAAATACTTCATATTCCAAGTACGGTAGTTTGTCAATAAGCATGCTTTGTGGAAGTATAAGAATATATCTAATGTATAGATGGGATTTTCTGTGCTCAAGATGAGTTTCTTTTATAGTAAGTAAAGCAGATTCAGTTGACTTGTTTCTGAAATACATATTGGCTGCCACATAGGTTATGTGTGTGAAGATCGCTTGTAATCCTAGGGTTAATAACATTTTCAAAAGTCATAGAAAACAACGGAAGAACTGAAACTGGCCTGTAATTACCGAGATTGTTCACCGTGCCACCACGCTCGCTTTTTTATTTTTCCCAGGAAAAAAGCCGTTTGTGACATATTTTCTATCTGACAGAGGGCGTCACTTATTATGTTAGCAAAAGTTTTATAGGTGCTACTCAGATACCATCATAGCTAGAGGAGAAGTTGTTCCTTAAACTACATTTTAGGCTACAGATTTCTGCCGGGCTTGTTGGACGAAAAAAACTTAAAAAACATTGTATCTTTTAACCTGCGCTCCAAGTATCTCTCAAAATGGTCGGATTTAGGTGATGGAAATTTCGGGTGATGGATTTTAGGTGATGGATCCTTTGGTGATGGAAATTGTTTGGAGCCCTCCTCAACGGCTCCCCTCATAGCCCGAGTCAGTTTACGACGTTAAACCTACATACCAACGTGACCACTGTCTGGATACCAGGTTTCACTAAATGCCAATACATAGAAACTGTGCTTTAAAAAAGGTAAAAATGTTCACTTCCTTAGTCTTATTCTGTAAGCTACGTCCGTTTACATGACAAAAGCAAAAGCTGGGTTGTTTTTTTTTTAGCAAATTTCAGGACAACAAAAGAACCGGAATTCTGATCAACAAAGTCACGTGTTACGACTGGAATTTCCTCAACAGTCTATACCATAAGAGCGGGAAAAGTAAGGATATAAATCTATTTTTCTCGGATCACTTTCATCTCGTATGCGAAGGCTGTCATGGCCTTCAGCTTTTCGCATGAAGACACTCACCCGTTTTTCTCCCGCACAAAGGCTTAACTTTTCCATATACCTTTGTCACGCGCCAGCCACAGAAGCCGCTTATTAATCGGCGTCAGTTTTTCAACGAATCGCATGTCTGGAGTTTCAGCCTTCAGACGTGAGCGATACTTCATCCACGTCTCTTTTAGATGTGTTGCTATAAATCAGACAAACACCCTAGATTATTTCCCTTCTCGTAATGAAAGACGATGCGGAGCGTCAAGATCGCTGTTCGCCAACTGCGGGTGATTGATTTTGCTGGCTAGGCCGCTCATTTCGTCAAGCAAGTTTTTATGTGCCCCTACTTTGGATTCGGCAATGCACGTTTTTAAAATGGCATCTCTCGCATTTCTAGTACAAAAAATAAAAAAGCCGTTTGTATATTTTATGCAGCAGCAGCAGCTAACGTGATTTCCTCGACAATACTACGTCCAGCGACGCCATTTTGAAAATGTGCATTGCTGGAAGCGAACTTTACGCGCCAAAAAATGCATATTTTTGACGTTAAATATTTCGAACTGCAATCATCATCACCACCAGCCTGACTACGCCCACTGAAGGGCAAAGGCCTTTCCCATGTCTCTCCAATTAACTCTGCCCTTCGCCAGTTTCGGCCACCGTATTCCCGCAAATTTCTTAATCTCATCCGCCCACCTAACTTTCTGCCGTCCCCTGCTACGTTTGCTTTCTCTTGGAATCCACTCCGATAACCTTAAGGACCAGCGGTTACCTTGCCTTCGCATTACATGCCCTGCCCAAGCCCATTTCTTCCTCTTGATTTCGACTAAGATGTGATTAACTCGCGTTTGTTCCCTCACCCACTCCGCCCGCTTCCGATCTCTTAACGTTACACCTATCATTTTTCTTTCCATAGCTCGCTGCGTTGTTCTTAACTTAAGCTGAACCCTCTTGGTTAGCCTCCACGTTTCTGCCCCATAGGTGAGTACCGGTGAGATACAGCTGTTGTATACTTTTCTCTTGAGGGATATTGGTAAACTGCCATTCATAATCTGAGAGAACCTCACATATGCTCTCCACCCCATTCTTATTCTTCTAGTTATTTCCCTCTCATGATCCGGATAAGCTGTCACTACCTGCCCTAAATAGACATATTGCCGCAACACATTACTGGCGCCGCCTAGTAGTCGCGCTCAGGAGGCTGGCGCGCGCTCTTCTTCGCCCGAGAGCTCGCTCGCTAGTTCGGTTAGCCGGCCGGGCCGTTTCCGCTGGCGCTTGGACGCTGTGGCAAATATAAACCTGCCTACCTGCTTCTGTGACAATATTCTCTTACTACTTCCAGCACCTGGCTACCAACCGCGAACTGCTGTTCCCTTGCTAGGCTGTTGAACATTACTTTGGTTTTCTGCATGTTGATTTTTAGCCCCAGCGTTCTGCTCTGCCTGTCTAATTCATTGATCATGCTTTGCATTTCATGCCCTGAGTGACTTAGCAAGGCAATGTCATCAGCGAATCGCAAATTACTTAGGTATTCTCCATTAACTCGTATGCCCAACTGTTCCCATTTCAGGCCCCGGAATACCTCCTGTAAACAGGCAGTGAATAGCATAGGCGAGATCGTGTCTCCTTGCGTGACACCTTTCCTTATTGTAATTTTATTGCTGACTTTATGGAGAACTATGGTAGCTGTGCTATAGTTATAAATATCTTCCAATATTTTCACATAGCACTCTTCTACACCCTGATTCCACAATGCCTGCAAGACTGCTCAGGTTTATACTGAGTCGAATGCTTTCTCGTAATCAATGAACGCTATATATAGGGGCTGGTTCTATTCTGCGCATTTCTCTGTCACCTGATTGATAGCGTGAATATATGGTCGATTGTCGAGTATTCTTTAAAAAAGCCTGTCGATAAGAAAACTTAAAATTGCACTGAACTTTTATGTCGACGGCATTCAATTTCTTACTAAAATGTTAGCCCCTAAAAAAGAAAAGTAAAAATGTTGATTAATTAGGTTTAGTTAATTTATCGTTTCATCACTGAACTCTATCACGTACACAATGTCCTCCCTGCTGCACAATCGACCTGCACAGACCGCACCGACGCATCTGTTGCAGTGTTTCAAAAAACGACCTGCAAACAGTTAAGGAAAAAAAAAAAACACCTGGTGTATTCTGACGTCGGCTATACTGCTGCTGTTGACTGAAGTACCACCCTGTGTGCCCTGTGTGGCAAAACGGTGGAAACACCTTAGCCGGCGACTTCTGGGGTACGGAATTGTGCTGGGCTCACAGCAGAACGTCACAGTGGTGTGTCGCCATTCGTGTTGTCTGCTACGGCCACCTCCTCCAATTGCTCCCTCACCCAGGGGCCGGTAACAGCGCGGCAGACGACTGCCAACAAATGGGTTCGAAAGCGGAAGTACGATGGGACGGTGGGCACTGCACCTAAAAAGGCATGGGAGGGAGCGCAGTTTCAAGCAGACTACTGAAGTAGCATTTGCTTCTTTGAGAGTAGCAAGAATGTCACTTCCGGTGGCAATTCGCGGGTGCGCGGCAGTAGCCGTTCAGCAGCCAAGTGCAGTCACCGGCAAGAACAAGACGAAATCGCTTGCTTGCGAGCATCGTAACTACACTGCACTCTGTTCCGCTTTCCCTTTTTGCAAACCGCGTGACATCAGAGGTGTGCACACCGCGACTGGCGCACAAAGTCAGTGGAACGGAAAAAGTACACCGATTGGCTGTTCTTTGTCACGTGGCCAGTTTTTACCAGCGTTGGTCCATGCTCACCCGCGCCTGCCGTCGCTCGTGGGGGAAGGAGTAGGATGCCAAAGAAATGTGTTGTTTTGTGCATGTCTTAGCCGCAATAACGAGGTAGCCTCGTCGCGATCAAACGACGATATGCGACGTGTCGTTTAGTCCTTCACAAACGCAATAAAACTGCTCTTACTGAGATAACCTGGTTTTCGATAATATTTCGGCAATCATCTCGCCACTAACATTTGCTTGCCGACCCATATGCGAAAGAGCTAAAGCTTGATGAAGACTCCGATTCTTAAAATGTAGTATCGTGTGCAATCTAGCTCACCAAACGTTTGCACGTCAACTAGAATATGTGTCGGCCATCTAGTCGCCTTACCAAGTATATCTATCGTTTCGAATCTACTCAGAGCCATATCGCACGATGCTTACATCGCGATTATAACCACCTTTAAGGTGTGACTAACGTCCGCATTGTTCTCGCTTCCGTGCCTGATTTCCGTCGAACAGTCGCACTTTTTTGCTTGTTCTCTAAAATGGTTTAAAGTTTTCATGGAAACGCCTTGAAATTGCCACCGCCATGCCGTCTCCTTGTTTTGTCCCGTCTTTCGTGCTGTTTTAAGTATGAACCTTCATGAACAAGCAAAATTCGCCACACTTATACTAAGATTCTACTAATCATTGGCCGTCGAGAGGTGTGGTTTGGTGCTTAGTGATTTTGTTCTTAATTGAGGAATTGCCTGTTGAATGTGCGTTTAGATAATTCTCCGCAAGAAATTTTCTTCTGACTATTTCTTTTTTACCAGATATAGTCAGGAGGCTTGGAACAATTGATTCTATTGCCAAAACTCTGAAAAGCTGGTTTACGTTTGTGAACATTCTTCCTTGTTGCATGAAGAGACTCACCTCACGTGGTACGGGTCACTGCATGGTGTTCGTGTTTTGTGATAATGCCTTAGTGTGAACTGCTCAGTTTCTGAATAAGTAAACTGCTGTCCATACACTTCAGCTCTTTGTAATCATTCACATGGCTACATTGTTGGTCAAATGTTTAGGGGAATCCCCCAAGGTGGAGTAGATTTGTAATAAGGGAGTAATTACTCAATGGCATCCACCCGAGCGCAGCCATACGGCTACAAAGGAAAGCTATACAGCTTTCTCAGAAACTTCGTAGTTAAAGAAAAATTCGTCCTGGTCCGGGGATCGAACCCGGGACCACCGCTTCATCGGAGCAGTCGCTCTACCAATTGAGCTAACAGGGACGGTAAGCTTATGGTAGGGCGAGAGCGAATTGATCAATAACTCGAAGTGGGAACAGTGTTGGTCAAATGTTTAGGGGAATTCCCCAAGGTGGAGTAGATTTGTAATAAGGGAGTAATTACTCAATGGCATCCACCCGAGCGCAGCCATACGGCTACAAAGGAAAGCTATACAGCTTTCTCAGAAACTTCGTAGTTAAAGAAAAATTCGTCCTGGTCCGGGGATCGAACCCGGGACCACCGCTTCACCGGAGCAGTCGCTCTAGCAATTGAGCTAACCGGGACGGCAAGCTTATGGTAGGGCGAGAGCGAATTGATCAATAACTCGAAGTGGGAACAGTGTTGGTCAAATGTTTAGGGGAATCCCAAAGGAAAGGAAATAAAAAGGAATACAAAGGAATACAAAGGAAAGCTCCAGCTTTCCTTTGTAGCCGTATGGCTGCGCTCGGGTGGATGCCATTGAGTAATTACTCCCTTATTACAAATCTACTCCACCTTGGGGGAGGAAAGCTAGCTAGCTTTCCTTTGTAGCCGTACGGCTGCGCTCGGGTGGATGCCATTGAGTAATTACTCCCTTATTACAAATCTACTCCACCTTGGGGGAGGAAAGCTAGCTAGCTTTCCTTTGTAGCCGTACGGCTGCGCTCGGGTGGATGCCATTGAGTAATTACTCCCTTATTATAAATCTACTCCACCTTGGGGGAGGAAAGCTAGCTAGCTTTCCTTTGTAGCCGTACGGCTGCGCTCGGGTGGATGCCATTGAGTAATTACTCCCTTATTACAAATCTACTCCACCTTGGGGGATTCCCCTAAACATTTGACCAACACTGTTCCCACTTCGAGTTATTGATCGATTCGCTCTCGCCCTACCATAAACTTGCCGTCCCGGTTAGCTCAATTGGTAGAGCGACTGCTTCGGTGAAGCGGTGGTCCCGGGTTCGATCCCCGGACCAGGACGAATTTTTCTTTAACTACGAAGTTTCTGAGAAAGCTGTATAGCTTTCCTTTGTAGCCGTATGGCTTCGCTCGGGTGGATGCCATTGAGTAATTACTCCCTTATTACATGGCTACATTGGATCTGGACAAGTGGCTATTGTTGCTAGGCGCGCGAAGGCCAAGTTGCAAGTTCATGTGCCTAGTTGCTAAAGGTATCATTTCTGATATTTTTTTCCAGGCCAGAAACCTCGTATTTCCTTGCAAAGGTTACAGTACCTAGTAAGGTAATAAAAAAAAAGGTAACTTCTACATATTCCAGGACAGTTCAGGGAAGTGTTCATGCAGTATCAATCTTTTCTGCACATTTTCTAACCCTTTCGGGCGCCATATTTTGCTTTGACAGAAATAAATTATTTTTTTCACCTAAGTAGTATATTCAGGCCTCAAGAAAAGGAATTCGTTAGATTTCGAACGGGAAAGACCAGCAGGTAAGTTTTTACAACGATGTGGAGAATTCCGTACAAAGTGTCAGATTTGTTAGAAATAGTAAGATATAAATGTTTTCGTGTGTCAGGTAAACACCCTAGGGATCGTGGAATCACTTTGTGTTTTGAAGATTCACATTACGCTCGAAACTGAGCAAAAACAATCGATGTTTTCACTCGCGGCAAAATCGGTCTGCACAAAAACGGCAGACAAAGTGCTACCTAGCTCACTCTTACATGAAATATTATTTACTGCATTCGCTACATGGTACAAAAAAGCAACTTATTTGCAAGGAGAAGGGTGCTCAATCTGACTGAAATAATGAAATCACTGTTACGTGCTCCAATTTCTCAGAAAATGCTGTAAGTTTGCCGCTTATGGAATTGTATGCAAGGGCGTGAAAGGGCTAAGACCTAGATTGATTTCTTCTAAGGCATTGACAAGCAATAGGTCTACTTGACACAAAATTCAAATTTATTTCCCTCTGGTGCAAAGTAATGCAAGCATAATTACACAAGTCTCAAGTCAGGTGTATATTCACTGCATTTGATGAAAGCATAATGTGATATGCTATATTTCTTACACCCAAGTTTCCTTTTCTTTCAGCCGTAGTTATTCTCAGTGAACAGCAAGCCAACTCCAGACGAGGTACCCCCTGTTTTGTCATTGAAGGGAAAAAAATGGCTGAGGCTTAACTTGGTTAAGCCTGGAGAATGCGAAGCATCATCGTGTCGCGTAATTTGGAGGCGCACAACCACAGCGACGGCGCGAGGTGGGCCCCCGTTTCTCCACTGTCGTGACGTCATCGTGTCACGTGGTGTGACGTCATGTATCACGTGATTTGGAGGCGCACAACCACAGCGACGGCGCGAGGTGGGCCCCCGTTTCTCCACTGTCGTGACGTCATCGTGTCACGTGGTGTGACGTCATGTATCACGTGATTTGGAGGCGCACAGCCACAGCGACGGCGCGAGGTGGGCCCCCGTTTCTCCACTGTCGTGACGTCATCGTGTCACGTGGTGTGACGTCATGTATCACGTGATTTGGGGGCGCACAACCACAGCGACGGCGCGAGGTGGACCCCCGTTTCTCCACTGTCGTGACGTCATCGTATCACGTGGTGTGACGTCATGTATCACGTGATTTGGAGGCGCACAACCACAGCGACGGCGCGAGGTGGGCCCCCGTTTCTCTATTGTCGTGACGTCATCGTGTCACGTGGTGTGACGTCATGTATCACGTGATTTGGAGGCGCATAACCACGGTGAAGGGCTGAAGTGGTAGCTAAAGTAGTATGCTTCGCATAAAACGTCAGCGAGTGGGGTTGCCCTGCTGTTCCCTTTACTTCGAGCAGTAGTTATTCCTACTGGTGAACAGCGCAAAAAAGGCGGGACAACAACAAGACAAGCGCTGACTATCAACTGGGTTTATTGAAGGACGGAAGGGTATTCTTGTCTTGTTGTTGTCCAATACCCTTCCGTCCTTCAATAAACCCAGTTGATAGTCAGCGCTTGTCTTGTTGTTGTCCCGCCTTTTTTGCGCTGTTCACCAGTATGAATGCATACCAACTCGCCCAGATCTCAGCCTTACAGTAGTTATTCGCTGTGAACAGCAGGGCAACTCCACTCGCTGACGTTTTTTCCCTTCAACGGCAACACAGGGGGTACCTTATTCTATGCGTTATCGCAGCATAGACTCAAAACTTGAGTCGACCGCTGGGTCCAGAGCTGCCATCATCTCTCGTGAGTATGCACTCGTAAGGGACATAAGGGTCGTTCAGTCTATAAATTCCTGTTCTTTGTCCAGTAAGTGCTTTTACGTCAATTTCAAGCCACTGAGACATGGTTTCTTTCACTCGGCCCGCACCGGGATCAAACTACATGGTTAATGTATGATGACCCAGTGATGCTTTCTGTCAGGGTGGACCACACTGTTTTTCAACAATGGCACGGCAGCATTGCTCAAACTTTGGGTGAACGATGACGTGGAACTTCAGGTAATGTGCAGGTACGGACTGGAGTTCAATGTGCTTAAGTGCTTCGAAGTGCCAAGGGATGAATGAATGGCAGACAAGTGCGGTGTCATGCTGAATGCTGTAACTTTTTTGTGCTTTGACATGGAAGTGCACCGAGGACCGATCAAAGTTTAGAGGGGAGCCGCCAGTCAGTGCAATGGCGGGGGAAAGAGAGCTGTAATAATTTCGCCCGTTTAAGTTGCTTCAAGTGTAGAAGTTAAGCCTTTAAGCCATATTTCATTTGTGCAGCATTGGCGATAATTTCCAGTTCTTTTTAAAAAAATGAAAAAAAGTAAAGTAGTTTTCTCTCCGGATGCGCATGAAGTTCTTCATAAGTGGTGATATTTGAGCATGCATATCAGCGCAAAAGGAATTCTACATAGTCGGTCTATGCAGCCTTCTGAGAACAAAGAGTGCTTTTGACTTTTCTTTCTGAAACTGAATTGAAAATTATTTTTTTTTTGGAAAGGAAGTGGCGCAATATCTGTCTCACATGTCTCGACGGACACCTGAACCGCGCCGTAAGGGAACGAATAAAGGATGGAATGAAAGAAGAAAGAGAGAAAAGAGGCGCCGTTGTGGAGGGCTCTGGAATAATTTCGACCGCCTGGGGATCTTTAACGTGCACTGACATCGCACAGCACATGGGCGCCTTTTGCGCTTCGCCTTCATCGAAACGCTGCTGCCGCGGTCGAGTTCGAACCCTGGCTACTTTTCTGTTCTTCTCAATTTGTTTTTAGCTCCCATAACCGAGACCCTTGTTGCTAACCGATGCCTTGGTGTTTGCGCACAGACAAATGCCTGGAAAGGTCACGGCACTGCATTAATCAGTATCTGGTGAATGGAATGAGCAAGAGGCATGAAGTGTAAGGATGTGTGAGAAGCATCCAACTGACCCGACATCACAGCATGGGAAATTAATTTTAATGATC
Organism: Amblyomma mixtum; assembly: GCF_055824585.1. Taxonomy (NCBI): domain Eukaryota; kingdom Metazoa; phylum Arthropoda; class Arachnida; order Ixodida; family Ixodidae; genus Amblyomma; species Amblyomma mixtum. The sequence continues at coordinate 108,117,674 of NC_143018.1, forward strand.
ATCTGATAACTTATTACAGGAGTGCTTAAATAAGTGAAACAAGGCAAACGCCAAACTTGCCGTATTCTATTATACATCCTACATTTCCACATGCTTACTTTTGGTTGAAAAATTCAGGCTACTTTTAGCACTAACTTGGTGATGGGTATATTGCAGAATTTGTCATGAGGTAAGTCGTTCTGCTTCAGGTGTGTTTGATATAGTATCATTTTGTTGCTAAAATAATGGCAGTCATTCCACTCAGATCGCAGACTAGGTCTTAATTGGATTGCTCTTATTTCGGATTTTCTGCATCTATGCATTGATATTTACATAGCCTTGCTCATAGCAGTTGCCAACAAACACCTCATAAGTGGTATTATTATGCACTCTTTTCTTTGACACAATGCATAAGCTTCTGTTCTCACGCTTTCTAGGAAAAACAGCCTTGATTAATTAGCCTTTTTTCGCTTCTACAGCGCTGATATTGTAAGCTACCAAAATGCGATTAAGAACTTGGTCAATCCTAATGGCACTGAGCCTTTGGTGTTACTAAAAAAATATGTTTTAGTGTGGCATGTTTACATGAACATCCGCTCTTTGTGAGGCGAGTTACCTTCTCAGTAAGCCCTAGGATTCTCTGACAAGGTGCAGATAACCTCATCTTGTACGGCTATCTTGGTATGTATACGGCGGTGGAAAATCGTGATTGAATTCAAGGAACTTGTATTGTTTAACTCTTATTTTAAGCTTCTTCATGAGGATATAGCTGAAAATATGCCATGTTCTCTCTACAAAAGCTTGGTTTTGTGTCACGACTGGTTTCTCTGTATCAGGGCTACTTAACAGTTACCATAAAATGCAGGCTGGCTTTGAAAAGAGCGTTTTCAATGTCAGAATGGAAACGTTGTTTGTCGAAACTTCAGTCATTGCAGTTCAGGGGATTGATATTTCCTAATAACTAGCCGGTAGTTCAAGGCCTGCGGGATGAAATTTGTGGCTTCTTTTTTTCCTGAAAAGCGCGATATTTATTTGTTCCTTTCAGGAAGAAGAGGTCGGTTTTAAACTACAAAATTTTCGCTGCCTTGAGTGAAAACTGTGCAGTACCGACCCACCATATTACTTAGGGTGTAGTAAACAAATTGCTTGTATGCAAATACTTTGGCATTATTGCATTAGCAGCATTGTCTTAAAGGCAAATTCTTCACATTTGCAACAAGCTCATAAAAAGCCAAATCTGCAGATGTTATTTAGTAAAACTGTCTTGCTATAAATGCTCCTAACAATTACTTTCGTTCATTCAGCAACATGCATATTGGCAATAGCTCTAAAAGAGATGACTGCCCATATTAATTCTTGGTACCACACGAAATACAGTTTTGTGCCTCCGGCATCACTGACTTGCATCACTGTCAGCAAGAATAGTAAAATGCTCACCATTAGTTTAAACCACTATTCAGAATGGGGCTGTCCACTTTTAGTGGTGTTACATAAAGTATACTGATGTGTCAGACAATTTCTTTCACCTCTACTTCACATGATTTAAATTCTCTAAGAAAGGTTACGACACGACCTTGCTCACCACTTGCTCACTACCAGCGTAGTGACGGCAGCGTTGATGGCGCTAGCGATGGGTCTAGATTGGGAGAGTTAGGTAATCTTTGGAACCGAAATTAAATATTTTGTAAACTTTTGTTGTGCCGAACACCTGGCTGTGAGTGCCCTTGCATACATAGGAATCTCATAACAGGCTTTTGATAGCCTCTAAATTTGGTGTCTCCGCCCTTTAACAGGCCATGGAAAGATATGAAAAAACAGAGCATGTATGTCTATGTGTTCTGCTTCTGCATATAGTTTACTACCATCGCTATGATACGACTAACTGATGTCATGCAAGAGAGGGCACACGAAGTATTGTTTCGTATTTAGTGCTGGATTTTATTGTTAAGTTTAAACTGGCCATTTAGCTCGCAATTCAGTAACTGCTGTATGTGCTGAAATATAATAGTTGAAATGATTTGCACAAATTCAAGCTACACCTTTAATTGTGTGGAACTGTTCTGGTCTGTTGGGGCATTTAATTAACGCACTAATTAAAATGATGCATTTTATGTCTTCAGTAAGCCCATTTTGTATTTATTGGCTTTCGAAGCTTTCTTGCTGGATGTGTGCATAGTCTGAAGTTGATCTGTATGTTTTTCAGTGTACAGCAGGTATTTACAAACATTAAATCTAAAAGTGCATCTAGCAGAGCTAGGTACCCCTTTCTGAGGCTGTTTTTGTAACCAAAATTTACTGCCAAATTTTTTTCGTAGCACTTAAATTTGGCACGTCTGCAATGGTTGCTGCCCAGAACTTCCTGATACTTTGGCCCAGGTCATTGAAAGTTGATGGAAAAGCACCGGTGGCATTGACTGCGAGCAAAATTGTCATGGACCTTGCGTCTTGACGTTTGCGTCTAAACAATGGGCGGAGTGGCGCACCAGAGCTTAAACACGTTAGAAATATAAAAAAAGCGCGTGATTTTACAGAGGTGCAAAAAAAAGGAGAGAGACCGTGTTTGCTGCTGGGGGTGGAAACTGTGAAGAGAACATGCGTGCTCGTGTTTTTTGAAAAAAAACATTCTTTCCATCGGCACTTGTTTCAACGTAACAGCCTTCGAAGGACCCCAAGGCTGCATTGCTACTGAAAGGTTTATGGGGGCTTAATGTTCCAAAGCGAGCCAGGCTTTGAGGGATGCGTAGTGAACGGCTCCGCAAATTTCGCCCACCTGGGTTTTTTTAACGTGCAGTGAGGAGGAGGAGGTAAACTTTATTAAAAAGAGGTCATAGGCGCGGGTTGGTGTGATGTTCCCCTCCCCGCGGTGGGCTCTCCTTCTAAGCCGGACGCCAGGTGGCCGACCAGCGATGTCGTTTGGCGACCTCTTCGGCCCGCTCTGTGACTCGGAGTTGAACCTCCGGGTCCGAGCTGAGCAGCGCGGCCTCCCACTGAGATTTGGTAGAGAGCTGCAGACTCTGCGATGGCTTGTCTTGATTACATGAGTATAGGATGTGCGATGTGTTTGCGTTTTGGTGCCCACAGAGAGAACAGACGGGGCTGAACTGCTCTGGGATCCATATGGAGGACATGTACGAATTAAAGAAAGAGTCTGTTTGGAACTGCCACCAACAGACTTGTTTTGTTTTACTTAAAGATTTATGTGGTTCTGGGAAGATGTGTCTTTCTTGAAGTGCGTAGTAATAATTTATTTGTAGGTCGTCACTCGCTCCATGGCCCACCTGAGCTCGGTGTAGCGCACCCCCGGTTAACCACGAATCCTCGGGCAAACTAGTGCGCCGCCTGGTTTCGAGGATGGTCCGAATGCGCGGGGACCCAGATCAATGTGATCTGCTGGGTACTGGAGATTTTTTGTAAGACTTTGATGGTTGCAGAGTGGGCCCTTACTTTTGCAAAAATTGTGGTTTTGGAGTCGCTGATGATGTATTTGGCAGTGGTGGAGGTAATGGCTAAAGCTATGGCATCTTCTTCGGTCTCCTCGGGAAATTTTGTTTTATCGATTGTCGCCGATGCAAGGGGAGAGCCTCGATGATCGACAACTGCCAGGGAAAAGGCGTCTCTGTCCGCATGTTCTGCCACGTCCTCGTGCGCCGTGTCTCTCTCAACTGAAAATATTTCATGAAGTTTTTGTGCCCTGGTCTTTCTTCTGTCCGTATCGTAGTGTGGATGCATGTTTTTGGGCAGAGGAGGGACTATTAAGTGTTCGTGCACGTGTCTTGGAATTGGCAAGGTGTGTGCACGGATTCCTTCATAAATAAATATTGTATTCCTGCTTTCTTTAGGATGAAACGGCCCGTTTCAGTGCCTGATAGTCTTTTGTGTTGTGCGGTGAGGTGTGCTTCCATCATTTCCGATAAGGTGTTATGAATTCCTAACTGTAGTAGTTTTTCATTTGGAGTATAACGAGGGAGGTTGAGCGCAGTTTTGTAGGACTCAGAATTTCCCCTCCATAAAAATTCGACCATCGCGGCTCGTATCGAAACCACGTCTTTCGGGGCAGCAGCCGAGTGCCATAACCACTGAACCACCCCGGTGGGGTCTACTACCGAAAGAGGCGCCCCTGAACACGGCGTGAAACACGCAGGGACGTCACAGAGGAAGAAGCGCTCTATTCAGCATGATGCTTTAACACCGCATTAAAAAAAAAATGACAGGATTGCACTTCAGTCTGCTTAAGTGCGGAAATACGAGAGCCTTTCCCTGTCATCTTTTTCTCCCTCCATTTTTTGGTCATTCCTTTGTTTTTTTTTTATTTTGTTTTTATTTTCGTTTACATATCACTGCGGCGACCCGCATTGCAGCAGTGCGAAAGCAAAGCGGTCCAGTGCTTTTTTTCGCGCTTAAATAATAAATTACACCTCGTGAACGAAACTTTTCTCCCGGCAACTATTTACCGCCACCGTCTGTCACAATCACACTTTTACACATTTATCTTCTGAGAACGACTCAATCGCTCAGACAAAATTGCGGACACTTTTCAGTGACGCACGGAGAGAAGTTTATTTGGACCCTACAGCACACAGCCGTCCCCGTCGAAAAACAAATTACGGCGACTGACGTCACCTAAGAGGCTAGATGAGGACGATTAATTAAGCTCGGAGCTCCCGGAACCCTTACGATCATACCATGGCATGTAACGCTCGAAGATGCACAGCTGTTTTAGCAAATCTGGCCCTTTTTTTTTTTAGAGCGTCGCGAGCGCTGAGCTTCTATTATTGAAATACTTCTGCATCTGACGTCCTCAATCCGTCTGTAAGTTAATCGAGTATGGCGAGACATTTATCAGGCAAGCAACATAGTTTTGTTAAGCTTACAAACTCGACGGCTCCCTTCGGGAGTTGCCAGTATTCCGAGCTTCCCCCCAAGGTGTACAATTTATGTAGGAAATGCGGAACTGTAGAACGCAGGAGCTAGGAGCAGCGGTTTTAAGGCGAAAGCCTTTTACGGTCCGTCCGTCCGGCGTTACATCCAGCCGCTGCGGTGACTCAACAACGATGGCGGGTGTCCACCGAGATAGGTGAGACAGTCACTGCATGATTTCCTTTCCTCAAATACAATCTTCAGTTTCTTCATTACGGCCCCTCTTTCTCTTTCTTCTTTCACTCCAACTTCCTCCCTTCCTGTACGGTGCGGTTCGGGTGTCCACCGAGATGACAGAGAATTACTGCGCCCTTTCCTTTCCTCAGAAAGCATTGCATTCAAACGGCAGCGCATCGCGCCGAATGAATGAATGAATGAATGAATGAATGAATGAATGAATGAATGAATGAATGAATGAATGAATGAATGAAAAACTTTATTGTATAAGGGTTCTTTTTCGCAGCGTAGGTGGAGCCCTCAGTCCAGGGCCCCAGCGGCCTTTGCAGTCTTGCAAGCCCTGTCGATCAGCTTGAGCTGCTCTTCAGGCTTCGAGCTGGACAGCGCAGCCTCCCACTGCTCCGGTGTTGGTGTGTTGTTTATCGGCGCTGCCTGCATTTCCTGACAGGCCCATGTAACGTGATAAAAACCAACAACATCCTCGAGGCTGAGGAAGCAGCCATTGCACTCGCCATCACCCAGCAGAGTGACGAGCCCCGTGCACACATCATCGCAAGAGGCGTGCAGAAGATACAGCAGTGGACGCATATCCACTGCAGCCATTTGCATACTCAAGGCGAGGACAATCACTTTTACGAGATGCTTCATCACGTGGACACCAGGCCATGAGGCTGTGAAAGGGAACCAATGGCGGACGCCAATGCCCGAGCATACGCCAACCGGGAGGCGCGCACCGAAGGGGAACTGGACGCAGTCACTAGACGGTATCGAGCCATCTTAGAACACCAACGAGCCCTCCGGACGACCTACCCTCCTTCCCACTAAGACCTTAGCAGAGAGCAGTCGGTTGCCTGGAGACAACTGCAGACTAATACATACCCCAATCTGAGTTTACTCAGCAAAATCTATCCTTCCACATATGACAACAAACGCTCGCTATGCGGTGAACACCCAACGCTTTACCACGTTGCATCGCGCCGAACGGGTGGTGGGGTTCCGTGTAGTCCCTGGCAGTGCTACAACACGCTGCCGCGTTCCACTCCTAAAGGCGAAGGTTAAGCGTCATTAATCAGCAGTTGTCCATTAATTGGTAATTAGCTATTAATTAGTAATTTGTCATTACTTAGCGATTAGTCATTAGTTACTTGTGGCGTCATCCAGTGGTGGCGTCACCAGTGCCAAAGAGACAGTCAAAGTGGTGCGGAAAACGCTTTCCCCTCTATGCACTTAGACCGTCAAAGTGCCCCGGAATTTTTGCGCGTCCCGACGAGCACTTCACCAAAAAATGAAATTGGTTTTTGAGGAAAGGAATCGCCTGCAACTGTCTCACATCTCAGTGGACACCCGATCCGTGCCATAAAAGAAGGGATAAAGAAAGCAGTGAAAGAAGAAAGAGATGCCGTAGTGGAGGTCTCCGGAATAATTTTGACCAAAGTTTTTAAATATACTAAAAAATTGGCAGTGGCTTAGTTGTGGTTATGCCTGGATATACAAGCGAAAAGGTTCAGTTACGCTTGGTTTGACGTCATGGCTGTCGCAGTTGGCGCACAATGCACTGGGAGCAGCACAATAACGGTGGAGGCATTCGGCCGTCCACACACTGCCCGTACAGAGGCGGAGGAGACGCGCGTGTAGTGAATACGGTGCTTTAGAGACATGTACTGTGGTGTCCATTCCTTTCGGGTATACACCAAGATATGAGAGACAGGCATTTCCTTTCTTTAAAACCAATTTTCATTTCCTTTCATTTTCCTTAAGGCCCTTACGGCGTGGTTCGGGTATCCACCGAGATATGAGAGAGACAGGCTTCGCTTCCTTTCCTTAAAACCAATTTTCTTTTCATTTTCCTTCCCTTACTGAGCGGTTCGGGTGTCCACCGGAATGAGTGTGTTTCCTGGCGCACTGTTTCTATTTTATTTATTTTTTATTGCTGATATTTTTTCTTCCATTTCTTTCATTATTCTCGTCTGTGTGCTTATTTTTATTCTTTTTCTTATTACGTAGTCGGCGGCCATCTGCGCTGCGCGTGACGTCGCTCGGTTTCGCGCATGCGCAGAAGTGGCAAATTTGGCCTCCGGCTCACGCGAAGCGCGGTGTTTACGAGCTTAGTGAAGCTTTTAGCTTCAAAACGTTGATTTTGACCACCTAATCATATTTAACGTGCACATACGCCCTAACTCAAAGCGCACAGCTAAAATTGCCCTTTCTCTACTTAGCGGACCGATACCCGAACACGAGAAGGTACGGGTACTGGGGCTTTTAATTCATCATAGGCGCAAGATAGACACTATCTTACGCAAACTACGTAAGGTGGGGGCCAGGTGGGTCGGAGACTCCGCCGGGTATCTAATAAAAGCGCGGGACTACGATGCAAAGATGCTGTGCGGCTCGCCGATGCATTCGTACCCAGTCCGATTTTATATTCGGCTTCCTACCTCCACTACGCAAATGCGATGAGAACGCCTTAGAAGTAGTTCTCCGCAAGATTTATAAGAGAGCGCTCGACCTCTCCATAACGCGACGTCCAACAAGCGTCTCCTCGGTCTCGGGATGACCAACACCTTTGGGGAGTTACGAGAAGCTCATCTTAATAATCAATACTTGCGCCTGAGCAAAACACCTGCGGCGAGCCGCCTTCTGACCCACTTACACATATCCTACGCAACACAGACAGAAGAACGGGCCCACATCCCTGAAGCCTGCCGCTTTGCACTCCAGGTGCGACCCCTTATGAACAACATGACTACAGACACCCATGATGGCCGCCGTCTAGCGCGGGCGGAGGCTATTTCTGAACAATATGGTCATGCGCCAAGGGTCTTCAACGTGGATGCGGCCGGCCCACACCATGAGGGTTGATACATGGCGGCCGTCATCCACCAAAACACTACAGTTCAGGGCCTTACTTTCCGTGCCCCAAACATTACATTTGCGGAAGAGATCGCCATTGCACTGGCCGCCGCAGATCCAGAGTCCCGAGTCATTATCACGGACTCCAGGGGCGCCTGCCGCAATATTGAGCAAGGGCTTTATGTGCCCTCAACAGGGCATGCCCTTTCTTACCGGCTGCAGCGGAGGACATTCTCTACGGCAGCTGAGCTTCACGGCATTAAGGAAGCTGTTTCTTACATCCTGCGCCGAACCGCCGGCCGTTCGGTTATCTTCACCGATTCAAAAGCATCTCTGCAGATCCTGGTCAACCTGCTGAAGAAAATGAATCACCAACCAGTTTCCCTGGACATCGGGTATCTACATCATTTAGCTATTGCCGCAGGCCACTGCATAACATTTCAGTGGGTACCTGCTCACTGTGGCATTCTGGCTAATGAAAAAGCAGATGAAGCGGCCCGTAAAGGACATTCGAACTTTTGTCACGAAATCTGATGCGTCCCAAATGGCTAAAAGTTTTGCTTCCGAAGAAACATATCGGCTTTGGAGTTTGCCGACACATCAGAACCAATTTCTTCACTCAATCGACCCACATCTTAGATCAGGAGTCTCACCCAGAATTCCTCGACATCTGGAAACCCGTTATCCCCGACTTCGTCTGAATGCTGCATATACAAACGGCTTGCGATACCATTTTGGACAAATGAACAGTCCGCATTGTGACAACTGTGAATCGATTGAAACTGTTGATCATATCCTGCTTGAGTGCCCTGCGTATGCTAACGAGCGTGCGTACTATGAACATTGCATCAGAAGCTCTGCCCAGTGCCCCTAACAATGGACAGTTTTAGGTCCCTTAGCCTGCCTTAGGCAACAGAGACTTGCAATGAACTTTCTATTTACATATTTAAAAGACATTGGACCTCTCGATAAGCTTTAACTTCACTTGCACGTTACCTTCATGCATTCTTCATGCAGAGAACTTCGTCAGCCCATTTATCGGACTATACACTCCATCATTCCATAGGTTACATCAGTATTCGCCGTTGCATCCTTAGTACCCATTTCAAGGCCGCATTTATCTTCGTTTTTTTTTTACCGCTTCCACACTGCTCTCCTTCTGTCTTTATCTCCCAAATCCCCCTCCCTACGCAGAGTAGCACGCCAGCGATTTTTAAACGCCGGCTAAATTCTCTGTATTTCATTAAAGAGTCTCTCTCTCTCTCTCTCTTTGAGCAAGGGTATACTCTAAACCGGGCTTTCAACATCCGCCATGCATGCGAGTACACAGTGTTTCCGACCCGTCGCACCATCGTGTGGGCTCAGGTTCATGCAGGTCTTGAGGAGAACGAGGGAACCGACGCTGCCGCCCGCACGCTTACTCACCGGGCATCGCCTCATCCGCAGCCAGATCCGGAATTCAATTTCGATCCGGCCATAACCTTTAAAGAGATCAGCTCTCTTTATCAAACCTTTCATGGCCTCTATTCCCCTCCCTGTAAAGGCCTCACCAGGAGGAAGGAGCGTTGGCTTCTCTGCCTCTTTATCAACACTGTACTGTGCACGGCAGTACTTAAAGAGGAATCTGAACTCGTCTTTTTGCCGCGGGCACTCAATCTACACGTTCCGAGCATTCTTAGAAGCTTCGACTTATTGCCATGTGTGGCTGATTTTCCTAATTAAATCGAATTAACGTCCGGCTCCCGCCTTTATTTTTTTAATTCTCCCCGCAAGGTGGGCGGAGTCCACCAACGCGTGGAGTGCCCTTCACCCAGTTCCGTGGAGGCTTTGCTTTCGCTTTATTTTGTTTTTTAGGTTTCCGTGAACAAATAGTTTCACTCGCAGATAATATAGCCGCAAAATAAGCCCGCAGAAATAAAAAATGGCTGAGGCTTAGCTAAGGTTAAGCCTAGTCAGATGCGAAGCATATTGATGGCTAGGCTTGGTAATACATGGCTTTCCTTGGTTGACGTTCATCCCGCTCTTCATCGGTCTCTGTGGCACGCTGAAGCTTTCGCTTCTCGTTCAAATCAGCCCTGCTTCTAGGCGGCATCCCAACACCTGGCCGCCTCGTAAGTGCCCGGAGAGCGAGGCAAGCTCAGCTTTATACCGCTGCTGTAGCGTCACGTGGTCAGCTGCAGCGCCTCTGATGTGCAGCCTATACCGCCGCGGCCGACCGCGCGAGCCGGCAGCCCATCTCTCCTCTGCTGTGACGTCATGTTGTCACGTGGTCAGCCGCCGCGACTCTGATGTGGAGCCTCCACCGCCGCGGCCGACCGCGCTAGCCGGCAGCCCATCTCTCCTCTGCTGTGACGTCATGTTGTCACGTGGTGTCACGTGGTCACGTCAAGGTCAATGGTAGCTCCACCGCCGCGCTCGACGGGCTGTAGTGTAGCTCTAGTAATATGCTTCGCATAAAATACGCGCGGAATATTTGCTTCTACGGATTACTACGTATTACTCCTCCCATGGCAGAGCGGCAAGCCGCCACGGAACTGGGTGAAGGGCACTCCACGGGTTGGTCGACTCCGCCCACCGTACGGGGAGAATTAAAAAACAAAAAGGCTGGAGCCGGACGTTAATTCAATTTAATTAGGGAAATCGGCCACACAGGCCAATAAATCGAAGTCTCTAAGAATGCTTGGAACATGTAGATTGAGTTCCCGCGGCAAAAAGACGAGTTCAGATTCCTTTTCACTGCACCTTTAAGCACGACCAGCATTATGAGATGACGACTTGCTCACTAAGCCTCCACTACGGCACGTGTGCGCGGAATTATCGTTTTTCGGAAGGAACTGCGCGCCGCAACAGGTAGAGCCGCAAGTTGGCCCCCCACCAACATCCTCTCGCAGTATGCTTGAAATGTTCCGCGACTTTGCTGATTCTTCGATTACGAACGCGCCGTTGAGACATTATGTGCATATGTAATTAGAGGTGCAAGGCGGTTAGCGGTATAGTTTTTTTTTTCTGAGTGGAAACTTTTGCATTCGTAAACGTCCTTTGAGGTCGGCTATATATACCGACGAGTGCGGCTGCGGTCTTTGTCTAGCTGGAATGATTTTGTAGCGAGAGGTACATTACCCGCCGTCTCGCTGTGGGCCTTCGGCGCAACAGGAGCTGATTGACGTCACAGCCGCGCAGCCGGTGCGCCGCGCGTTGCGCCACTCGCCTCCGACGAGAGGAGCCGCCGAGTGACGTCACAGCTTCCACGTCACACTGTCATGGCGGCCAAGGAGAGCGAGGCCGACGCTGTGAGGCGTAACCATGACGATAAGCAGAACAACTGGACGTAACCAAGGATGTACCAGCTACGTATATCTTTGCATAGCTGAGCTAAGCCCCTGCCCTCATGACTGCAAAACTTCACAGCGATTCCTTTTGCTCTGTGCGTTGTAGATACACGATGTAACACGGCGACCGTTTCCCCCAATTTAGGTTAAAGCGCGCGCTTAGGAAGCTTCCCAGCTTGTTATATTGCGGAGTTCGCAATTGGTTGTTCATCATTTTGAATAAAACATTCTGCAGAAACAAAGAAAACTTCAAGAAACTAATTAGAAAAATGTTTCGTCCACATGTTTCGTCTTATGCATGCGTCAGTCGCGCTAAACATTAAGGACCTTACGCGATTCTGGTTCGAACTCGAGAGTCTCTCGTTTCCCGAAATTTTGTTTTATTACTTGTTTGTTGTGTTTCTTCTTTTATATTTCGTTTGATTTTTTTAGGGATGTGTTGTATTTTTTGTGTTTACCTGCATTATAACCATATTAGCTTCCGGCTGGGCGCATCACATTATTCACAGTCACGCCTGAACCTGCACATTTCCCGTTGTTTTTGCTCTGTTTTTCATGCCATGCCTATGCCTTCTAAAACAAACCACCGATGAACAGTCAGTGTTGGCGCTGTCCCTCTTTCTCCTGTCTAGTCATCCACACTGTAGGAAAAATGAACGTTTTGAGTATGACGTGCCAGTATTTTTATATGTATTTTTCTTTCTTCGCACTCTCGCAATGGTATACCTGTGGTTGCTAGAGCGCACCCTAGTTATGGATTTTAAAAAATTCTCATGAGCCACATGGTTCCACATCTCTGTCGCGGAAAACTCGGGGAATCAGATTTATTTTGCCCCACGTTAATGCGCCCACCAATTAACCTCAATCCATTTTCTGAGGTGGGCCTACTTTCAAAGTTCTGGGGATGGGCCAACTTCCAAATGCATTTTCTTCTCTAGGAACGTGGTTATGGTGGCACCAAATTTTTTCCGCCACTTTCTTTCAAATATGTGCCGATGTTTTAAAGAGGTAGATACACCACAATTTTGTGTTGTGCCTCTGGGTTGTAAATAATGCGTAGCGATTCAGTGAGCGTGGAACACCATCTTAGAAGCATGAACTCGCATTATATAATTAATAATCGTATTATTTGTACCCAACAGTTTCGGTTTCGGTTCGTAGTTGCCAGGTTTTGCCAGGCTTTTACATGACGTCAAAAACCAGACAATGCGTTGTCACGTGGGTCCGGAAAGCCGTGACGTCGTTGTAGGCATGTCGTCTGCTTGACACGCACGTGGTGCGCGTAAACGCGGAGAGCCGGGCGGAGGGCAAGTCGCAATGCCGAACTGCTCCGAGTCGGAAAGAAGAGTTTTATTTCGGCGAAGACACCGATTATGAGGAATCGCGGGATGACGCAGACGAGGAACTACACTAGGCCGACGGGACCCCGATGCCGACGCGACAGCGACGCCGATGGTCGCGTCGGCCAACCTGGTCGTTCCCCGACTAGCCAGTCACACTGCACCGACGACGACGACGATGCCCCAACGACCAAGCGTCGTCCTAGTGTGACAACGCCGCCAACCAAAGATGCCGACGAGACCCGTCGGCCGACGTGTCTTGGGCAGATCGGTGGCCGAGCGAGAACATTCGCCGACCAAAAGCAAGTAGCGAGCTCAGAGCGCGAAGTGCAATCATTATTTAGACAAATGATGCACGCGCAGCAACATTCATCCAGCCATATGGCCACTTGGCCGACGCGCCGCACCGATCGTCGCTCATTAAAGATGACCTCATTAAAGAGATGCAGGCTCAGAGAACAGGGCACGTACCGCGGCCCCCGACCCCGGCGGCCGAAGTGCAACGATCTCCAACCCCCTTAGCAGTGAACCCCGAAGAATTAAGAGCTTTCATGCAGCGCATGGATGATTTCATGATTCGGACCGAAGGACAGTTCCGCCAAACTCATGCAAGATTAGATGCCATGCAGGTCCAACTCAACCTGTCAGAACAGAACGTCACATTACTACAGCAAAAAGTTTCGTTGCAGGACCAAAGTTTCCGCAACCACGTCAAAAGTCAAAATACGCAACGAATAACAAACGAGGCCCGGGACAGGCTCATACACGAGCGCCGTTTCGGAAATGAAGGCTCCAATCAGAACAATGCCCAAAACCATGGCTAAACAAACTACACTTGAAATCTGGCAATGGAACTGCAGGGGGTACCGCCAAAAGCAGGGACTCCTAATGCAGTTTTTACATACGCAAGGCTCCACACCCGATATAATAGCTTTACAGGAAACTAACACGACACCGTCACTCAGGGGATATACGTGCTACGATAGCGGACGCACGGCAACCTTGGTCAGCAAAAAGTTGGTAGCCATTGCCCATGACCCAATTCCCAACACCAAAATTGAACACTTAGTGACGGAAATTATTCCCAAAAAGAAGCGTAAGGAAAAGAGTGTCTTTATCGTAAACCTCTACAGCCCGCCTCGCCAGCGGGACGCGAATTTTGATACACTCTTTCTAGGGGCCAGCAAACTTGCGAAAAGCAACTCGTTGCTCATTGTAGGCGACTTCAACGCTCGCGGACAGCAATGGGGATACCCCACTAATAATCACAAAGGTATACAGGTCGAGGACGCGGCGGAAGCGATCCAATGTACCCTCTTAACAGACGAACTTCAACCCACGCGCCTTGGCACTTCGATCTGCCCGGATACGTGTCCGGACTTAACGTTTGTCAGGGGAGTGAAGCACGCAACGTGGGAGAATCTGCTGGAGAATCTAGGCAGTGACCACTTTATCCTGAAGACCACGATAGCAGCCACCAACATCAAGCGCAAGCTCGGCACAGCCAAGATCACCAACTGGCCGGCTTTCCGCAAGGCTTGCGCGGACCTGGAAGGGGGGATAACTTCCATAGATGATTGGTGCCAACAACTTAAAGACATCCAGAAGCGGTACACTCAGGAAGTGGATCGCACCGAGCAAACACCAGAGGTGGACCCTCGGCTCATCAGGCTATGGGAGGCACGTCGAGGACTCACCAAGCGCTGGAAGAAGCAGCGCTTTAACAGGAAGCTCAAGCTCAAGATCGCAGAAGTCACCAAGATAGCGGAGGAGTACGCGACCCAACTGGCCAGGCAGAACTGGCAGCAGTTCAGTAGCTCGCTGGACGGCACCCTCAGCACGGCGAGAACGTGGCGTATACTCAAGACCCTCCTCGACCCTACCCAAACCAGGGCCGAAAGCGGGAAAGCTATCCGCAGACTCGTCCACACCTTCGAGGGTACGGAAGAGGAACTGCTAGATAAGGCCAAAGAGAAATGCTACGGCACGACCTTGCCTGCGGCATACGCGAAACCATACCTGGGGAAACCGAACACCCACTTAGACAGGCCGATCACCAGGGAAGAAGTGTTCGCTGCCATAAAGGTATGCACGCGCAACACTGCGGCGGGAGCAGACAAGATCCAGAACGCACTCATACGCAACCTCAGCGACGAGGCGGTCGACCAACTGACCACCTTCCTCAACGGGCACTGGGCCGCAGGAACGGTTCCTGAAGAGTGGAAGCATGCAGAGGTCGTAATGATCCCCAAACCGGGTAAGAAACTCCAGATCGAAAATCTCCGACCTATCTCACTCACCTCCTGCCTAGGCAAGCTCTACGAGCGAGTCGTTACTCGGAGGCTCCAAAGCTACATGGAAGACGAAGACCTGTACCCCCACAGTATGTTCGGCTTCCGAGCCCACCTCTCCACCCAGGACGTCCTCTTACAACTCAAAGAGGAAGTCCTCACCAACGTCCCGAGCGTAGGCGAGAACGTGGTTATGGCCCTGGACATCAAAGGAGCCTTTGACAACGTTAGCCACACGGCTGTAATGGAAGGACTTGACAACCTCCACTGCGGCGAGAAGATTCACAGCTACGTGAAGGCCTTTCTCTCCAACCGCACTGCAACGGTTGGGCTCGGAGACCTTCGCAGCGCTAAATTTTCGACCCCCAACAAAGGCACACCTCAAGGGTCCGTCATCTCGCCACTACTTTTCAACGTGGCCATGATCGGCCTCGCGAGACAACTCGAGAAGATCGAAGGCATACAGCACGCAATATACGCTGACGACGTCACGGTCTGGGTTACCACTGGGTCGCTCGGCCAGAAAGAAGAACGACTGCAAGCAGCGGCTACCTGCGTGGAAGAATATGTCAGTGCACGGGGCCTCGCCTGCTCCACCGAAAAATCAGAACTCCTGCGAGTCCACAAAGGGAAACACAAGGAAGGGTCCCTCAATGTCTCCCTCGAAGGACAGCTAATTCCCGAACGAGACAAGATACGAGTCTTGGGAATGTGGCTGCAGAGCAACCAGCGATGCGGCCATACGCTCGGCCTTCTCAAGCAATCGACCACTCAGGTCGCCAGAATGATCACGCGCGTGTCGCAGAAGCGGAGCGGCATGCGAGAGGGGGATACCCTGCGCCTGGTTCAGAGCCTGGTGGTCAGTCGCGTGGGTTACGCCCTCCCGTACTTCAGCCTCAACAAAGGAGAAGTGGATAGTGCAGATACCATACTCCGCAAAGCTTACAAGACTGCCTTGCATCTACCAATGACCACCTCCAACGAAAAACTACTGGCTCTTGGAATTCACAACACCTTCGAAGAGATCAAAGAAGCCCAACTGGTCACGCAGTTAGCTAGGCTCCAGCAGACTCCTACGGGGCGCTCGCTCCTTAGGCAACTGGGGGCTAGGCCGAACTGCGGAATTCGAGAATCGTACTGCGAGCATACCGGACGCAATTCGCCAGACGCTAAAGGTTCGCTCCCTTCCCCGGAACATGGACCCCAACTTGCATGCGGCCCGTAGGGCAGCCCGGGCGAGGTATGTACAACAAAATCTAGCTACAAAATCCACAACGGTATACACGGACGCGGCTCCGTATACAGGAAGCTCACATAACAGCACAGTGGCGGTAGTTATTGATTCGAACTTAAAGGAATTAGCTAGCGCCTCAGTGAGGGATTGCACGGTAACCGAAGGGGAGGAGCTGGCCGTAGCTCTAGCGGCGGTAGCCGGTTATCGAAGCAACATGTCCCTTACCATCCTTACAGATTCGAGAGAAGCGTGCCGTAACTACATGAACGGCCGCATAGGTCGCGCCGCGCTCCGGCTCCTCCAGAGCGCGACCCCACCAAAAGTCACACACAGCATTTACTGGGTGCCAGGACACACCGACATAGCCGGGAACGAACGCGCCGACGAGGTAGCTCGAGGGTATACGAGCCGAGCTTCCTCCCAATCGGACGATCTACCCGACCGAGTCAGCCCTACGTACTCAAACATTCTGAACTACTATAAGGGGGTACGGATCCGCTATCCGCCGCCTCATCCTGATCTAAATCAACTAGAGGCAGTGTATTGGCGAAGATTGCAGACAGGAACATTCCCAAACCTGCATATCCTTAGCAAGATTTACCCGACGCAATATCGGGACACTTGCCCGTGGTGTGGTAGCAAACCATCGTTGTACCACATCACGTGGGAATGCAGTAAAAACGACAACTTTCGCAAAGACCCGAGTGCAGAACAGTGGGAGAGCCGGCTCTCCAGCGGCGATCTGGGTTGCCAACAAGGTCTTATCCAGCACGCCCAACGAGCAGCGAAGCTCAGCGGAGCCCTGGAATAGGGGCACCGACCCTGTGAGAAGAAGGAAGATGGACCTCTTCTTTCTCGTCTGCTACTAGCACCTTTCTAGAGCAATTAAAGTCTTTCCTACCTACCTACCTTGCGAACTGCCGCCCCACTGCAAGCACGGACACTGAGCGGTGAGCATCGCTGCGCCGCTCTACCCAAGCTCCGCCCACAACCGGTGTCGCACTTCGCCGCCGTGCAGCAGTGCCTGAGCGCTGCTTGGGATGGTGTACAAATCTCATAAGAAAAGACAAGATCGCCTTGTTATCAGAAAGACTGCTCGAGCAGCGACAAAGTATGCCTGGGGCGCGATTACGAGTTTTTGTCTCAATTTTGAGACTCTGACGTCAAAATGACGACATCGCGAGTCGTTGACCGCGGAATCAACCAATCAGCAGCAAGGTTGCGGTGGCTAGTAGCAGGGCTCCGCCCCGGAAGCATTTATTCGCACGACAAGGGACCATATGCTAACGTCTTGCTGTAAAGACGCAGTGAATAAAATTAACAATGTTTTATTTTGCTAACGAACTGTGTTTCAAACCCAACAACACTAAGCAAAACAAGAACCGTTCTTAGATTTGCAATTAAGTTTGCTCTTCAGTCACTTTTGCTGCCGCTAGGATACGCTGACGCTGGAAAAGCGTCGGTAGCGTTGGCTAGGTGGCGGGAGCTGCCGCCTGATTCAAAGGATTCAGCCTTATCCCTCCACGCACATATTCAGCCATCGTAAACATGGCAGCCAGAAAAAATATCAGCTGATTCGACGGCTGTCCTCTTTTTTTACACATTACGCAGAATCAAAGTACAGCGCAGACGTCTTAAGTGCGCGGAAAAATCTGTTTAAAGGCAGTGATTGCCACGAGTCTGCCGAGAACAATTTGGAAGAAGCGCTTGGCTCGAAAACCGGCGAAGGCAGCTTCAAGGCAAGTTCACACTGGCGAGTTGCAATCGTCGCGCTAGTATTCTAGGCGACCGATTTCGGTCAATTAGTTACGGTTTGCGAAGCACATGTAAAGCGGGGAGGGTGCGTAATAAATCGATTTAAGCCTGTCGCGCGACCTCCGCGACTCGCCAGTGTGAACTCACCTTGCTGCTATCGATGGCAAATGTGCTCCAAGGGCGATGCGTGATTATATTTATTTTTGTTCAGAAAATACCCGGCGACCATGAATAATCACACTGCAGCAACTGCCGACATACGGAAGCAGACCGGTGCAGCTGATGGGAGCTTGCAATCTCACTGCGGGAATTAAGAGCCGGCACGCCCGGTCACTGCGGCAACAATCACTCTTCCGCCTCGTAACCAACTCATGCCGCCCGCTTCGGGTTAAGCACTTGATATTCGTGTTGGTGGTGCCGTTCCGTTCGGATGATGCTCGGATGACGCCGCCGGGGATACTGCGGTGGCGAAAGTTTATGCGAAGGAAGTCCACCTTCGCCGCCGCCTTGTCTTCAGGGGTCTCGCCGGAAAGCGCGCACCTTCTGCGACTTAACTTTGACAGTGGTCTCCGCAACTCACCGCAAACACTTACACAGTCGGTTGGGCTACGCCGACGTTTACTTCATTTCCTACGGTGTCTTGAAACCCACCGGCGGCGAAGGTGCGCACAGGCACTTGCCGCTCCCCTGACCGCGCACTCACCCGCACACCTCCAAGTTCAACGCCGAGTTCGTCGCACAGCCATTATGCTCCTTTCCAAGCTCGTTGCGTTTTTCCAAGCTCTAGGTACGCTCGATCTCACAAGGCATTGCGTATACAGGGTGGCTAGTTTTTCGAGCACAATCTCTCCTCCATTCTAACGAAATTTGCAAATATTCGATGACTGTAAAGAGTGTTGGGGACGCATGCTGAAGTTAGGCAACGATGACTTGCAAAACAAAAGTGGCTGATGCAATCCAAGGGACACGTGATAAGTGTAAAGTGGCAACAATGATTTGCAAGAAAAAGTTGGGGCGTCATCCAAGTGCCACATAATAAGTGTCACGTGACAACGATGTCTTGCCAAAAAAAGTTGCTGACATTCAAGCACAAATCCTTTGGCATTGCTCCAATGCACCATACAGCAGTGCTCTTTAAGTTTTTTGAGTACGTGAGGCATCCGAGTGGTAGCGCCACATGTAAGAGCAAAATGCCGGCTACTGCGCCTGTCTTTCACAAAAAAAATTCCGCCCTCAGTACGTCATCGTCGTATTCCTTTCATCGTTTCCTCAGATGTTTTGTAGTACATGAAAGCACCGATTTCTGGTATTTCGCTGCTGGCATTCCAACGGTAAAACGAAGAAGATGTGGCAAGGTTCGGCACGTGCAAAGACGACGAAGCGCATTCCGACCGCGTTCTTCATTCAGGCCTACTCGTCGCTTCACTCCCGGCTCGAAGGAAATGGCATCCATAGAGCGTAGCGGCGGTGACCAGGCAGCCAAGCCCGCTAAGCCGCAGCCCGCGGACGTGGACGGCAACCCGCAAGCATCGAAGGATGACGCCAATGCTTCCGGCGAAGTGAAGCACTGCGACAAAGACGCGGTGAGCTTCAACTGCGAGTTCCATGAGAACGCGTTGCGCGGTGCGGGCGACGCTTTTTTTCGAAAGCCTCGCCTCAGTCCTACCCCGTCACGTCTGAATCCCCTCTACCTGGATGACCAAGAACTTGTCCCCGAAGAGCTAAAGATAGGGAGCCTCCCCGAGAACGGCTACCTCGCCGGTGACCTGGGACGCCATGGCTATGTGTACCGGCGCGCGCCGGACCTTAAGCCTACAGTGACAAGCCATCCGGTCAACCCAGAAGAGAGGCACTGAGTTTGAAGTTCCAAAGTTCTTTTTTTTTTCTCAAGTTTTTTTTTCTGAGCAGCCCAGGAGCAAGCTACTCGACGAGAACCAGCTGTGGACATGCTCCTAGTCGTCTCCGATGTTTGTGATACTCAGAAGCATCGCCCTGTGTGTCGTCTACCATGTGTTTTGTCACCTGCTCAAGGTTCTCCACCGTGGCAAGTGTCATCGAGCTAAAGGAAGCCAGCTCTTTCGAACTGCTTGCAGCCTCGAAGCCCCGTGATGTCCGTTGACTGTTGACTTCTCTTTTTCCTTTCTGTTGAACGTTCTTCTTTCTCTCTCTGTCTCTTTCACTTGTGTGCTCCGTTCTTCACATTTTGACATTAAAATTTTTCTCTTGCCACTGTTGTCTTTTCTGCTCTGTAAAAATTAGTGGTTAGTGGCTCTTGAGGAAAGCAAATCGCTCAGTAGTTCTCACATCGCGCCGTGAGGGAAGGGAGGAACCTGGGAGTGAAAGATGAAAATGCCGTCGTAGTGGACGACTCCACAATTTTTTTACCACCTGGGGATCTTTAACGTGCACTGACATCGCGCAGCACACGGGGGCCTTATGCATTTCGCCGCCCTCGAAACACGGCCGCCGCGGTCGCTCTGTAGCCGGCGGGAAGTTTTTTGCGACACTATGGTTTCGCCCCACTACAGCGTTTCTATCTCTCTTCTTTCACTCCCTGCTTCACCACGTTTCTCACGAAACGTGTCCAATTATGCACCCCCATTTCGAGGAAGCGGTCCGTTGAAGTCGCAATGAGAAGCCCCAGCGCCTTCTTCACGCATTGCCTGATAAGTGCGTCTATTCTGTGTTTTTGATCTGTCCTAATGTTGACATATGGAGTGGCATCGCATCTGCGCCTCATAATGTAGGCCTCCATCAGTTTCAGGAGGCTACGCTCTTTTAGGCCCCGACCCATGAGCGCGACTCTTCTGAATATCCCACTTACCTGTGCGGTGTAATTGTCTAGCTTCTTAATTGTGGTATCATTTTATCTGTCGACTTGTAGGAAAAGCCCCAGGATTCTGATCTGTTCGACCCTTGGCGCCGTTTGGCCGTCGATTGTGATGCTGAGGAGGAGGAGGAAGAACATTTATTTCCGCCGAATATGGCGCGGCAGCCACCTCCGGGTCCGCACACAGGCGTCCGGGGGGGGGGGGGGGGGGGGGCAGTCAGTCGCACCGCGGCCGGAGGACATCCAATTCCGTCCAGGAGAAGAGGTCTTCAGCCTCGGCCCTCAGGCGGACGGCGAAGCGCTGAATTTTTTCGTCGGAGCTTCTCAGCGTGGTCTCCCATTCATCGCTAGTTTTAATCGCGTGGTGCCCTGGGGCACGAACGCATCTCCAAATTATGTGATCTAAAATTGCCACGTGGCCGCAAAATTTACAAATTTCGGTTTCTGCACCGTCCCTCTTCCGCCCTCTGGCACCCGTCCAACTCCTCCGCTGGGGCGAGAAGAAATTTCGAGCTTGGAGTCTTCTCCAGTCGTACGACTCCTTTTTACTCAGGGATCTATTCGGTGGCGGATATATCCTCCGGTCTTTCTTTAGATTTTCGGTTACATCTCTAAACGTACCAATACTTTCTTTGCTTTTAGATGATGTTGTGGAGGCGTCCGCAGCACCTTGAGGTAATGAGGAGCGGGCGAGAATGTGGGCAACCTCGTTGCCGGCGAGACCAGCGTGTGCTGGGGTGCAGATTATAGTCACGCTTTCGGCGAGAGACGACTCGTTCAGAATTTTGGCAGCACGATTGCTAACTCTACCCTTGCTAAAATTCCTAACCGCCGCTTTGCTATCGCTGACGTGTTTCACGCCTGGTCGTGCAATGGCAATGACTATTGCAATCTCCTCCGCCTCTACCGGCGGTAGATCTCGGTTTCTTTCGATTCCTATGGCGATCCCGGTGTCTAATAGGGCGACTGAGGTTACGTCGCCTTCTTTCCCGATCGCTGCATCGGTGTAGGCAACCGATCCCGGTGGGAGTTTGTCCAATTTGCTAGCGATGTGCTTAGCTCTGCTTTTCCTCCTCCGCTCGCCGTGTACGGGGTGCATGTTCTTCGGTATGGGGCAGACGTATAGATGCTTTCTGATTTCTCGATCTATGCTTTCTCTGACACTTTCGACTTCCCCGGGCGCTAATAGGTTTACCCAGTCGAGGATTTGTCTACCTGCCGTCGTTCCTGCGAGTCGCTCTCTCTCGGATATCCTGACCGCCTCAGCCAGCTGTTTCCACTCATTATGCAACCCCCTTTTCTCTATAATGTCGTTAGAAGTAGTTATGGGGAGCCCTAGAGCGCACTTCGTGCATTTCTTAATTATGGTGTTTATTTCCCGCTCTTCGCTCTTGTTGATATTTAGGAATGGAGTCGCGTAGCAGATTCTCCTCGTGACAAAAGGTTGTACGAGACTGAGTCTACTAGCCTCCGTGAGGCCACTCCTTCTGTTGGACGTCTTCTTAAAAACTCTGACTACGAGCTCCGCCTGGTCCTTTAATTTCTTAATCAGGCTTTTTTTACTACCTCTGCGGTTGATAATCATACCTAATATTCTAATTTCATCTACTTTCGGGACCTCGTTCCCGTTGACTTTAAATTTGACATCTATGATGCTGTGATTTATTTCGCGCTTGCACCTGAGCGCTTTTGGATTGTATACAAGGAGTTCAGATTTCTGCGGAGAGCATGAGAGGGCCCTCTCGGACGCATTATCTGTTTTTCTTTTTTATTTGAGGTGCCTGCTTCTTGGGGGGAGGGCCACTGTTTTCATTTATGAGAGTTTGAATTTCTTTAGGCATCCGAGTGGTGGCGCCACATGTAAGAGCAAAATGCAGGCTACTGCGCCCAACTTTCTCTCACAAAAAAACTTCCGCGCTCAGTACGTCATCTTTGTATCCCTTTTATCCTTTCCTCTAATGTTTTGTAGTACATTAATGCGCCGATTTGTGGTCTTTCGCTGGTGGCATTCCAACGGTGAAACGAAGAAGATGTGGCAAGGTTCGGCACGTGCAAAGACGACGAAGCGCATTCCGACCGCGTTCTTCATTCAGGCCTAGACGTCGCTTCCCTCCCGGCTCGAAGAAAATGGCATCCATGGAGCGTGGCAGCGGTGACGAGGTAGCCAAGCCCGTTAAGCCGCAGCACCCGGACGCGGAGGGAACTCGTCCGGCACGTCAAAACCGTCTTCATGCACCCTCTTACACCGCTGCTCGCGCGGCCACCGGCCATGTAAACAACCGCCATTTTCTGTCTCGAGCGGTTTGAGACCACTCGTTCTAGTCGCAAGAAATCGTCTCAATCGGCTCGCATAATTAGGTGAGCAACGTCAACACTTTTGGCACACTTATGACGTCGGCCGGTGACGCAAAAAACCAATATGGCCGCTGGTCACGACCGACCAATAGGAACGGGGCAAATGAGACACTTTTTGAGACACTTTCCGATTGAGACGATTTTGAGCGACTCGTAATCGCGCCCCTGCTTGTGTTTCGAGCTTTCGGCAACGGCATCGCTCGCGGGCGCTCCGGGCGACGAGCTCTGCTGCTGCCTGGTTGCCGTGGTCGTCGCTAGGCCTATAGCCTCTTCCGCATCGAAGCCGCAGCGGCCGGCGCTTCGGAAGTCGCCTGCGCTATAATAAACGGCCTACTCTACACATCGCTTTACTGTCAACAGCATCATCTCACAATAAAATAATATTATGGTAAATCTCCGCGACGCCTTCAGCAGCGAAGCGAGCGGGCGCTGCAGGCGAGCCGGACCTCAACGTCGGGCCAGCGGCAGCTGCGAGGCGGTTGTGGCAAGAAGTTTGCTCGTATCACAGTCTTTACCTTTGCCAGCAGCTCAGTAATGGTCAGTGATCCTCAAAAATGACACATTTTTCACATTTCTTATTCCAGGGTTTATTATTTACGTCAAGAACACACTTTAGCTCGTTTTTATGACGCCGGCAGACGGGATCCAGGCTGGCCGGCCGGCATGATCGGCGTACTTCACGTTCGCACAAGAAAATACATAACATCCATGATACCTAAGAATGCTTCCTAGATTACGGCACCGGCAATATGCCTGTGCAAAAGTGGATCTTTCGGCAACGACATCGCCTGCGGCAACGCCGAACGTAAAGCACCGTCGCACTCGCGAGCGTGCAGAAAAAAAAGACTCGTGAGCACACGTAACCAAGGTTGCTAGGCCGCGAAACCGCAAAACTTGGTCCCGTACGTCAGAAAACTGTGCAATGACGTAGAAAATGCTTGTGTATTCTTCTCTGTTCCTACGTCACACTGATGCACTAGCGATGGCTCAGACTTCAAGAGTGAGCATTTTCACAAACTCTAAAATCAAATTAAAATATGTTCTAGACCTCCCTTAAATTTAATACTTCGCTCTTATGGTCCTCACATACAAAGGAAACGTATGGCAGTCTTTTGTACAACCTTGGAATTTAATGTCTCTACCCCTTTAAGCACCACGAAATCTCTTCGATACCCTTAGTGTGATGGCGACACGCTGTCCTATCTCTAAAGGAACCCTGTACACGGCAGAGACAATGGAAGAGAACCTTTCAAAGGTCATCGGCTAATCGAGCTACCAATCCTGCCAATCCAAAGGCCGAGCTCCCCTGTGCTTTTGCATGCATCAAAGATAGAGCCGAAAAGATGTTGGGGCGTAAATTTTTGTTACGGATTGTACTCGAAGAGCACCCGTAACGTATCTTTTCTGTGACCGTCTTATCTCTTCGCTATCTTATCTGCGGCTCCCTTGAAGAGAGATGCGCGAATGTAGAAGCAGTTGCCTTTCCGACAAAGCCTAGTACGCGCCATTTAGAGCCTTCGTTGGCCATTGTATTTAGCACGGGGAGTTCCAGGGCCGTGGAGTAGATTTCAAATAATTTCATGGAATGCGACCATCAACGATCACAACTAGTTGAAGAGACATTTAGCAAACATGTACACTTGGAAATTCAATTTGTCTTGACATGTCCTTCCCATTTCGTTTGTTGTATTTATATACACTGTTACACTACTGCTATGCTTCTTCAAGTTTGCCGTGTATAACGCCTGTAGATACTGGGTTTCCTTGAAAATAATAAACAAGTAAACAGAATAAAGTCACACGTTACTTATTAGCATCCACCCCAGAGCAACAGTACGGCTGAAAAGACAAATTGTGTAGCCTCAGAAACTCCACTGCTGAATGAAAGTTCGTTCTGGTCATGCCTTTGCGCCTTTTTATTCTGTTGATCATCCGCGAGACCTGGTTCACGGCGGGCTTTAGTGCGTGGATGGTGTTGGAGGCTTTCCGGTTGCTCTGGATCCAGAAAGCCAGAATCTTGGTCTTGTTGGTCTCTGGGATCTTCTAGCCCTGTGAAGAAAGGTCTATGGAGCTGGGGGACTTGTAGATTCCTCCTCCGCGTACCCGGATCACCTCGGACTTTTTGGGCGCGCAACGCATTCCGCTTGCGGCCGCAAATATCTGCCCGACTATCCTGAAGGGTCACCTCTTTTGCGTGAAAGAGCCCCTGGTGGCCCAGAGCGTGATGTCGTCGTCATAGAGGTGATAACCCATGTCCGGAATATTCCGCACTCTTAGGTCCGCGCCAGCATAGCAATGTTAAAGAGGGAAGACGGTACCTCGATCTTTTCCGATCGAGTCTGGCCTGTTCCAATGATCGCCGTCCCGCCCGTCAGGACCGATACGACCCATCCGAAGATGCTTTCCCCGCAGCTGATGTCATTCGGTCCCTTCAGGATGGCCTCGTGAGAGGTGTTGTCGAAAGCCCCCTTCAGATCGAGTGCGACCTGCAGGTGTTCTTCCAGGTCTCGAGACCAGCACGGTGTGCTAGAAAAGGTCTTTATCTTCTATGTAGTTTTGGAGGTGGGCCCACCAGCCGAGCTCTCCACCTTTCCTTTCATTAAATTACTTTCTCTCCGGAGGCGGGATTGGATGACCCTCTCCTACACCTCACCCGGACACGAAGACAACGAGATGAGACGTAGGGCGCCAATCGCAGCCATCTTACCGGGCTTGGGAATGGTCACGATTTCTGCATGTTCCAATCGTTCGGTACGTGGCCCTTGCTCTGCAGTTCTTCATTGAAGAATTCGGTCAGGTCGCGGATGTGCTTCTGCCTAAGGTTTCGAATCATGGCGTTGGTTATTTTGTTGGCCCCGGGAGCGGAGTTGCGCCTAGAGGCTCGCGCCGCGTCGTACACTTCATTCTCCATGATCGTAGTGCCTATAGTTCTGGTCTTTGTTCCCCTTCGTATTTTAAGAGGCAGTGTCGCGCGAGGTATCTCCCAAGGTGTTTGGTTTTTAGGGCGTCTATGAGGCCGTAATCATCTCCGGGGAACTTGTGAGTTATTTCTTGAAGCGTGCGACTGGTTGGCGACTTGCCCTTGTCGGTCTCGTTCAGGCAACGCAAAATGGCCCACGCCTGCGCCGTGCTAGGGGGCCGCTGAGCTAGGTGCAAAACTCGACCCAATTTTGCTGCGTAAGCCCCGCCTCGTATAATGTGACAGACAGAGTTTCCGGTTCAATCCCTCTCGCTTCCACCGTTTGAGGAGGCCTTCGTGATCTTCCCACTGGTGTAAGAGCCGGCAGTCTACTTCGGAAGTCTTGACCATGTGCTGGATTGCTTTGGTGGTTTGGGTATCGACGTCGCAGATGTGTTGCATTCATTCCGCAATGTCTGTTATTCATCTCAAAGCAGCGCGATACACAGGACGCGTGAAAGAAACAAGAGACGACACGAGCGCAATCTAATAACTGAATTTTATTTTTATTTATTTATTTATTTACAGAATACTGCAGGCCCTTCTGGGCCCTAGCAGGAGGGGCAATACAGTGCAAAATGAATATACAAAATAAAACACTGAAAGAAAATTCCAAACACAAAGCAAATAAGTTAGATGGCGTCAATCTTCTATTTCTTCAATGGAGTCAATGTCACATTGACGAAGGGCTAGATATATAAGCACCAAACACAACGATAAAACACAAAGACACATCGCGAAAGCCACAAAACCCGTACGCGCATGTAGCGGAACGGAAAAACGCCTTATCCCAACAAAGCAATTCAGTATCTTAGCACATGACAAGCACCTGCTATCACCCTGTCCCCACACATTCCCCGAGAGCGCGAATCACCACCTTTTCCACGAGATTATTGGAGGCCGAGCAGACATATGTTTCAGAGCCCTGGCTTCTCATAAATGCCTCAACTAACTCCCTGCAGGTCCGATCTGGGTGACTGAACAAGATATTAGTCCTGTCCAAGTGAGGGAAACAATCTTTACATTTCCGGCAGTGCAAAGCCACGTTCGATGACACTGCCCCTTTCACTGACCTGCGGTGCTCAAACAGACGCTCATTAATAAAGCGGCCTGTCTGGCCGATGTACGTCTTGCCGCAGGAAAGCGGTATAGAATAAACCACTCCAGTGTTGCAAACAACCAGTGGTTTTTTGTGGGAAACTGTGCATTCATTCCTCGCCTGGTCGTCCCGGAACTCGGTCTTCCTCCTTACCGCACTGCAGACTCTGCTCAGCTTATTCTTCGCTGTAAAAACCACTTTCACCCCAAATCTCGACCCTACCTCCTTCAAGCGGTGTGACATTCCACGTACGTACGGAATCGCCACGGTTCTTGTAAGCGTGCTGTCTTTTTCTTTTGCTAGACTATCGCTCCTAGTCAATATGCTCTCGGATATTTGAGCCAGAGCCATATCCGGATAACCAGCGTCCCTCAGCCTCAGAACCTGCCCCTGGAAGCTAGTCTGAACCCTATGGGAGCACGATTTCTGCAAAGAAGCCGTGAGACATGCCGTCGCTATTCCCGCCTCGATCAACCTAGAGTGCTCTGAATTGAAACTGAGGAGCGGCTTAGCTTTTCTTGAGTTATATTCCGAACACGTTCCTGTGTGAGCTCAACTGGGTCGCAGCGCCAAAAAAAAAAAAAAATTTTTTTTCATGGTTTATGCAACCTGGTGCATAAAAACGTACTTTTGCTCAAATTATCAAAGCTTGAATAGATATTAGCAGCGAATCCAGTTTTCACGAATTCTGAGGTCCGAAGTCGCGTTCATTTTATTCGGTAGCTCTCGCCGCGTGTGACAGCGTTGCGTAGGTGTTTGTCTAAGTGTGAATGAATGTATTAAAATCGCGCATATTTTCCTATAATTAAGGTAGATAGCAAAAGCAGAGAGACACTACGGTAAACCCTTTACACCCACCCCCCCCCCCCCCCCCTTGATCCCTACGACATGCGTGCGGAAAGAGCAACTGAAATCGGTAGCGGTCGTGCTTACAATCCTCTGCATGAAATGTGTTTAATGGGAACTAGAGCAAGCTCAGCGCAAGGAGGTGATCGAAAACACGCGCTTCGTCGGTGACAAGTCGCCTATCCAGTTACTACGCCACTGTTTGAAATCAATAAATCCACATTCCTGCGCCTAAAATTATCATAGATGATAGCACACGCAAAAGACGGCAACAAACGACACGCCAGCGCAGAAATCTGCTTAAAAGTGCCGGTTTCCAGTCCGTACGCTACCTGGCCGACTACTCCGCTGGAAAAATCCTTGCTGTTTACAATACTATTCCAGAATTTCCCTGAGCAGCGCCGCCGCACCAGCGGCTTGGTGGAGCAGCGTCGCCGCTGCGGCGCCAGCGTTTAGAATCCTGAGCCAGCAGAATATCATCATTGAAAAACGTAGCGCGAAAAACGAGACACAGAAAAGGTGAAGACAGGACACGAGCGCTAATCATCAATATCATCATGGTGGGCACGAACAACGAGACAGACGCGTACCGCCTCGCCGCACTTACTCACATCCCAATGAACGGAAAAAACCTCGATGTCACGTTAACGACTAACTGCGCGCAAGATAACCAGAGGGAAAATGTGAGCAGTGACGCACAGCACACACCCCCATACGTTATGATGAAGCACTACGACAGAAGCGAACACGTAAACATGCATTCTACGTGCGGCTCCGGCGCGACCCGCAGTCCATCGGTCCGCGCGCGCCGATAGATGGCGACTGGTGTCGAGAGTAGGGGCGCGCCAGCAGCCTGCGTGTGAGGGTAAAAAAATGTCGTCTAAAGCGCAGACGCTGAGATCGGCGTTCCCACGATAGAAGAAAATAAAGATGGACAGCGCGTGCTCGGAGCGCACGCCCGGCACGGGCTGTTCGGAACTAGAAGCCGGCCACGTTGGTCATCTTGCTCTGGTGCTCCGCTGCGACCCCGCAAATCCTCAACCGACTCATAATAATTAATTGCTTAACGTGATAGCGCAAATAAAACGAGTCGCAACAGTTTTTAACGATGAAAAAAATAGAAATAGAAGAAAAGCCAAGACAAGCCAAGACTATCCAGAATTGCGGCAACAAACAAGATGGCGGCAGGCAGCGATGTTCATCTGATCATATTTCCTCGTTTTGTTGCTTCGCTTGTAGCTATAACGAACGAATTTTTTTCTGAAAACAGTGTTATAGGATTTAAACTAAAGTTGTAAGTACTTTTTATGCACTATACTTATTTTGTCTTTGAAGTCGCTGCTGGCGAGAGTACGCACTAGTGTGGTCCGTGAACGCACTCCTAGCGGAGTGCACTCTTCAGCGAGTGACACTTCACTTGCCTCGTTAAAGGTGCCCAGCGACGTAGATGAAGCGTGGGGTCTTTATTCTTTGTATGCAGAGTAAGGGACATTGTGAGTCCTGAACGCGCAATCAGATCACTGAAATCATACTTGATATTTTAATCTTCGCCAGAAATGCTTGTTTCGAGCCGATGGTGTCGCAACGCGGCGGCCATTTGCGGCAGCCGAAATGAGGTGGCATCCAGATAGGGCGCTGCCTTTCTCATTGGATGGGCGTCCAGTTTGCATGTTGTTCCGTTATACTTGCGAAATAGATCCAAAATATTATGTCTCTGAGTACTGAAAACTTTTCGGATGTCACAAAAACTGGAAAGAAGCAGGGAAAGCGAACGAAAACTAGCAAGAATACAGCTAGGGGTGACACTTTCCATTCCGCTTCAAACCTTCGTGGCGGCCAGCGCTGTTCAAAAAACGTTGGCTCAAACCGGAAAGCGCGCGCGTCGAGACCGGCCGTGACCATACCAAGACGGCAGCGAAAAAAAAAGCCAGTCGACACACCTTGCCCAAAATTGTGAAGAGAAAGGCCTGACAGGAGACGGGAGTCGAGTTTGGGGAGGAGGGGGGCTACTCCCGACAAAATTCCAGTCCGACTAAAAAAGAAACTTCGGGGAGCTTCCTTTGTTATTAGTCACCCCTGCCCTGACTACGGCGCCGCGTAATCGGGGGGGGGGGGGGGGGGGGGGGGGAGACGCCGTCAAAATGCGCGGCTGTCTACAGCCCCGACAAAGCAACAACTGCATGCACGCTTCCGCTGCGTGTGCGCTAGGCGCGGTTCTGATTGGTAGCGCCCCATCTCGGCACTGGGTGAGTGAAATAGGCAAGTGAAATGCGTTTTCGCCTGAGCTTTTCATTTTGAATTTTCGGAGTGGAATAACTTTCGTTTGCGTGCTCCGATTTCAATAATTATTTTTGCTCTGGTCTCTGTAAAGCATGGCGAATCTATTTAATGATATTAACTGGTACTGAGGAAATCATCGCGGTGCCCCTTTAAAAGCTTAGCCTCATGCTTTTTTTTTCGGGCTTTACCATTACAGTTTCCTGGCACAACCGCGAACGGAAACAGGTATACGCCAAATGTTTCTGAAACACGTTCGTTCGCACTAACCACCCGAAATAAAACGCGTACCAGCTCTTCATTCCACTGCTCCTGCTTAGCTGTAGAGCGCAAGCCTTGTGGCAAATGTAATGGGGCCATTGTAACCTAATTGGATACGCAGAACGCAGCAATGCTGATCCCGTGTTAAAATAGAATTAGCACTATTACTTACGACAATGAAAAGGGTTCAGTTCCTGATACGTGCATATGACAGAATCCATGACAGGTTGTTGTCTACGTCTCGTTACTTAGAAAATACATCCCTAACTAGCCCCGCAATGTGCTTAGCGAGGTTAGTCTATGTTTTTTGCGTTACACAATTCATATCATGCACTTGAACTACCGCTGGCAGGAACGCAACTCGGTGGCGGTAAAAATTTCGCTACTGAAAAATGAGAGATTACTCTCCGACTGCACATACAAATAAATCATGCATTATGATACCATTTAGCTTAATTTATAGCCCTATCATCGAAAACTGCCGACAGCATTGACAAAGGTAAACAACAAAGCAATACGGGAAAAACAGTAAATGGTTGTTCACGCTTACCTGAAATATTGATGATTGCAGGTTCACAGAAACCTTGGTATTTCCCGCTCACTTGCACCCTGGATCCTTCCGATGGCTCATCATCCCATGCATGCTTGGCGCAGGTCATTTTAACGACGTCAAAAGTGTCTTCTTCCTCAAAACGCACAAGTGTGGCGCTGTACCATGATTTCAAAGGAAAAACAAGTGGATGCAACAACGGGTACAACCGGAAATTGCTCGCCCGGCACGAAAGTGCGTAGCACACTGCAGAGTCCGGCTTCTAGCTCTGTGCAACAGACGACAGTCAAGGGTGGCGCCACCTATGCCTTCCTTAGCAGATATCTGTGCATATCTGTGCATGTCAGATATCGGCACCTGCGCACGGGCGCTCGCGCGCGCGTCAGAAGCGGGGTCCGTTTTACAACAATGGGAGGACCGCGGGGGCTCTCGGGGACTCTTTTTCTTCATGGCTTGAAGCTCTCCTCCCCTAAATTTTCTTGGAATCCTTGCAGCTCCCCAACCATCTCTTGTTCACGGCTTGACATTTTTTTCAGTCGGCTCCCGAGGGAGAGCGAGCCAGCACCAAGAGCATGGAGGTTCATGCCACTTTTCGACGCCCGTCGCGGCGCGTGCTGGGCGCGCAGGCGCTTCACGTGTATGCCTTGGAAGTGTCCATCGAGATGGGGCTTTATATCGCGTGTATCCTTATCAAAATAAATATAACTAACGATACCCCTGCTGCGTCGTGTTTTCGGATCACTCTGTAGGACGTATTATGTAAACTGAACCGAATAAATATTTCGTCCTATCTACATAAACCAAAGAGAGGCTTGATTGAGACCTGTTATATTTATTTATTTATTTAATACTGCAGAGTCGCTCGACTCCAAGCAAGCATGAGCACGGGCATGAGCACAGATACAAATGAAAAAACAAGATATGCACGAACTTCATACAAGAGCAAACGATGATGCGAAAAATGAAACCAAAAAGACAAGGGTTTCACGTAGAAAAGGCTCTCAAATTATCAACAAACGTTTCTACATTTGGGCTGTTCACTACACCTCCCGAGTTTGCTGTTGGGTTTCTCTCATTTGCTTTCCTGTAGAAGAATAGTTCTTAGCCTCAATACAGTTCTTTTTTTCTTTCTTTGTGAACTCTCGCGGCAGTAGAGCAGTGCTGGTTTCTGAAAGAATCTGTGCTCATATGACGTTCTACAATACTCCTGTGAAGCACGAAGCGCACTTACCGGGAGTGCGCTTCGGCATCTCGAGTGGCACTTTAGGATACGTGGTGCCAAACGAGAAATGAAAGTGCGCTCGTGGTAAAAAAAAAACATAGCGACAGAAATTAAGGGGAATTTTTCAAGAGGTCAATGGAAAAGAAAAAGGACTCATATTAATTGATTGCTTAACGTGACTGCGCTAATAGAACGAGGTTCAACAGTTTTTACTAATGATATAAAACAGAAATAGAAGAAAAGCCAAGACTATCCAAAATTGCGACAACAAGCAAGATGGCGGCGGGCAGCGATGTTGCATCTGATCTCGTTCCTTTGTTTTGTTGCTTCGCTTGTAGCTATAATGAAGGATTTTTTTTTCTAAGAACAGTGTTATAGCGTGTAAAATAAACTTGTAAGTACTTTTTATGCACTACATATAGTGCCTTTGAAGTCACTGGTGGCGAGGCTATGTACGCACTCAGCCCTCAAAGTGTGTTCTGTGAGCGCACTCCGACATGAGTGCGCACTTTGTCGAGTCCACATATGTTACGCCGTTTAGCTGTGCTAGAGTGCATTTTTAGCAAGTCACACTCTTCGTAAGTGCACTTTATTTTTCGCGCTTGACAGGGGTATTAAATAGCCATTTCGGAGGTGATTGGAACTCTAATGAAGTCTACACTTTTTCATTTGATCCCATATTACCCGGGTTGTCTACTGCTTTTTAAGTACGAAAAATTTCTGTGATAGCTCACTGGTGAACTCCGATATCAGGCAGATCGTACACAACTTTTACCTTCATTTTTTTTCTGCTCCTGCGAGACGATCTTAGTTCCAAGAAACAGCTAGCCCCACCAAACAAAGAGGAGAGGAAAAAACGGGTCACGACAATCAATTTCGGGGAGACATTCTGCCGCCAAGATCTTTGAAGGTTACGTCTCAATGCCTCACATCTTCTGGAACTAGTTGCGGCTCAGTCACCCCCGGGCTCAATCCGTTGCAGCAGAAGCAATGGGCCCTCGACGCTGCAGAAACGAGGAAGCGGCGTATTTCCTTGACCGCATGCAGCGATTTGATATGCGGAGTGTCTCGCTGCAATATGTGACCATGTGCGACGTTAAGACACTGTTATTGAAATATTGAAGGTAATGGTCCATTCTTCCGATATGTGGCAAAATCTTATAGTTTTTCCATCCCTCGCATCGAGCAATCAAGACTGCTACAGAAAAACAATGGGGAAGGATTTCTGACGATAGAAAAAAAGATTAATAGCAAAAAAAGTGCAAGCCTGCCGACGTGAGATCTGCGGATATATTAATTGCTATAGTGAAAGCTACAATATATGAAAAAATTGCGCATAATTTTTAGGTATGTTTTCTGTCTCGCTCGGAAGAAGCATTTGCGTAATACCATCACATGGCTTCGAAAACAGCGGATCATAACAACGCTAAGCTAGTCCCACTTTTGCCTTAAGCTCAGCTTTCGAAATGATTAGAGGTAAGTAGGCTGGCCTGAAGGCAGAAATAACTCTTCACAGGTAGGTTGATGACTGATATGTTGAAGGAGCACAAAAACAATGAAAAATATAATTCTCACTCTGCAGATCACACTTAAAGGCTGAACGCGGGTGGTAGACTAAACAGTCATTTGAAAAATTGGAATCGATAATGGTAGTGAATTGGAAGCCACTACCATGCTTTAGATCAGCACTTTTTTTCACAAGCATTCGTTCTTTCCTCGCGTTGTGCACAAAGGTCTCGGAGCCAGCACACAGGAGCCCTATTCTGCCTAGCCCTGTCATCGACCACGCAACCGTGAATTCATGGGCATTCATCACCATTCGTCATTATATCAATGAGGACGAAACCGATATAAGTTCCCTGAAATCACACGGCATCGAGCGGAATAAAAAGGAAGCTTGAACTTCTCTCTGCATACGACTGCATCATGCACTCGCTTTTTACCCGTAAGCAAAACAAAATGTGGCAGGACGCGTATACAAGAAGGCATTCACGTTACCCCAGGATATCACCATTTCTATGGGCACACATATACGCAGGAGATCAAGAATGCATGAAGTATAAATGCCACGGGCAAAAGCACGCAAATGAACGCCGAACTTGACAAATACCGAAATGGTTTACACCGAGCACACATGACCAATCAGTTGGCTTTTTTTGTACCAGCCAGAGGAGTCGTCTTTTGGCTTCTCTTTGGAAATGACCAGATCTTCCAGTCATTTCGTGAGTAGTTCGTGCAGTGGGGCGCACACCCCGCGCGCGTCATTCCCAATCCGCAGCAGTGAAACGTGGGCAGCGCAGTGGCCGCCGCAGCTCCCAAAGGCGGCGTTAGCAGCTTCAAAGAATGGGCCGAGAGCACTGAGGCACCCTAGTTCAGGCGGTTCAAGTGCAGCTTGCAATTGGTTGCTTCCAAAGGGAATCGTTGCGTGCTGGTATCGCCGCCGAATTACAGCCGTCTTCGTGCCGTCAGATGCCAAAATCCTGAACCACGTGAAAAATGTTTCAGCAACAAGTGGCAAGGAAGTGCTGACATAAATCTGTCCGACAAAATCGTTGTTTCAGTGATAAAAAAGAGGTTTTTACGTGTGTATACGCGGTAGGCGTTGAAATGCTGACCATGGGAATCGACTTGACTCCTTATGTTTACAATTATGACGCCACGAACAGTTAGTTACCCACTTCCTCCTTTCAAGAAGGACACTGTCATAATTTTATTACGACTGCGGTCATGTATCCTCCACCTAGGTATGGGCACCGCCCCATTGCTGAAATCGAGATGCGTTTTCTTTATGGGCAAAATGACGGCGTGTTGTGCGCCCCAGTGCACAAACCGCTCGCGAAATGACAGCAAGATGTTCGGATTTCCGAGAGAAGCCGGAGTGGAAGGCAGCCAATAACTCATGCTGCAAAACAGTGCCGACGTGGTGGCTCAGTGGTTGTGGCACTCGGCTGCGGACCCGAAAGACGCGGGTTCGATACCGGCCGCTGTGGTCGATTTTCGATGGAGGCGAAAGCAGCCCAGGTGATCGAAATTTCCAGCGCCCTTCGCTACGGCATCCCTCATAAGCCGCGTTTATTCAATAAACTATCCGATGTCGAGATCAACCATACATCGATAAAAGAGGTAAAACGAGTACTAAAGGATGTTTTCCTTAAAAATCTATAAAAAGGTTTGCACTTTAACATTAAATGCTGTATATGTGTTACGTTGTATATGTCCCCATTCACTATTTCATTTTCTTTATTCAAGTGTCTAGAGGTGTAAATATATATAATGGCCTTTTTACTTTGTTTATGGAATTTCCCCGTGTCGTAGAGAAGGTGCAGTGTCTGTGTATGCTTGCCCAATTCTTTAATTACTAACAAAATTCAATCTGTCCACAGACTAACGATGGTGACATGTCGCGCCTGTGTACAAAAACTGTGAATGATCTTGTGCTTTACTTAAGAAATTTCCGCTGTCCAGATAGCGACGACAGTAACATGCGCGCTTGTTTTCACGTTGTGCTTTGATAAGATTGTCAAGCCAGTGACTTAGTTCTACAAAAGATACCAAGAAAACATCTGTATTTCGCAGGCTGCCGGCACCGCAGACAAGCACAACAGTGCTTAAGCGGTGCGGGAATGTACACTTTGTAAGCAGTTGGACAAAATAAACCATTATTATTATTATTATTATTATTACATGAATGCGACAGCAGAGCATCGCATCAACTTTTTAGCGCATCGTATTCATGTCAACGGTGGTAATGCGCTAGGAAAGCGCATCGCATCAATGCGCCAGATGGGGGTAGATCTAGAATGGCAAGTCGACTTCGGCGGTGAATGGAAACAGGTTTGGAGGTGTCCCTCCTCCTTGTCGTGCCTATAGAATACCCCCCCGCCGGATAACAAAGCACACTTGGCTCACTGATGCGGGTCACTGGACCCCTCTGCCGTGTGCAATGGGCGAAGGGTCACGGTCCCACCGGACTTGATGAAACAGTAGCGCATCGGCTCCACGGGATACGCTAGGAAACGCGATGCGCTGCTGTAGCATTAATAAACCAACCCAGCTTTGCAAAACAAGGACGGAAATGCCGCAGGCGCTCGCTGCCTCGCAAAACGAACGCGAAAGTGCTCCACGCCTTGCACCTGCGCAGCAGAGGAAGGGCAGCCAAACTGAAGAGACCTCATCTGACCCCAGTACGCTTCTTATCGCTTTAGGGTAGCGCGTGTGGGTACCGTGTGCGTCCCTGCGTGGCCTTAGAAGACAGGACTACTGCACTTTCGGGCACGCGAATTTCACACTTGGATGAGCAGTGGAAGCGACCTCGTCCACCATTTTCACTCGGCACGCTCGCCGCATGCGCAGCAGGTTACTTGAAAATGGTCCATTGCTAAGGGCGATTTTCGCTTCTGAATAAATAACCGCATTTACTCGAATAAAGGATGCGGTGCCAGTGGTAGAAAAAGAAGCAGTCCTAATTCAGCAGGTGCGTCTAATACATCGGAACAAATTTACGTGACAAATTCAGGCTGTGTGTTTATTATGCGAACATGATATGAACTGCAGGTTTAAAGGTACGGGACGCCGCATTCAAATACATAAACACAATGTGCGCGCTTTCGGGCACGTTATCAGCAGAAAGAACTCGTCCGAACATGCACTTGGCCTGTGGAAACCTCCTTTATTGTATATTCGGCCTCAACACAATGTAAAAGGCAGCAATAATGGTAAAGAATAGAAATGAAAAGCGGAATAATATGAATTTCATAATACTGAAAACCAATACTGAAACAATATGCGACGAGCTGCTAGAATAATACAGGAGTAATTGCTAATTTAACAAACCAATCAATGAAAAGCAGATTGGCGAATACTTCTTATTCAACCACAATAAAATCTTACGAAAAGAGGTACCGAATTACCGGCTACAGTTTATGCGGAGCAATGCATGGTATACTGCAATGGCCCATACCTGCAAGCAAAAGGAGCGGTAAGAGTAGACATGGGCTCTCTTGTCGACGCCAAAGTTGATCGGCGCTAAGGCGGGCGTATTAATCGGTGCTCACTGGCCGTCATTAGCAGGTGCCCACTCAACCGTAGTAGTTGCCGTTTTGGCGTCGATGCAATGGCGTGAAACGGTACAGTGCGAGTCTAAAACAGGGCTTATCCCCCCAACTTCCGGGCTACGTAGCAGAGGCGGGACGTCGAACGTGACGGTGGCCGGGTCGAGGAAAGACGCGGCTTCCGTATTCTTGGGTCCTGTAACCAGCCTTTGTCATCGGGATTGTCGGGGATTGCTGTAGCTTCGGGCAAGTTGTCTCCCGTAGCTTCTTTCTCTGGAGTCTTCGTGGGGCGATCCCGGGCTGGCGTTGCATATGTCTCCTCGCCCAACGCCGCCTCTCCTCCTCCTCTTCTCTTCTCCGTTCCTTCCTGCGATGACAAAACCGGTAAGCGGCCCACTCATCGCTGCAGATGGTGGTCCCTGGGAGGACGTTGGCAGCGATGATGCTGCCGAGGGTCGCCGCGTCTCTTCTGTCTACATTGAATAGCCGCAGCTCCTTTGTGGCCACAGAAATCATGCCGAAAATCCATGGCCCTCGGTCGACGACGCCGCCGTAGTTCTTCTGGCGATGAGGCGGCACGTTGTCGCCGGCCATAAGCCGGCCGCGGTTATATTTTCTCCTATCTCGCATCAGGCATTCGTCTACCTGAACTTCTTCACCCGGGCCACCCATCGGAGGCGCTCGCTGGAGCTCCTTGCAGCACACCTCCCGGACGTAGTTGCTCCAGTCTGTGCAAGCGTTCATGCCTATATCGCCACCCTGCATTCACTTGGCGACACACATCGGCATCCCTTTTGCCATGCAAAACGTCAGGTACAGCACTTGTCCCCTTGACAATTTCACGTTAGGGCGACCCAAACGATCTTTGTTAGCAAAGAAGCTCGCAGAGTCCCCTCCACTTCTCTGAAGAGCAGCACTGCCGTGCAATGCAGCGGTGCCGTGTAGTTGGGAGAGCTGCTTCCGGCATCGGTTGCAGCGAAACTGGGCCCGCTTCCCTTTAGTTGAAGGGCGATAGTAGGTTACGACCTCGCCGTCACAGTTGGGCCGTTGGTCATTAAATCCTAGCTGTCCGCAGACTCCCCAGTATTCCGATGTGGCCGGCCGGCCCATGGAGGCTGCGGAGGGCTGGGGTCGCACTACCGACGACTGCGGCGCCAGTTTGAATGTTTTAACGAACGCTTCCTGGACCTCGTCGTCCTCTGTGATGCGGCCCATCTCGGCGAACTTCGGTTCCTCTCGGGTGGCAGACATGCTTCGGAAGGACGCGCTCACGATAGATGCCGACAAACCACGAAACAGCGCAAAAGGAGCCCGGTGGGCACAGTTCCAGTGTTTAAATAGGCTTTAGGTGTCAGCATGCTGCTGACGTACAGCCTTTGTCAAAAGTTTGGAGCCCAGGAGGTTTGCTTCTGAGCCTCACTGTGTGGTTTGTGATGCATATCCAGCGCTCCAAATTTCCTCTGGGTAAGAAGATTTCTGGTTCTGCCTTCTTCAATGGGTCGGACTTCCCAGAATGCTTCAGGAGTCCCACTACAAGGATTAGACCCAAACCCCCTGGGCTCTAAACTTTTGACAAAGACTGTACATGCTGCTCGCCCAGCCAAAGAACGGCCCTCGAGGAGAGAGGGTGGTGGTAAGGGAAGGAAGCCCTGTTCCCTCCCCCCCTCCTCTCCCGCCCGAAACGATGTGGGGGAGGAGAGAAGTAGAGGAGGTGGCGAAAGAAGGAACGGAGAAGAGAAGAGGAGGAGGAGAGGCGGCATTGGGCGAGGAGACATATGCAACGCCAGCCCGGGATCGCCCGTCTTCGTGAACTCGGGAAGGTTCATCAGGAGCTTGGCTATGTCATAGAATTTTCCCATCATCACAAGATCCGCTTTTTCACTGGGCACAGACAAGTCAGCGAGAAGAGGTTCGGATGGACACGATACCACTTCTGCAGTCTCATCTGTAGCTTCTCCGTGCTGCGACGGCGGAACCAGGTCGTCCTCGCCGACGATATCGTTTCCTGCGTCCTGCGGGTACTGGGCAATCCAATAAGCTAGGTTTGTTCCAATGCTTCTGTACCGGTTCCTGGCAAAGTCACACATTGGGTTGTCGTTTCCCGACAGGCAGCGAGTGCACGACTCGGGTTGGTGAAGACAATACCTCGGGTAATGTATCTCGAGGTGCTGAAGCTCGATTTTGCATTTGCAGCCGCTCTCGAAGTTGGGGCAGTAGACGCGTAAAGTCCCCAGATCCTTGACGTTGAAGTGTAGTCTCTAGACGTCGCCTTTGGTGAACCTAAGCTTGTCACTTGGGCAGATGGCCGTTTCTGTTGCGGCGGAGTCGACCACCTGAGTGGCAGCCTTCACACAATTTCGGCACAGCACATGGCCGCACGGCATCACCCACAAAAACGGCGGAACATCCCGGCACAAGAAGCACACCCGCGTGCCAGGCAGTGGATCCACGAACTTGAGAGGACGGTAGTCAACGAAGGAATTGTAGCCCTACACAATGTGCTGGCTTCCGCCACGCTGACTTAATAAAGCCGCGTCATCGAAGTGATCGTTCACACCCACACTGCTTGCATCGTCGAAAAATTTTCCCTCCTCCAGCCAGAAGTTGCTGGAAGGGTCTTCGAACATGTCCATAGTTGCAAAGATGTCCATAACTGCGTGAATGAGGCACACTGGTTCAGTCTGCTCGACGCTCGGACAGACTGAAGGACTTTCCCAGACTGCTTGCACTGGGTTAGGGAGGAGATAGCGGATAAGGAAGAAGGAAAGGAAAACTGCACAGCCTTCTGATTGGTGCTGTGATCGCCACCACCCCTGCCACGTGCACAGAGGAGGAGTATAAGGGAGAGGACGTGAAAAAGAATGCAGCTGACAGCCAGGGAGCGGGCAGGTTCAACACAAAGACCTGCTGGCTGTTCCTTCCCCCCCTGAGTTACGTCACGCGAAAGAGGCCCACATAGAAGATCCGTGCAGCACGTCTCGAAGCTACGAGCGGCGCACTCGTGCTCAGAGTGGGGGACGAAGGAGACGACAATGCGATCGGTTCTGGAAATACGTGACACTCCTTTCATTGCCTCGGGGAAAGCCACGGCATGTCGCGACATGCTTCCGAACGCACATTTTTTTTCTAGACGTTGACTGTGCCTACACCTCGTGCTGCGCATGCGGTTTTGTCCGAGACGATGTCCTAGTGTCATTGCTGGAGTGGAATATGGATTACGCTTCTGCCGTGATATGCCTAAAGGCGCGTTCACACTAGGCCGACGATCGGCCGATTTCAGTCTGGCGATGGTCGGCGGAAGCGATTTTCGTGCCGTCGACGCGCCTGTCACACTGCGCAGACGCCGACCGAGCGCCGATCGTCGCCCGACGAGCGCATCGCCGTCGCGTCGGCGAGATAGCAGCCGTCGGCCGACCCGTGTGTCACAATCTGCCGACAACAGCGCCGACCTTACGCCGACGTCATCCTATCCCGACAGCTCGACGCTGCTGCTTCGTGCGCATGGTTTCTTTCTGCCGCAGGCACGGATTCGGCGAGGCGGTGCGATGGGTGACGTTCAAGCAGCGGGCGCGGCTGTTGCAGCATTGCTGCCGCTCGAGGCAATTGGCGATTTTGGATTGGAAAACGTTTATTGTCAGCACTGAGCCCTAGTGGGCATTATACTAGGTGGCTTCGAGCCCATGGCTCTTGGCGACCTTGTGAGCCCACTCAGTGGCCCGGACTTGCGTCAAGGGGTCTGAGCTGGCCAGTATAGCCTCCCACCGCTCTAGAGAAGGGACTGGTAGTAGGTCCGCCGGTGGCGGCGCCTTTTTGCAGTTCCATAAAATGTGGTCATATCCGGCTATCTCGCCGCATTGTTTGCAAGTAGCGTTGTATTGTGTTGGATACATGTGTGCTAGTCTCGACGGGCTAAAGAAGGCTCGCGTCTGGAGCCGACGCCACGTTACCTCTTGGCTTTTGTCGAGATTTTTGTCTGGTGGCGGATAGATCCTCCTTTCCAGTTTAAACTGATTGGTGTATTCGTGAAATGATATGAATGCATCTCTCGTGAAATTTGGGGACTCAACCCGGCTCACTGCTCGGCTGACATAACCTCGAGCTATACTGTGAGCCAACTCGTTTCCCCTGTTCCCCGAGTGTGCCGGCACCCATATTAGTTCTACCTCTCTTTGGTCCCAGTCTTTATCTCTTAGGATTCGTTCTGCCTCCTGGGAGATCATACCCCGCGCAAAATTGTTGATAGCCACCTTGGAGTCGCTAATTATGGTGACTGCTTTGGCGAATTGGCAATTGGCGAACCACCGAAGAAAAAACCAAAACCAAGTGCAGCTGCTATTTCGCTGTAGGTGCGACTTCTTTCAAATCGTGTCGATGATAGTGCTTTTACCGCACGTCCCGAATCAAGCGCCTTTCTTCCATGAGCCCGATCAGTTCAGCCTCCTCTTCGCTTGAGAACGACGCCGATTGTGAATGACAAAACTCGGTGGGGCAGAGCACAACTCGTCAAGTCGTTCGCACAGCGTTTTAAGGCGGGGACACATGTGCGAAAAGTCTGTGCGATTCGCTGGCCAATACCGAGTTGCTGGTAAAAGTGATGACTGAGATACAAGCAAATTTCATCCCACAGCCGCTTTGGCGCTGCTGCTACTTGGTGCCGTTCGCTTGCCGTCTGCTAGCTCTGTTGCTGAAAGCGTCGTGGAAATCGAACATATCTTTTATTATGGGAAGGGTTCGCAGTAAAGCGATGTGAATAGTAGGCCTTTTATTACAGCACAGGCGACTTCCGAAGCGCCGTCAGCTGCCGCTTCGATGCGAAAAAAGATAGGCCTAGCGACGACTACGGCAGCCTGGGACCAGCGCTCAGTTTGTCGCCCGGCGTTGCCGCAGGCAGTGTCGTTGCCAAAAGATCCACTTGTGCACAGGCATATTGTCGTTGCTCTAATCTAGAAAGCATCCTCTCTGGTATCGTGGCTGTTTTGTATCTTCTTGTGCGAACGTCAAGTACGCCGAGCATGCCGGCTGGCCGGCCAGCCTGGATCCCGTTTGCCGGAGTCATAAAAACGAGCTAAAGTGTGTTCTTGACGTAAATAATAAACCCTGGGATGAGAAATGTGAAAAACGTGTCATTTTTGAGGATCGATGACCAATACTGAGCTGTTGGCAAAGGTAACGACTGCGATACGAGCAAACTTCTTGCCACAACCGCCTCGCAGCTGCCTCGCAGCTACC
This sequence comes from Amblyomma mixtum, assembly GCF_055824585.1. Lineage (NCBI taxonomy): Eukaryota > Metazoa > Arthropoda > Arachnida > Ixodida > Ixodidae > Amblyomma > Amblyomma mixtum. The sequence goes on from NC_143018.1 coordinate 108,160,225, forward strand.
GCTCGCCTTACGCCCGCTCGCTTCGCTGCTGAAGGCGTCGCGGAAATTTACCATATTATTATTTTATTGTGAGAATATGCTGTTGACAGTAAGGCGATGTGTAGAGTAGGCCTTTTATTATAGCTGAGGCGACTTCCGAAACGCCCGCCGATGCGAAAGAGGCTATAGGCCTAGAGACGACCACGGCAGCCAGGCAGCAGCAGAGCTCGTCGCCCGGAGCGCCCGCGAGCCGTGCCGTTGCCGAAAGCTCGAAATATAAGCAGACATGCTTTGTCGCTGCTCGAGCAGAAGGCGATCTTGTGTTTTCTTGTGATATTTGTACACCATCCCAAGCAGCGCTCAGGCACTGCTGCACGGCGGCGAAGTGTGACACCGGTTGTGGGCGGCAGCGATGCTCACCGCTCCGTGTGTACAATATTTGTCAAAAGTTTGGAGCCCAGGGGATTCACTTTTAAGCTTTATATTGGGACTTCAGGAGCATTCGTGGAATTCCTATTTTTTGCAGGAGGCAGTACCAGAAATCTTCTCACGTTCAGGAAATTTGGAGCGCTAGAAAGTCATTAAGAACGACACCATGTGGCTCAAAAGAAAACCCCCTGGGCTCCAAACTTTTGACAAAGGCTGTACCTACTTGCAGTGGGGCGGCAGTTCGCAAGGGACGATCGGTGCTGCGCGTCGGCCAAGTAGTCATAGGGCGTGATGAATGTTGCTGCGCGTGCATTATTTGTCTACATAATGATTGCACTTCGCGCTTTGAGCTCGGTACCCGCTTTTAGTCGGCGAATGTTTTCGCTCGGCCACCGATCTGCCCAAGACACTTCGGCCTACGGGTCTCGTCGGCATCTTTGGTCGGCGACGTTGTCACACTAGGACGACGCTTGAACGTTGGGGGCGTCGTCGTCGTCGTCGGTGCAGTGTGACTGGCTAGTCGGGGAAAGACCAGGTTGGCCGACGGGACCGCCGATCGTCGGCGTCGCCGTCGCGTCGGCATCGGGGTCTCGTCGGCCTAGTGTGAACGCGTCTTAACAAGTGCATCGTTCCCAATTGCCGGACTAACTACAAATCGGGTCCCAAAAACCATGTTTTCAAGTTTCACCGGGATGAAGAAGAACAGAACACCTGGATTAGGGCAATACTACGAGAGAACTTCGTTGTATCACCGCACTCCAGGGTAAGATGTTCGAAACTTCTTCAAAGAATAGTTACTTTTACAAAATACGATAAGCTTAAGCGCATGTACTGTAAAAAAAGTGCATTTAAACTAAGCAGCTGGTTAGCACTGCAGGTAGCGAATGCAGCCTTTCAAAAAAACTCTCTTTCCAAGTTACAGCTGCTAAACTAAAATTACACTTTCTTCTAGGTTTGCGAGCTTCACTTCACTGAGGCTGACATCGTGCGAGAGGCCTCCGACATCGATGAGGTTACAGGGTGCACCACCACTGCACCACTTTCGCATCTGCGCCTTTGCCCAGGCGCAATCCCATCAAAGTTTCCGGGATGCCCGTCTTATATTTCTGAGTCAATCACCTCAAGGGATCGTATTCATTTAAAATATGATCTTAGAACAAATACATGTATCTCCAATAAAAATACACATACGCAGTTGTGAAGCTAATCGAGAGTGTTTAATTTTTCATTATCGCTGTGCTTCATATAACTAGGTGGAAAAAAGGTAAAGTTTTAAAACAATCGCAAATTCATTTCAAGTAATGCATACAGCAAAACATCTACTGAGAAAGCGCAATGCGATAGAGGTGCTGACATCAGTGCTTAAACAATCTTTGCACAGATGGTTTGCGGCTAGTGCCTCAAAATAAAATCCGCGTAAAGTGTCTGCTATTCATTCCAGTATTTTAACTAAAGAAAAAATGTGGACTGATAAATGGAAGCTTATTGCTGCTGGTTGATTCCAGTCGCGCCATAAGCGGCGGCCACTCTGGGCTTCTGGGCCTCTTTTCGTGACGTGACGAGAGGAGCACTCAGGCCTTGTCAAACTTGGCACGTTGCGGTGTAGAGGGAGGCTCTCCGGAGAAAAGAACGTGAGGGAGCGAGAGACCTGACTCAGTATTCCGGGAAGGCGAAAGAAACCAGTGTGGTCTCCTAAGCTGGGAGGAAGCGCTAACACCGACCTCGTCTGCAAATCCTATTCTCTACTCCCTTTGCTGGCCAGGCCATATGCCATTAAACACTGAAGCATCTGAGCTGCGGCTTGTAGTAGAACCTTCCTTTATTCGCAAAAAGGAAGTACGAAGAATAGAAAATAGAGATCTTGGGTGCAGTCTTTACTTCGGGACCCTAATGTCCACCACAGTTCCTTGGGATACCACGGCACGCTAGGTCGCCGAATCGCAGCTGAACAGCGGAAATAAAAAGACGGAGCCTGAAAGAAAGAGGGGAGTGATAGAAAAAAGTAGCTTCCTTGGCTTGTGATTTTTAGATTTCCCTGAGGCCGTTTCGCATTTTCAACGCTGGCGAATTTCTTCACTGACACAAAGCTAAGACGCCGATGAATGCGAATTTTTTCAACACAGTGATCGATGAATCCGCGGTGCCACTTATGTCTCGACAAGGAGACGACTTGGCACGCTTGTTAGATTTTCTTTCGCGGACACATCCCCCAGGCAGCGTATCAGCGACAAAGGATCAGTCGAGAGTGTATCAGCGACACACAGCCTTTCAAGTCCGCATTCGCTCTCTCTTCACCGTCCCCACCTCAGTTTTGTAGGTCAAGCAGCTAGTCCTTTTTCGCACGCATCCTGCCTTAACAAGATTCCCGCTAACCAGCCTTCCCCCTCGGAGTGAAAATGCCTTTTGTCGAAACGTTCAGTCAGCCTCCTGAGGCTCCCTCTTCTCTCATTTACTTCGTGTGGTCAAGAAACCCATCTATCTGCCCACTCTCGACTATTGAAATAAAGGAGGACGGCTTCCTTGAAATCATTTAACTCCAATAAATAATTTGCCTGAGCACTACCCACCAGTTTCAACCGCCTCCTGTGCACAAGGTGCACCCACGCAGACACAGGTGCGCGTGATGTGCATAAAAATACTGCAAATGCAACAATGGTCATGGCACACATCCGAATGTTTTTTGGCCGGAAGCCAAAAAACGCTTCCCCCCTCCCCCCTTCACCCCTCAACGGCCTTAGCCAGAACAATGAACAACCTTTCCCCAGGGTAGGGGAGAAAAGCCCGTCTCCAGCTCTTTCCTGCCCAGCCTTTGCAGCATTGCCAAGAAAAGCAGTTGGCAGCCCTGTGGACGCTAGAGCTGTCTTGTTTACTCAGGGCTGCACCAACACAAGAATGTCTCAAATGATTTACAAACAATTACTGCAGTAATTACAAAGCTAGCCCTTGCATTTTCTCCCTTAATTACAGCGAAGTGCGCACGAACACCGCAATGCGGAGGCCTGATGGAAAGTTGCGCGCCGCCATAAGCAAACCTGGCGTAGATATGGTCCCTAGAACATTAGTATTCTGCCGTCTCCCGCTCGCGCCGGGTCAGCTCGGTAATGCATGCAGCGGCGGGCTTGCTATAGGCGAATCTTTTCCTTTTCAACACAACCGCTTCCAGTAAATGGCGTCAGCCGGTTCCCATGACCATCACAGTGTGACAATGTGGGGAGTGGCAGATGAAAGGGGACAATCCCTTCCCTGTGTATGGTCGAGGGTAGGCCTCTCTCTCCATTGTGGCACCGCTCCCTGCAATATCACGCTAGCAGGGTCGCGTGAGTCGGGCGACAGCAATAGATGGAACGGACTCTTTTTTTTTTTTTTTGCATCCGACCTTACCACTCGAGTGTGGTCGGAAAAGTGGGACCTCGGGTCGCGCGTCGACACCGGCCGTGGTCTGGGCTTTTTCGGTCGATCCAAGCCGACCACTTTCGCATGCCACCGCTTTCCTTTTTACAAACGCTTCGCACTTTTTCGAACTCTGGAAAACATGACAGAGGAACGCTAAAATGAGTACCACGTTTTGAAGCGAAAGCTTCACTACGGGACCTCGGGCTTCAATCGCGGACCGCGTAAATTTGACCTTCAGTGTAGTTATACCCGTGCCACACGCGCACAAGAAATGGCAGTAAATGCTTACGGGCTTAAGTTTGTTAATGCCATTATTTTCGGAGTTCGTGCTACACGTCCACTTTAAATGCCATTATCGAAAGTGACTATGACGATAACGCTTGCAAGGTAGTCAAAAGTTTCATCTTAATATAAACATTCCTAATGAGCAGAATATATCGGGAATGGTGTTCAAATGTAATGTAAAAACGATTTTCCAGAAAATACGGCTGTTCCTGCTTTACAAGTCGAAAAAGTAGCCATAAACTCGCATGTCAGCACATAAGTCGAGAGTACCAGTCAATAAGGCTGGTTAAAATGGCGCTCTTCGCATCGAAAATGCGGTTTCGGTGCCTCATCTGGCTGAAAGTTAAGAATTAACCATTTTATAGTGGGCTAGGCAGTTGTAACTGACAAAGCTACATGCTTTTCTGCGTGTGGAATGGGAACGAGAGTACACATTGCACGGGCGAATGAGTTGTGGCGAACTCAGTAGGTCGCGAATGGCAGTAAGGCTAATGCCATTAAATTTATGCATGTGGCACCGCACGAATGCCATTGAAACTTAAGGCAGTAAGCACTTAATGGCATTAAATCTGTCCGTGTGGCACGGGTATTAGAGGTCAACCAACGAAACAGAGAAAAAGAAATTGAATCAATATCCATGACTGGGAGTCCAACTGGCGGTTGTGCGAACAGATGTCCTTTAAGGACCACTCAGCGAGACCACTAGGCTATCGCCGCAGCCAACATGCCTCGTGTTAAATTGCACCACACCCTCGCGCTGTGCATTGGTGAGTCGTCTTCATCAACTTCCATCTGCTCCGTCCCTCGGCACTGCCTGCTCACCGTCGACTTCTACGTAGCACAAATCCGTGCTTTCGCTCCGACTCGAATGTAGTAAACATTCTCTCTACTTTTTCCTCCTTCTCACGCAGCTGTATTTTGTCCGGTGAACGCATTAATGCTTTGACCAGTATAATTCAGTGTGGTACCAAACCAATAGTCTTATCGACTTTTCACAGAAATTCTCTTCGAATTTTGCCGACATCTCTAACCCATTCCTCCCCCGTGCAAAGTAGTACATAATAGAACACTGCACGGGCCTCAATTTGAGGCCCGAGCCCCGCCCGGGCCCGAGACCTGAAGCCCGAGCCCGGCCCAGGCCGGCGTCTTTAAGCCCGGGCCCGGCCCAGGCCCGCTAAATTATCGCTCTAGCGAGCCCGGCCCGGCCCGTGAATCCTCGAATGAAGCCCAGCCCGGGCCCGGCCCGGCCCGCTTCACAGTTACGCTTGAGATATACAGCTTACTCTGAGCAAGTAGACTGCTACTAGACCGATAAGAAACTGGCCGACAAAGGTTCTGAAAACAGTTTGGCTTGCAGAAAGTTGGTTCTTTTTAACCCAGAAGCAGGCGATTAAGAGTAGTGCTCGCCAGGCCCGTCTTTTGGACAGTGATCTCGTGTTGGTGCGCAAAGACAAACTAGGAAGTTACGAGAGCCAAATAAAAAGGGCTGCATACGCGCGTAATAGACTACTTTGCATTCCCCCATGATTTTAATCAGTTATATTTTGCCGCCAGGAAGTATAAACATTAAAACTGCCTAGCAAGCAGTAGGATGACAATTTTAGTGAACGCGATCTCACAGGTTGAACTCATAACCGAACTGGTCGCCTTTCAGCAGAAACGAAAAGCTAAAAGGCCTGAGCATTTCACGGTGTGTGTTTTGAAGACTATAAGCGTCGTAAACTAATATGTTCTTCCCGAATGCACTTATAATAGTGTATAGGTATGTTTTGGGAGGACGAACGATCAATGGGAAATTAAGACCGGTTGAATTTTACTGTTACTGGTGGAGAAGAAGATAACGCGCGAACCACGTGATAGCTTACAGGGCAAAACACTTGTCAGGACAACCAAGCTGAAGAAGCGAGGAGGGATAGATGTGGATATGAGATGAGATTTACAAACTGTCGCGAGCTTTTGTGGCTATTTCATTTACGAGACGTTCCGGTCAGCTGATCAAAATGAAAACCAAATGCGCTTTACTTTGTGAATTTTCTCACATGAGAAAATATAGCTCTAACATAAACGCTATGTTTTTGGGGCTTAAGGGCCCAAGGGAAGTCAGGCTGTGAGAGACACCGAAGCAGATGGCTCCGGATCATTTCGACCGTCTGGGTTTCTTCAACGAGAAATGATACTGCAAAGTACGTGGCTGTCATGCTGCCCGCCTGGATAGCAATGCGACCCCCGAGGCTAGGAGCAAACCCTGGTTCCCCGGCTCAGTAATCAAGCGCCTTGACCACTAAGCCACCGCGGCGTGGAAATAAAGAAATAAATAAGTAAAGTAGTAATGCTTAGTTTTTTTTTTCAGCGCGTACTACAACCCATAGCTCATCCGTGTCGCTGCTCCAATGTCGCAGTTGTGTACTTCACTCTGCAATAGTGAATGAATAGTCGGACGCCAGCAGTTTCTGTACGGACCCAAGCCCGACTAGGGTCCGCCCCTTTAAGCCCGAGCCTGGCGCGGGCCCGCAACTTCAGGCCCGGGCCCGGCCCAGGCCCGGCAAAACAGATCATGTCCCGGCCCGGCCCGGCCCGCGGGCCGAGCCGGGCCCGGACTTTCGGGCCGGCCCGAGCCCGTGCAGTGCACTAGTACATAATACTGCTATTAGTTGCCGTGTAAACTCATTTGTAAGCGGAGTATTTACTCCGATATAAACTGTTGTCTGAGAACGGTAAAACTTACCTCTTTAAAGGCTTCTCCATACAGAGTAGTAAAACAGGTACACATTTTCTAATGAGTATCTGAACTACCATTTTCGGAAAGCGCTGCGCGACAAGCCGTTTTTTACTCCTACTAGGATTGTTTTCTGTTTGCAGTGTAGACAAAGGCTAAGGAAGAAGCACGATGCGGCGATGGTGCAAAAGCTTGTATTGCGTAGGTCGACACGCTCGCATCTTTGGAGAGAAGGAAACCATTCAAGGCGCAAGGTTGGTGGGGTGGTGGTTGCACAGCTCATAAATTAAGGGGGAAATTATGAGCTTGCAGGAAGCACTGACTAAAAAGTTTTACAAAGGTTTCAGCTAATGTTTCTCTAGAATCTGTACAATTTCCTCATGGAAAACTTTCGAACGACTTCTCAAAACGTAATATTTCATCGCACATCACAGCTTCATCAACAGACAAAAATTTACTCCTGGGTGTACAAGACGACCGCTTATTACGGAGCTTATTTATATAAAATATTCCGGCATTAAGCATTAGAAAATAAAGAAGCGTCTGTTTGTGCTTTGTTTTCCATTTCTTTTTTCTCATTTAGGGTACCTTTGTGGTATCATGAACCCTTCATCCATGTCCAACTTGAGTACAACAAAGCGTAGGTTTCAACCATTTTCGGGAATCTCTAAGAAAACTTTTTCGCAAAAGTTGCTCTTCAATCAAAACTCGTTCCCATACAACCCTCTCGCATTATTCGCAAAAATGAAAACAGGTAAGTGCTACATTAATCCGTTTAATCCCGCGACGGTGGTATGAAATCAGTGAGCCCATTCCGTCGATCTCTACCAGCCATGTTGAAGTCAACTGGCGCCTTACTGGTCTTTCTCAAGAAGAACGCGATAGTGCCGCAAGGAAACGTGGTTTCATTGCATAAAAGATTTCCGCAAAAGGTCGTCCTGAACCTAGTTTACACGAACCCAATAGCCAAGGGTCTAGTTAGGGAATCGAGCTTAGCAAGGTCAGCCCAAAACTACCAGAGTTGCCAGATGCATCGAAGTGGCATAGCCAAAATACAGGAAAATTCTAGCCTAAAAACAGCCAACCATGCGACTAGGCATAGACAGTTAGTAGCCACAATGTCGCCATCGTAGTGGTTATGACATTGCCTACATACGAGGCATTGGAAAGGAATACGAACATTTTTTTTTCATACCTGCAATTTAAACTCTAAACACAATAAACCAAACAGGTAAGGTCCCACAGCAGAAAGTTAAACATCTCACATACGCGCCAGTTCATGTCCTTTAATAACATCATCACTCGTACAGCCGGCCCAAATCTTTAGCTAGCGTGCGCGACGACCGCCTCTTCTGAGCTTTAATTCACTACGAAGCAAACTAGGAAACCTCAATATTAGCACGGTCTTAGTGAGTGTGGGCTATTGTGGGCTAGTGATATTTTCGTAAGTACGCCGTCATAAGCTGCGGAAACCGCAGCCGTCACGCTAGCTAGCTTAAGATTTGGCAGCTGTACTTGACAACACTGTTTAATTTTTCCAAGATTCCCGTGCTTGGCTCAAAACGTTTGCAGCATCGATACTCCTTTAAACCACAACGCACGTGGAATATCATTTTTAATGTACGCGCGCTTAGTTCGGTGCAGTGAACTTCAGAGGCAGTGAACTGTTTTTGTTAAAGGCCCAACTCCATTGGCGCGGGTCCTGCGCGCTTGGGGGCCCAAGCGTCGGCCAGAGCAGGTCGGAAGCGGAACGCGTCGTAAAGCCCCGCCTCGATGGACACTTCCGAGGCGTACACGCGAAGCGCCTACGCGCACGGGCGTGCGCTGGAGCCTGTCTGCGCATGCGCAAGGCGCGACGCGCGAGCAGGCGCGAGCGGGACAAAGATATCTGTGCATGCGCCTGCGCGCGCGTCGAAAGCGGGGTCCGGTTCACAACAATGGGAGGACTGCGGGGCTCTCGGGAACTCTTTTCTTCACTTCTTGAAGCTCTTTCAGATCCCCCCCAAGTTTTCTTGGAATCCTTGACTCTCCCCCACCATCTTCTGTTCACGGCTTGACATTCTTTCAGTCGGCTGGCGAGGGGGAGCTAGCCAGCACCAAGAGCATGGAGGTGAATGCCACTTTTCGACGCCCGCCGCGGCGCGTGCTGGGCGAGCTGGCGCTTCGCGTGTACCCCTCGGAAGTATCCATCGAGGTGGGGCTTAAGCGGGGTCCGGTTTTCAACAATCGGAGGGGCGCAGGCCTCTCGGTGCCCCTTTTCTTCTCGGCTGAAAGCTCTTTCAGGTTCCCTCAAATTTTCTTGGAATCCTTGTGGCTCCCCAACCACCTTAATTCATGGGTTGACATTTTTTCAGTCCGCTCGCGAGGGGAGCCAGCCAGTACCAGGAGCATGGAGAGGCATGCCCCTTTTCGACGCTCGACGCGGCGCGTGTTGGGCGCGCAGGCGCTCCGCGCGCACGCTGTGGACGTGTTCATGGAGTTGGGGCTTTACGGTGACCTGCCTGAAATCCTTGCGATGTTTGGCACTAGCAAGCACAGAAGTGTGAACACCACCACCTACAAGTGAGAAAATAGCATTGATGAAGCCTGGTCAGGAGGCCAGAAATCTAGGGCAATTGGCGCTTCGCACCTCACGTTCTCTTTGTGTTCAAGGCAGGAGCGCGAACGTGAGGAGCAGGTAGAGGCAGTTACTTACTCCTCAAGGGAAGGCATCGTTGTCCCTTTCGACAACTGCGATATCGAAAGCTGGCGACAATCGAGCCTCAGGTTCACGCAAATTAATGGCCATCCCCCATTCCTTCCGGGAAAAGCATGCAGTGGTTGGAAATGCATTTGGGTACAACTTAAGAACGCAGGGGCTTTTCCACCTCAAAAGACCCCTCTTCCAGCCAATGGCATCTGCCCATTCTCATGACCCTGCTAGCGTGACAATGCAGGGAGTGGTGCCACAGTGAAGATAGAGGGAAGGGTTTATCTACTTTCATCTACCACTCCCTGCTTTGTCACACTAGCAAGGTCATCAGAATGGGCGACTGACGGGGAAAAGCCGCTGGGACAGGAAGTGAGAACACAGTCTGACCATGCAGACTTTTTGTTGGAAGATATCTCTCTGTAAGGTAGAATTCCGGCGATATTTCAGGTGGTCATGTACAGCCGCTTTTACATGATTGCGACAGCAGAGCATCGCATCACCTATTTAGGGCATCGCATTCATGTAAACGGTGATAATGCTGGTTTATGGTATATGTTAGGTTTACGTCCCAAAGGAATTCAGGCTATGAGAGACGGCGTAATGAAGAGCTCCGGAAATTTCGACCACCTTGGGTTCTCTAACGTGCACTGACATCGCACAGTACACGGGCCTCTAGTATTTCGCCGCCATCGAATTTCGACAGCCGCGAATCTGGATGCAGGCGAAATGCTAGAGCCGCTAGGAAAGAGCATCGCATCAATGCGCCGGACGGGAGTAGATCGAAGGCAATTCGACTTCAGTAGTGGATGGAAACCTGTTTCGAGGTGCCCCTCCTCCTCCCTGTTGTGGCTATATAGAACCTCCCCCCCTCCCCCTCCCCCCAGCAAGATAACAAAGCAGACTTCACTCAAGATGGGGGGTGACTGGAACCACCTGCCGTGTGCAACGGGCGAACTGTCACTGTCCCGCCATACCTGATGTGGTATGTATAAACAGCAGCGCATCGGCTCCGCGAGATACGCTAGGGAATACGATGCGCCACTGTCGCATTCATGTAAACGCGGCTTAAGGAAGCAAAGAGAGCAAGAAGAACAAAAAAAAAGCTGCACCAACAGCTAATCAAACATGGCGCTCTTCTTGAAAGAAGTTTCTTTCAACAGTAAAGGGTCAGTCTACTCACCGAGATGAGTATAAATAATGGCATATTCTGGTAGTTGCCACCCTATAACATCAATAACGAGAGAACTGCTCCCGGTTTAGGCAGGAATTTATATTTTATTTCGGCGTTAAAAGTCGCGAAAAAATGCATGGTGGCGACCCCAAACGTTCATTTTGTTCAAGAAGGCGGTAGTCTTTTTTTGTAGAAGCATAAGTGAATATACTACGTACTGTTTGTATGCCCCAATGTCAGAGAAACGCACGTTTTGTTCTAGTAAACTGTAGAAGGCGTACCGCTCGCTTTTTCTGTGAATCACATGAATATTTATAGCTACACGTACGCAAAACGCAGGCACATTCCCACATTTAGTTTAGCGTATGCTAGCAGAGACGCAAAAATAAACTCAGCCTATAGACCTCTTGCATTGCCCAGGGGGCGCTGCGAAAATGGTGCTAAAGAGCGCCCTCTGCCCTCGGCTGGGTAGTACCGGGCTCAGGCGTCTGCATGGGCGTCTGCTTCGGAAAGCGCGTTGGCAGTACGGACCCGCGACTTTCGCTTGTGCTTTGCCATGGCCTACAGCGAATATCGGGCGCCGAAGATTTTTTCAGGGCTGGCACGCTGTGTAAAGGGAAGAAATTATGCAACGCCAAGTACGTGTACTCTGTTCAAGAAATAAGCGGCGAAGTTTCAGCGCGGTGTCATTCGCAAGTGGAGAGTCGCGTACGAAGTTGAACTTCATGTAAGGTCTGCACGCTTCGAGATTCAAGCGCACCAACGCGATGAAATACTTGCAATATATGAATTCGCAGCAGCGCTAAACAGACATGTATACGGGACTGCTCGATCGCACGACGCTACACGCCGCGCCAGCACCGGTCGTTCAGCATGCCACGAAACTGTGGGCCTCCTGCAGTCTTTGCTGACTGCATCTCGCTAAACATGTAGTCATGCCTGCTTTGTAGTAGCCGCCTTCTGTTCCTTCAGCAAATGCTAACATGATGCAATGCATATATGAGCTCGCAGCCGAATAACGCTGCAGCGCGAGCTCGTGCGCTGCGCGCTTGATGTCGTTTTCTTGCTGTATTAACACGTTTTGCCGGGCTAGTTGGTTAAACATCTTGAATAAACAGCGCGAACGAAGACGAGCACAAAAGGCAAGCGCTGTGTCGTCCGTTTTCTTGTCTTTTGTGCTCGTCTTCGTTCGCGCTGTTTATTCAAGATTCTTGATGTAGCATTTCATCCTTAAAACGACCTCGCTCGAACACGTTCGCTGTTATCAGTGATTCCGCGCTGCCACATACGTGCTGGTTTGAGGTAGACAATGTGCACATTTCACTCTCGACGCTGGGCTGCTCGTAGTGCGCAGCGAATTCGCACCCCCCCCCCCCATTTGTGGTCATTTGCACGCACCTGGCCACCTCACCACGTTGCACCGGTCGAATCGTCAATTGTCTCAGTGGCCGCGGGTCTCTAGTCGTGAACCACCAGCATGCCTGCTGATATGCCGATTTGCCTTAATAGTGATTATCTGAAGTGAGATGTTGACATGACATAATTATACCATGCATTTTTTTTTGTGCTCTTTGCTGTGTTGTGCATTCCCTTGATATGATCTCTGAATTATGCTGTTCGTTTCTAACCTTTTGCTGCTTGCTCTGTTGCGCATTCCCTACTGTTTGGTGATTGTCATGGTACACTTTTTGCTGCTTTGCTACTTGCTTGGTCCTATATAGGGATGTACTACACAAGTTGTGTTGTAGAATGCATAAATTCTCATTCTACGCCTGCATATGCGGCTGCTCGCTAAATATACATTTTTTGAGAGAGGTAAGCGCCAAAAGAAGACGAACACAAGGAGGATGAGGCCGGCTGTAGACCGCGGGGAAGATTGTAGGTACATATGAGGGATGACTGGTATTGTTTTGCTCGTTACCCACAAAGTGGCTTGCATATGCTGGTGTTCGGCACTGCATCCCACGGTTTGCCGTCCGGACTGCATGGGCAAAAAGAATGAATTTCAGCAACGCGGATAACCAAACAAACATCAAGGGAGGCGAAGCAGCCAGCACAACGCGAAGGTTCGTTTACTCAGTGCGTCGAACTGCAGCTATCCAGCGCGCCCGGCGCTCCGCTTCGTGAGACCTTGAAGGAAAACGGTGGAATTCGATATTGGGATTCAGATCTTCTTGCTCGTGGCAGCCCACGACGCAGCAGTAACGACGGTAATGCTTTTTCGAGACTGAGCGAGGCCTCTCGGGCGGATCGGTTTCGCCGATTCCTTCTGCTGCCTGCATTTCGTCCTAAGGCACACTGAGCGTCGGTTTTCTAAAAACTAAGCCACAACCGGGCCGCGGCGTGGTTGGTCACAAGTGACGAGCCTTGTCGCACTCACAACAGAGCAGAAAAACGTGCGAATCCAAGCAAAACGCAGGCTAGAAAGGTACGCCGCCACAGCCAGCGCTCACTACTACCCAACCTGGTACTACCCAGCCAGCTTTTCCTTGCTGCCACCAGGCGCCGCCACGTTACCTCAAACTCCAGCGCAAGAGGCCTATAGTGGCGCCATCTGCTTGTCAGGACGGGAACCATTGCTGTAAACAAACCGACTCTCCACTTAAGCCTAGGAGCGGCCCGGGACATCATCTGCTTTGCCGGGCCGGGCCCGGGCCTGAAGTTGCGGGCCCGGCCCGGGCTTGGGCTTAAAGCTGAGGACCCGAGTCAGGTTTGGGTCCGTACAGAAAAGGGCTGGGGTCCGACTATTCATTCTCTATTGCAGAGTGAAGTACACAACTGCGGCATTGGAGCAGCAACACAGAAGATGAGTTATGGATTATAGTACGCGCTGAAAAAAAAAAAACTAAGCTTTATTCACTGACATTTATTTCCTTATTTCCACGCCACGGTGGCTTAATGGTTAAGGCGCTTGATTACTGAACCGGGGAACCAGGGTTTGCTCCTAGCCTCGGCGGCCGCATTACTGCTTAGGAGGCAAGCATGACAGCCATGTACTTTGCAGTATCATTGCTCGTTGAAGAAACCCAGGTGGTCGAAATGATCCGGAGCCCTCTGCTTCGGTGTCTCTCACAGCCTGACCCCCCTTCGGCCCCTAAGCCCCCAAAACATAGCTTTTATTTTATAGCTATATTTTTCTCATGTGAGAAAATTTACAAACTAAAGCGCGTTTGGTTTTCGTTTTGATCAGCTGACCGAAACGTCTCGTAAATGAAATAGCCACAAAAACTCGCGAGAGTTTGTAAATCTCATCTCATAACCACATCTATCCCTCCTCGCTTCTTCAGCCTGGTTGTCATGACAAGTGTTTTGCCCTCTCAGTTATCACGTGGTTCGCGCGTTATCTTCTGCTCCACCAGTAAGAGTAAAATACAACCTGTCTTAATTTGCCATTGATCGTTCGTCATCCCAAAACATACCTATAAACAATTAGAAATGAATTCGGGAAGAACATATTAGTTTAGGACGTTTATAGTCTTCAAAACACACACCGTGAAATACTCAAACATTTTAGCTTTTCGTTTCCTTCAAAGGCGACCAGTTCGGCTATGAGTTCAACCTGTGACATCGCGTTCACTAAAAAAATGTCATCCCACTGCTTGCTAGGCAGCTTTAATGTTTATACTTCCAGACGGCAAAGTATAACTGTAAAATCATGGGGGAATGCAAAGTAGTCTATTACGCGCGTATGCAGCCCTTTTTATTTGGTTCTTGGAACTTCCGAGTTTATCTTTGCGCACCTACACGAGATCACTGTCCAAAAGACTGGCCTGGCGAGCACTACTCTTTAATCACTTCCTTCTGGGTTAAAAAGAACCAACTTTCTCCAAGCCAAACTGTGGTTTCAGAACCTTTGTCGGCCAGTCTCTTATCGGTCTAGTAGCAGTCTACTTGCTCAGAGTGAGCAGTATATCTCAAGCGTTACTGTGAAACGGGCCGGGCCGGGCCCGGGCTGGGCTTCACTCCGGGATTCAGAGGCTGGGCCGGGCTCGCGAGAGCGATAATTTGGCGGGCCTGGGCCGGGCCCGGGCTTGAAACCGCGGGCCTGGGCCGGGCTCGGGCTTCAGGTCTCGGGCCCGGGCCGGGCTTGGACCTCAGATTGAGGCCCGTGCAGAGCTCTAATCTAAACTACACCAGTGCGTGGAAGCTTACGCACCATTGATACCTAGATACAGGGGAAAAAAAGGAGACTGGAAGATAAAGATCCTAAAAGTGAAGATAATACCAATACCACCAAAGAGGGAATCTACAAAATGCTATATTACTAGCGCAACCTACTCAGCAAAATGGGATGAGACGCGGAACAAACAGTATAACAATAAACGATGAAGGTGCAAAGCCACTAAAAAACGTAAGCTGAAAGAACTAAGAACTAAGAAAAACATCGAGGCTAAAACTGTGAAACTGAGAGTGAAAGATGGAGACAACAAAAAACAAAGGTAAAGGCGACGCGAGCAATGAAAAGGCAAAACCAGGCTAAAATCTATGAAGGGTGGCAAAAACAGATAACAAGAGTACAGGTGCGGGGTTAAAATGGACGGTTTAAAGTGTTCCTTTCTAGAAACGAAATTTCTTTATCAGAAAGTATAATAGACGGTGTGCTCACACAATTCTTCGAGTTCTTTGCGATTAGGAAGGCCTCAATTATCTCCCTTTCCGTTTTGATTCTAGCTGTAGCGGGGAACTCTGTGCTTTCGAGAAACGGGTGACAATTACTTTTTTCGCACTTCTTCCAATGTAAAGCTAAATTTCCTCCTGAGTTTGTGCCGCCGCGGTGGCTTAGTGGCTATGGTGCTCGGCTGCTGACCCAAAAGACGCGGGTTCGATCCCGGCCGCGGCGGATAGAATTTCTTTGGAGGAGAAATTCTAGAGGCCAGTGTACTGTGCGATGTCAGTGCACGTTAAAGAACCCCAGGTGGTCGAAATTTCCGGAGCCCTTCACTACGGCGTCTCTCATAGCCTTAGTCGCTTTGGGACGTTAAACCCCATAAACCAACCAACCTCCTGAGTTTGTAGAAAGATTGCGAACATGTTGAGCCGCCCTCTCATTAAAACAACGCCCACTCTGTCCGATGTACATCTTTCCACAGGATAATGGCACCTGACAAATAACTTCTCTGGAAGATTCAGTGTACTTAAGGCTGTGAATTGAGGTGCACATTTGCTGTCTATCATCTCGGTTCGTGATTGCACACGCTTTAGCTAGCTTACACGGCGCCGCAAACAGGAGTTGGACGCCGTATCGTCCAGCAACTTTCTTTAAATTGTGAGACACTCGGTGCAGGTAAGGCATGACACACACTGGTTTTCGGTCTGGTTTTCGGTTTTCGACAAGAATACGAACCGCCAAACGAACGTTTTTTGAAAGGAACACTTTAAACCATCCATTTTAACCCCGCACCTGTACTCTTGTTATTTGTTTTTGCCATCCTTCATAGATTTGAGCCTGGTTTTGCCTTTTCATTGGTGGCGTCGCCTTTACCTTTGTTGTTGTCTCCATCTTTCACTCTCAGTTTCACAGTTTTAGCCTCGATGTTTTTCTTAGTTCTTTCAGCTTACGTTTTTCAGTGGCTTTGCACCTTCATCGTTTACAGTTATACCGTTGGTTCCGCGTCTCATCCCATTTTGCTGAGTAGGTTGCGCTAGTAATACAGCGTTTTGTTGATTCCCTCTTTGGTGGTATTGGTATTATCTTCACTTCTAGGATCTTTATCTTCCAGTCTCCTTTTTTTCCCTTGTATCTAGGTATCAATGGTGCGTAAGCTTCCACACACTGGTGTAGTTTAGATTGGCGCTCTGACGGGTGTGCGCATCGTGTACACGCAACTGTCAATACTTATCTGTTTTTATCCCGGCTGTGTCATGTGGTGGTTGTTTGGAGCAGGGTGTCGAACCGGCATTTTTTCGGGTTCGGTTCGGGTTCGGGTTCACGCCTTTCGGGTTCAGTTCCGGGTTCGGCTCCAGAGGGCCATTCCGTTCCGGTTCGAACCGGTTCGGACCGTCTCGAACCGGTTCAAACGGGTTCAGGAAAAACAATAGACGCAGACTGGTTTCAGTCAACCTTGCTAAGCGTTTTCTTTTTTCTTGCACATCGGTATACAAAATAAAAGATGCAAAGATTTATTTACGAGAACTTGAAAATGGGCTAGTTGGTAAGGGTTCATGCTTAAGCAGCGCAGTAAACAGGACAAAAGGAAGACTGGAGACGTCACAGACGCTGACTAGCAACTGGTTATTACATTCTCGGAAAAGTATATGAAGGCGTAGGAAACAGTGAACAATCCAAAAAGAGAAGAACAAAGATCAAAACTGAAAATCTATACTGCGCATGCACATCATAAACGAGTCATGTCATCTTTTTCAACGAAATTCGAAGACTATATTCCATGATATACGGCACTCCCCTATCTCCTGGACCTCACACGGTAGCCAAGAAAGCCTGACTCCTTATCAATGAAACTGATGGATGGTGAAGCAACACGCTCATCTGCTTCCTTCCTGATTATAAAGGCCTCCACCATCTCCCTACAAGTTCGATCAGGGTGATTAAACAGGAGACTTGTCTTTGTAAGTGGGTAAGCAATGAGCATTTGTTCGAACATCACAGATGGGTGAAAAAAGTAGCGGTGTCGTACAACTTGGATGTGCACTGCAGCGAGTGCAACGATTGCTTCCCCCAGTCGATAGGACAAGTGTCCTGTTTAATAACCCTGTTTGCATTTGTAGGGAGTAGGTCGAGGCCTATATGATCAGGAAGGAAGCAGATGAGTGTGTTGCTTCACCATTCATCAATTTCGTTCATAAGGGCTCAGGCTTTCTTGTCAATTGTGTGAGGTCCAGGAGAGAGGGGAATGCCGTCTAGTACGGGCGATACTCTTCGAATTTCGTTGAAAAAGACGTCATCACTCGACCGTGATATGCATGCGCAGTATGATTTTTAAGTTTTAAACTTTGTTCTTCTGTTTTTGGGGTTGTTCCCTGTGTCCTGCTACCTTTAATACTTTTCCCAGAATAAAAAAACCATTTGTTAGTCAGAGCTCGTGTCGTCTCCTGTCTTCCTTTTGTCGTGTTTACTATGTTACTTAAGCATGAAAAAATTGTTTAATGCGAGATGTTATGTTCTCACTTAACCCATTTTATTTATTGCCCGCAGCAAAAAGACGAATTTACGGCAAGAGCCGCAAAATGAAATGAAGTCAAAATAATTAAAATCGGCTATGTATACGCTATAATCCACCTTATGAGCTGTAAGGCGAAAAGCCGGTGGATTTTGCATCTACAAGACCGTCCTGCAGCAGTTTGGGAGACTTCGTAGCACGAGTAATAGGTCTCTCTTGAAGCTTGGGTCAGTTGGGAGTTTCTCGCACGTAGTGTACTTACGGGGCCCCGAAATTGCCGCCGCACGCGCCCTCTACGTTCCCGCGCACTACTGAGGAACGAAACTGTCATGTATCGTCGCCCCGGAACCGACATGCCAGTCGCCTCCCCCCCCCCCTCACCCCCAACCCCCGTTCTTTATTACATGGTGAGAAAATGTGCGAGAATTCCTCCACTACCCATCCGCCGCCCAACGAGAGCCTCGTGGGAGCACTGGCTCTCCCTAACATCCAGAACTTACCAAACATATTTTATTGAAATCACTGATTCGACACCGCCTTTGTGACACGTTATATATCCCGAGCCCCTATGTACCTTCAAAAACACAGATAATCGTGGCTTCTCACTACAGTGCAGCAAGAAATCGCGACATTGGCTTATTATGATGACGTCAACCTCTTTTCTTCTGATAAAAAGAGTATGATAAAAAAAACACGTTTGGATGGGTTGAGAACGCTTCGTTTTTGCACGGACACAAATTGGCAACATCTTCGTTGCGACGTTGAGCTGCAACATTCTTGCAAGTGCAGCATTGCGCGAGGAAGAAGATATACTTGCACTGCATAGAATGTTTGTGACTTTTCCTGGGGCGCTATCAAAGGCAACCTTTGCGTCAACAGAATTTTTTGCACCCTTGATAGAGTGAAAACAGTAGTTAATCTGGCGTGCACCATTTACCCACCAACTTGTTTCAGGCATTTATTTTCAAAACTACAAACAAGCCCTTTCTGGTATCTTTTCTTAATAGGCGACTAAGGCGACTGTCTTTTTTGGGCATGCTCGCGAGAAAACTTTGCGCTGACTCATTCGGTTTTCTCACACTTCACTTTTACTTAACTGTACGGACTCTCCACACGGGAGATGACAAATGTTGCGATCGGTCATTAGTTCCTCTACCCATACATCTACAGCCTTACCTAGACTTTCTTGATACTAGTGTATTAAAGCGAAATCAGCGGATGTACAGTGAAGCCCATCTTCAGTGGCCGCCGATATTACGAACGCTCGCTTGTTACAAGCGGGTGTGGTGCCACCGTGAAAATATGCATAAGGACAACGGTAATTCGTCGCAGATACAGCGAACAACTCTGGCCACACCACTCGGATATAGCGAACGAGGTAGCGCGGTGAACTACCCCGAGGTTGCAGAGGTCGTTCTCCCGCTAAGCACGCAGATAAAATAGCGCCTCCTAACCTTCACGACACCGCCCCGGAAAGAACATGTCAACCCAGAAATGGAATTAAAAGGCGGCACTGCCGTGCGCAGCGGTAACCGGAAAGTCCGGCGTCTGGTAACACTGTAAACGGTAAAGTAAACACGGTAACGATATGCTATAACTCTCTGTTGAAATAGTAACTAACCGCCGGCCAGACCCGCGTCGATGGCCTACGAGGGCAATCATTGCCTGCGCGTTCGCCGGCTCGGCAAAGCATCCCGAATGGAAGAGGCCCGGTGCGCATGAGAAAGGGGCATCGTCGAAAGCGAAGCTACTGACCATGGTCGCGGATCAACTAAAAGCGGCGATTTGATCATTCTGAAATCCTTGCTGGCCATGCCGGTCACGTGGTATGCATAGCTTGCTCAGTCGTCTCCATCTTTTGCGCCGCTACCACGTGCAGGCATCGTCGTATACAGCGGACAGTGCAACTGATGCACTCCGCCACAAGCGCTGCGCTGCTTCGTCGGTGCATCAGCCCAAGAACGAGAGAAGAAGCTCTAAAACACGCGTGACCAGACGCATGCAGATTTCTGGCAACGATTCGTTGATCCATGACCGGATCGATGTTTCTTCGGATAACTACGCTCCTGCGGACCACAAAATCGCAGAAGCGCCTGTTGTGACGAAGACATTGAACACCAAGTGCGAGCTCTCCCTGCTGCCAAGAATCTCATTTCTGTGGCCGGCCTGCCACCAGTTTCCATGCACACTTCATCCATGATTAGTTATCATCATCATCACCAGCCTGACTATGCCCACTGCAGGGCAAAGGCCTCTCCCATGTCTCTCCAATTAACCCTGTCCTTCGCCAGCTACGGCCACCGTATTCCTGCAAATTTCTTCATCTCATCCACCCATCTAATTTTCTGCCATCCCCTGCTACGCTTGCCTTTTCTTGGAATCCACTCCGTTACCCTTAAGGACCAGCGGTTATCTTGCCTTCGCATTACCACACTAGATAGCCTGTAAAGAGCCGCGACAGGCTCTGTTTTGCACAAGTAGGCACTCATAACGCAGTTTTATAAGAAATAAACGCCAATTTTAGCAGTCTTAGTATTTTTGGCTGTTATACGAAGAATCCACTTGCTACGAACATCAGATATAACGAACGGAACCCGCGTGACCGTCAGGTTTGTTATAAGTGGGCTCGAGTGTAGCTTCAGTCGGCCACAAAAACATTTTTCACACTTCAGACAAGGACCTTACATCTTAAGATATACCTTCGCGCCAAAGGGATGTTTGTGCCGGGGTCAGTGCATTTCTACCTGTGCGAGCAACGAGAAGCAATTTCAGCAATAAAATGATATTTTATGCGTAGCATATTGCAATCACTCAGTTCAGCCCTTGGGCGCGGCCGGGCACCAACAAACCACGTGACGTGACGTCACGTGGTGACGTGACGGGACGTCACGTGATGACGTGACGTAACCAAACCACGTAAAAAAGAAAAAAAAAGACGGCTGAGCATGGTGGCGGTTGCCACCGCCCCGTTTCAAAGGGGGCGCTCTTATCCATCCATCCATACGTCACGGAAGAAAAGCTGCTGAGAAAATCGAGTGCCGCCAAGCAATACCTCCCGCAAAAAGACCGCGCAATATGACACGCATTCTTGGCTTAACCAAGCTAAGCCTGGGCATCCTTTTTGTTGTCGTGATGTTGTGTTCTTTCGGAACATACTTAAGCAGTCTTTTAAAAAACCCATTGACATCATACATTCCACTATAACATTTATGTCTGCGATGAAAACCTCCGGAATTCCGTGCGCACTCTTCGCGTTCATAAGACTGTTTAACGTGTGGAAAACCCGCATGATGGATGAACACGCAGAACCGCCGTGTTCAACAAGGTCACTGTTCAGAAAACAGTGCGCGGGAGGAAAATGCTGGGCAAGTTCAACCTCCTGACTGGTTCCCCTTTCATGAACTGTGCACCGTCTGGTATTTTCATGGGCGGGCGGAGAAAGGGAGTTATGATGGCATGAGGCCTTATGCCGAGATCGCTGAATTCGACGCGGCCAAGTAAGGCACCAGGAGGGTCAGAGAGGTTCCAAATCTGCCATGCAACAACCATAAAAAGAAGCCTAGAAGACAGCGGAGTATCCTAAAGCATCTGTAAACTGAGTTTTCTGTTGCGCCGCTATTGGTACGATTCCCACGCGGAGTCAGGGGCTAGAGCATGCATACTCTTTTAGTTATTTTTACTGCGTTAGCAGTATAGCCTGCTTTCCCGAAAATAACCGCGGAGTGTGTGTGTTGGGGGGGGGGGAGGGGGGGGGGGGAGGATGCATGCGTGCGGCCTCCATCCTTGATGCACACTCCGGTGGGCGCACATCCGGGCATTCACTAGTAAAAAAGCACCTTCAAAAACTTTAACCCGTCCCCCCCCCCCCCCCACCCACCCACGTTTACACGATTTAGTCGAGGCAGATTGTTGTGAAGGCTCAATGTATTCAGTCGCCCAAGCGTTTTACGAAAAAAAACGCCAACAATCGTAAGCCTGTCGTGTCAGACACTAAGAACCGGAAGTATGACTGCGAGAAGTAGATATAAGTAACCAGACAGAGGATTCAAGATCGAGCAGTGCGACAACAGCGGATGGAGCCGCGCGCTGGCGACTGGCAGCAATTTTTTCTGAGAAGAAGAACGATTTCCGCGAATCGGCATAACGAAATCACTATCGCATCCCAGCGAGCGCATGAATTTCCGTATTGCGCTTGTGTGTAATTGGTATTTAATTTTTTCTTATTAGTACATCTCCACCGTTGCCAGGAACCCGCCTTTCGTTGCTTATTTCGGTCGCACGCAGACAAGAATATTCAGATTCTAAAAAAAAAGAAAAACAAGCTGCACCAATTTATACATCCTTCTTTTGGTAATACTAGTAGTAATATCTCGGGTTTAACGTGTCGAGTAGACATTGGGGCTATAGGACAGAGGGTGTAGTGGACGACTCCAGATTTACGGATACCAGCGTGGGATTT
The DNA here is from genome assembly GCF_055824585.1 of Amblyomma mixtum. Taxonomy (NCBI): domain Eukaryota; kingdom Metazoa; phylum Arthropoda; class Arachnida; order Ixodida; family Ixodidae; genus Amblyomma; species Amblyomma mixtum. Next base: position 108,182,467 of record NC_143018.1, read on the forward strand.
TCGACGTGCGACGGGGCACGCTGGTTTTTGTATTTTTGGAATCAGCAGCCGAGCTCCACAGCCATTGAGCCAGTTTTTTTCTTTATTGCCGTACAGACCCATCGTAAGGGGTTTTTTTAGAACCTGCTGTCTGAGACAACGAGTGCATACAAAATCAAATGTTGCACTACCCACTGCGGTGGCTCAGTTGTTAGGGCGCTCGGTGACTTATTCGGTGTACCTGGGTTCGAACCCGGCCCCGGGGGCCACGTTTCGATGGAGGCGAAACGCAAAAGGCACCGTGTGCTGCGCGATGTTAGTGCACGTTAAAGGGCAACTGCAGCACTTTTTTTTTAGAATTTCGCGATACTCAACGATTCAAATCTATATAGGCTGCAGGTGAAGCATGCTAAGTATTTTTGCACTACCATTTGAAATAGTGACGTAATCGACGATTAAATTTTGCACTTCTCAAAGCAACGGAGGAGTGCGGGGAAGTTTATTGTGACGTCACGGAAGGTATGTTTTCAAATTACCGCTGCCGTCAGCCGCGCCCTGCCATGCCTCGTTGGACGCTGCCAAACAACGTTTAGCGGGCTTTGCCTTTGGTGACGTTGGTTTCTTTCTTTCAAAGCAGGCGTTTATGTGTTGGAAATTTACCGATACTTTCGATTAAGTCATCGTGCGTCCCCCACTTAGCATTGTGCGCTGCGGAGAAGCTTGGAGGCCGTCGCAGTTTTAATTGGTGATTACGTCACTGTTTCAAATGCTAGGCCAAAAGAACTTCTCGTACTTTACCTGGAAGTTTCACACATTCGACCCTTTTAAGCTTGTCGATTTCTAAAACTTATGCAGTTGCCCTTTAAGGATCGCAGCTGGTAGAAATTATTCCGAAGCCCTCCCCTACTGTGCCTGTTTCTCTTTTCACTCCCACCTTCTTCCCTGTCTTACGGCGTGGTTCAGGTGTCCATCAAAAAGTGAGACAGTTACTGCGCCATTTTTTTCCCTCAAAAACCACCATCACAACGTTGTTGGGCCCTCGCGTAATATGTCATTTGTGGGAAATGACGCAAAGAAAATGAAAGCATTCTCAATCGGTGCTAAAACGACTCTAGACACATAGTTTTATTGCGTGTTTTCTACTTTCAAATGACGCCATAAATATTAGAATACATGGATCACTGTGTGGTATTCGCCTACTGCAACTAAATAATTTACAAAATAATTTTTTCTCCCTTGATGTTTCGCTTGCATCAACCGAATAATGGCTGTGACGTGAGTTCAACATTAGGTCACGTGAGATAAGCGAAAACTAATACAAACACTTCTTTTGACTCACTATATCACTTAAATCGGCCGGTTTCAAGACCTCTAATTGCAACGAACGACGTATCAGCAGTTATATTGCCGTTTTATTGCACCTCACGCGACCTAATTTCGACTACACGTCATAACCATCGTTATGTTGATGAAACCGAAACAGGGTCAAGGAGAAATTCAAATATAAATTATTTATTATGTGTTGGTGAATACCACGCGGTGCTCCACGTACACCACTGTCTAACGCATCGTTTGAAAGAAGAAAGCACGTAAGCAAAAATTTGGTGTCTGTAGTACTTTATTGAGTTAGAGCAGTCCTAACAATTTGATTAAATATTTACGCAGATATGTAAAAGGGGAGCAGTAATAACTGAAGATTTCACATAAACCTGACGTACAAGTCTTTAGAATTGGCGGTAGTATATTACAGAAGCGTCAATTAGACTTCTTCCCAGGCACCAGACTTCCTGCAAGTTTGCTGTCATATACTGTGTACCATTTTCGAACTTGCAAGCGCAGACAGCTACGGGTGGGTAAATCTATGGCCAGGATCATCTCAATCTGTCCGAAAACAAGAAGTATGCCGGGATGCAAAAAAGTGGGGCCGAACCGGGTCCCGAACCGGTTCGGAACGGTTCCTTTGAATCGTTCCGGTTCGGGTTCAGTTCCAAGATGGCGAAAAAAATATGGGTTCGGTTCGGTTCCGGTTCCGGGCGAAAATTCGGGTTCGGTTCCGGTTTAGGGTTCGGGTTCGGTTCCGGTTCGACACCCTGCTCACAGCAGAGGAGAGATGGGCTGCCGGCTCGCGCGGTGGAGACTCCACATCTGAGGCGCTGCAGCTGACCACGTGACGCTACAGCAGCGGTATAAAGCTGAGCTTGCCTCCCTCTCTGGGCACTTACGAGACGGCCAGGTGTTGGGATGCCGCCTAGAAGCAGGGCTGATTTGAACGAGAAGCGAAATCTTCAGCGTGCCACAGAGACCGATGAAGAGCGGGATGAACGTCAACCAAGGAAAGCCATGTATTACCAAGCCTAGCCATATATATGCTTCGCATCTGACTAGGCCTAACCTTAGCTAAGCCTCAGCCATTTTTTTTTTTGTCTTGAGCGTGTAGATATCTTGGCATTTGGTGCAAGCAATAATCGAATGTTGCTACGATGGTTAAGCTGCTCAAGGTGAGATGTATGGAGTATGAGGAATCGGTGAATTTAAAAGAAACGCGGTTCGATTCAGTGGAGGAGGCCGAAGGCGCAGATTTTATGTGCAAATTCTGCGTATTAGCTGGACGCCTGGACAGGGCTGAACAGGCGAACAGCGAACTAGTGCTAAGGATGGATGCTCTAGAAACAGAGTTACAGATAGAGAGGGCAGAGAAGCGTAAGCTTCAAGTACAGCTTTGTCAGATCGAGTGAAAAACGGCTGACACCGCCATTGGACGCCACAATGACGGGCATTCCAGCGCCAGCCACGTGGATGGGGCTTGCACTGGCACGGACAGCGAGAAGCCAGTAGGTCAGACTTGTTCAGGCAGGAACAGCTAAGCACAGGTGGCAGCTGAGAAGTCGAGAGGCGATACTGAGAAGGGGCACGAGCTATTTCCAGGAAATGAGGTCACAGTCGCTGATAAGAGGCAGCAAGATCTGGAAGTTAGGAGGGAGGGGCAGAGTACCCTAGTGCTTATCGCTGGTGACTCAAACATGGGGCGCTGCAAAAGAGCTATTCTGGACCAGGTGAAGGGTGATAGGCAGGTAGCAGTCGGGGTGTTTCCAGCAAAGACAATGGACGATGTTCTGAGAGCGACTAAAAGTGAACTTTCCGAGAAGGCTGCAAGGCGTAACCTGGAAGTGGTAGCGGCGGGGCTAAATGATATCCTGAATGGTAACGCCGCACAAGTAGGGAAAACATTAGCTGAGGGAGTTGACGGTATAAGGGCGATAGCACAGCAAGCGCAGATCGTGGTGTGTAAAGTGCCGGAGGTACAAGGAAGGAATGTAGAGGTTGATAAAGACGTTGTGAATCTTAATCGAGAGATAAGACAGTTAGGCCTCGAGAAAGGCTTTGAGGTGGTAGACATAAACAAGGAAGTGCACAGAGCAGTCTTGGGCGGAGGCTTTAGACGAGATGGCATCCATTTCAGTGGAAGGGTAGGAGAAGAGATAGGCTGGCACCTGGGAGGCCGAGCGGTAGCTATTTAGGGGGTCCACGGTGGCTCAGGGCGTAGGGGTAGGTAGAAGTGATGTAAATGTAACAATGGCGGCTGATCCCAACAAAATGGCTACTTGGAGGCCCAGAAAGAAAACTACGAAAAAGAAATTGAACGCCAGGATCAGTTACATAAACATGCAAGGGGGTAGAAAGAGAGCGAAATGGCTAGAAATAGAACAGCAGTTCTATGCGAGACTCTAAGCGAGACTCATCTCTATGCGAGACACGCTCTATGCGAGACTCATCTGAGGGATCTAGAAGATCCACCTTTAATCGATGTCTATGTCTTGGAAGGGTGCAACAGAACAACAACGGAGAAGAAGGGAGGAGGAGTAGGTATGCTGATACATCAAGGAACAAATTGGCAAAAAATAAAATTAACTTGCAAAGAACATGTCTGGGTATCAGGTACAATTGCTGGAAAAAGGACATGGCTAGGGGTAGTTTATTTAGGGACCGGGGACAAATGCAGGCAAGAAAACAAGGATCTAGTTAAGTGCCTCAATGACGGTATAAAGCAGATTGGAGACGGTGTCGATATTAATTTGCCTGGAGACATGAACGGCCACATCGAGGATCTGGATGGATACACAGATTGTAACGGGAAGTTAATGCTAGACTTGTGTGAGCGGCTCAACCTAGTTATTGTCAATAGAGAAACTAAATGTGAGGGACAAATCACGTGGGAATCCCGTAACAGGCAAACAACCATTGACTACTGTCTAATGTCGCAGGGCATCTATAGCAAGCTCGCAATAATGGAAATAGACGAAGAGGGGAAGGACAGCCTAGGAAGTGATCATAAACGTATTAGTCTACAGTTGGGAGCCCTAGTCAAAAGAGAAATGCAGCGAAGTCCAAAAGACAACGCAAAATTAAATGATGAACAAATAGCGCTAATATCAGCCGATATAGAAGAAGTAATTGAGAAAAGCCACATGGACAATTGGGATTATAATCAGTTAGAACTGCTCATCGCTACAAAAATGAAACAAGTGAAAGGAGTTAACCGCTGGAGAGGAAAGAGGAAGCCACGAAGCTGGTGGAATATGGAAATTAAGGAGGCCATCGAACAACGACGGGTGGCTTCAAGGGAACACAGAGAAGCAAAGAGGGCGCAGTTATCTGAAGAGGAAATAGGCAAAAAATGAGAATCTTTTCGACAAAAGAAACGGCAAGTTCAGGTCCTAGTCCAGGCTAAAATAAAGCAGTCCTCTGATAAATGGCTGGCTGAAGTTCGCGAGGCAAATAAAGGGGGGCCAAGAACATTCTGGAACCATATAAGCTGGTTGGGAAAAACAACTCAAAGAAAGCAGGAACAGATTATAGATGCTGAGGGAAAATGTTTAGAGGGAGACGATGCTGTGGACTACATTACGTCATTTATAGCTGCGTCTTTCAGCAACGCCAATGGGGTAATCTCCCCAAGTGAGGCGGCAACACAGGACAGCACAAAAGAGAACAGCTTAGAACTGACTAGTCTTAACTAGGAAAAGGCGGAAGCGAATATTCCTAAAACCACATCCGCAGGGATAGACGAAATTCCAATTAAGCTGATTAATGAACTTGGCCCAAGAAGTAAGGACGCGCTGATAAAATCATTGGAGGCAGTCATAACAAATCAGCAAATTCCGCACAGCTGGAGACAGAGTAAAATGAATTTGATTTATAAAGGGAAAGGAGATAAGATGAACATAAAATCCTTCCGTCCGATTACGATAACATCTGTTATGTACAGGCTGGCAATGCAGGCGGTGAAATTAAAAATGCAGTCATGGGTAGAAGGGACTAGGATACTCGGAGAACTTCAGAATGGGTTCAGAGGGGGTAGGCGGTTAGATGATAGCCTGTTCGTGCTTACCCAATGCATAGAAATAGCTAAGGCGGAAAATAGACCTCAGTTTTTAGCCTTTCTGGACATAAGCGGTGCATACGATAACGTGAACAGGGAACTCCTGTGGAACATATTGAAAGATTTAGGTATTGGTGATGAGGTAATTGATTTTCTACAGGAAATCTACCGAGATAATGAAGTTGAAATTACATGGGAAGGGAAAAAAAGTACCACAACTGTGGGGGTGCACAAAGGATTAAGGCAAGGTTGTCCTCTATCACCGCTGCTGTTCATGCTTTACGTGATAAATATGGAAAGAAGGCTAGAAGAAAGTAATCTGGGTTATAATCTATCGTACAGATTAGGCGGAAATGTAGTTGAGCAGCGACTCCCGGGTTTAATGTATGCGGACGATGTTGTACTGTTAGCAGATAGCCAAGAAGATTTACAAACTTTGATTAATTGCTGTGGAGACGAAGGAGACGCTCTAGGATTCAGTTTTAGCGCAACTAAATCAGGTGTGATGATTTTTAACGATACAACTGATCAGGTGCTTACAATACAAGGCCACGAAATACCCAAAGTGGACGAATCCAAAAACCTCGGGATATGGCTAAACGAAGGGCAGATATACACGGAAAAGCATGAACAGGCTCTTAGGGCAAAAGGACGAAGAGACGCCGGGATAATGAAACATAGGGCATTATGGGAGTACAACAAATATGAAGTAATTGGAAAGGAATAATGGTGCCGGGACTTACTTTCGGCAATGCGGTTCTGAGCTTAAGGGCAGAAGTTCAGTCGAGATTAGACGTAAATCAGAGAGCTGTTGGAAGATTAGCACTAGGTGCCCACGGCAAAACCACAAACGAGGCAGTACAAGGGGATATGGGCTGGGCATCTTTCGAAGCACGGGAAGCTAAGAGTAAAATACTATATGAAGAACGCCTGAGGAAATTGGACGATAACAGATGGGCAGCTAAGGTATTTAAATATTTATACAGAAGAACATTGACTCACAGTGGCGGAAAAGAACTAGAAAACTAACCAGTAAGTATGCCGGTCATGAGGACGGAGAAAAAAAGAGCATTAAACGACAGGTTAAAAACGCGGAAGTTAAAAATTGGATGAATTCAATGGAAAAGAAACATAGTGTAGAACTATATCGATACTGGAAAAGGCAGATGAGGAAAGAATTTTTCTATGATAACTCAAGAGGCAGTGCCCTACTTTTTGAAGCTAGATCAGGGTGTGTTAGAACGCGCAGCTACAAAAAGAAAATTAACGAAGAAGATGACAAATGTGCAGTGTGTGGTAGAT